>NC_090733.1:48381331-48471331 GCF_036898095.1 Palaemon carinicauda
GAAAAGACAACACACTGTGCAATGGAAAATCTTCTTTGATTTTATCATTCATCAAGGTCACAAGGCCACAGTGTTTACCTATGAGTGAAGGAGCACCATCAGTTGTAATACTTGCCAATTTATCCAGGCTTAATCTAGACCTGATTAGACTGTTAATGACACTATTGTATAAATCTTTTCCAGTAACAGTGTCTTTGAGAGACTCCATAGATAACAATTCCTCTGTAATTTCGAAGTTTTCGTCAATTCCTCTGATATAAATGAGTACCTGGGCAGTATCCTGAATGTCATTACTCTCATCTAAAGCAATAGAAAACCACTGAAAACTAACACTGGCTGTTAACACCTGATCTTGAATATTCATTGCAATTGCATCTATGCGACGAACAATAGTTCTTCGTGACAGAGATATGGCTTCCACTTTAGATATGACTTCAGGACACACAACACTGACAGCATCAACCATGCAATCTTTAATAAATTCTGCTTCTGCAAACGACTTATTTTGTTTTGCAATTTGATTTGCCAATACAAAACTTGCCTTTGTTGCATTCCTTTGTAAAGATGAAGTTTTTTCAAACACATTTTGTTGTTTCTTCAAACTTTTCATCAGATCAGTTGCCTTCTTTTGCAGTTCTTGCTTTGATAAATTGCTTCCAAAGTTGGTGTGCTTGGTTTGAAAGTGCCGTTTCAAATTGTATTCCTTGAAAACAGCAACTGTATCATGACAAATCAAACATACAGCTTTAACTCCGACGTCAGTAAAGAAATACCTTTCAGGCCACTCTTTGTTAAATACTCTGCATTCGTCTTCAATTTTTCGTTTTTTAGAAGGCTTCGAATCACTCATTTTGGGTAAAGTTTGAAAGATAGTAAAAGCTGTGCTGAAATAAAATATCCAACGTCTTCTTTCTCTGGAATCTGCCAGGACACTGAAATGATTGAATATAAGGCAATCTAACAAAGTTACAACGTGACCAAAACGTTTTGTACACTATCGAGATTTAATCCCACTGGCCACTGGTAGCAAACGTGTCCGATACACGCTTCATTCACGCATACGCCCATCCCAGATGCCGAACTGCATCTTTATTCAACGATGGCCAATTATAGATTAAAAAATGAATAAATAAAATAGAATAAGAAAATTAAAATCATGAAAAAATCTATTTCCGTCTGGTTGAAAAAAAATAATGAGTGAGAAAGGATGCAAATAAAATAGAGAAAAAATGCAAGATAGAGAGACAGAGATAAGAAAGCAGAGAGAAAGAGATAAAGAAGAGGTCAGGCAAGAGAATAGCCCTTTTGTCCGTAACAAAAGTGCAGGGAAAGAAATAGAGTGAGCGAGAACAAATTTCCGATTACCTACATTCCAATTTTAAAATACTGGTTATAAAATCCTTTTGGACATTTAATATCCAATATTTGGAGGGCCGCATGCGGCCCTTGGGCCGTAGTTTGCCCACCTCTGCACTAGAGTATCAGTGAGTGTTGTTAGTGTACTGTGCGGGAAGGCTGTTAAGCAATAACTCAGAGGCAAGATGAATGCAACTTGGTTTATTAAATAAGAAAACGAGCTTATATACAGAAAGTTGAGAACAAGAGTGACATAAAATTCAAACAGTACAAAACATGCAATATCAAGCTTAAACAAGTTTATATTATTAATGCATGGGAGAGCAAGAGATAAAAAAAACCAGTATCATTATCGTGTACGAGCGTGTATGAAACGCTTATTGTACATGGCTGCTTCCCCTTAAAAAAGACATACAGTTGAAATTATAGACGAGATATGTTGCAGGAGATGCACAGATTTTAGGTGATCAATGGAGACCCAGTCTTCTTTGCTACAAACGTTAATTAAAAAAGCCTTCGGTGTGCGACGCATCATTCGGAAAGGGCCCGCGTAATGGGGCCTTTGTGGTGCTTGATAGTTTTGTTCTGCAGAAAAACGTATGTGGCCGTGTGGAAATCAGTTGTTATGTGGATATGGATGGCTTCAGGCCAGCAAGTGGATTTGATGAAGACGGCAAACAAGTAACGGTCTCCTTGTGGTGTGGGTAGTGGACCTATTATGTCAACATGAAGGTGGGCAAAACCCGCTGAGGTTGAGGAAAGTTGTGCACTCCAGAATCCGTGTCTACCTAATCCTTAGCATCCTTAGTAATGCCAGGACAAATAAGCTTCATCTTCTTCATCTTTAAGAATTGGTGAAAGTGACAGACAGCCAAATGTGAAGCACGTAATTAGCAGTCAAAGATAAAGTAGCCAAATTCAACCTTGGGACAGTTTTCTGCTGAAGAGGGTCAATGGGTTGGGCCAGCTGCGGACCACCTGCTTGAGTACTGCACCAATAGCAACATCACTGGCCTTGTTGTTGTTGTTGTTGAAGATTGCCTGGCCCTTTTGGCCAGACACGGGCTCTTGCAATCTTGCAGCCCGTAGGTGTTTTGGTAGGATTTATTGGGATAGGTAGTTGGGATGAAGGATATTTTGCAACATTTATTTTAGGATATTGGGATAGGTTTTGGGTTGTGATGGGTTGTTTTTAAGAAAGAAGTAGGTGACTGTGGCAAGGGGATACCTTCCCAGGAGCCCACTGGCTCCAATCTTAGTTAGAGAAAAATAATTATAGTACTAAGTCCCGATAAGTAGGAGACCTGGGGAAGGAGTTGAAAAGTTTTAGTTGGAGATATCAATATAAGTGAAGTAAAAAAGTACTTCATAGTGGTTTAAGCTTAAGTTATGAGGTGGAGGGATAGTGTGATTTCAGCCGAGTGAGAGAGAGCTGAAAGGAGGGAATTGTAGCAGCTTGAGTAGTAGAGATAGGATGGAATAAAAAATTCCTGTACCTGTAAATCTAGAAAAAAAAGTAAAAAAAAAAGTTACTTATGATTTGATTTATTGAGACTTCTTTCAAAGATGGTTGGGAGGGATGCCTGACCTGGGAAGAGAGAGATTGAAGGTGAAAAAGATGCTGGATACCAAAAGACCGCCGACGGCTCCGTTCCCATCTTCAACGTTGAAGAAAGGACGGGAAGGCAAAACTGTCTCCTTATAAGGAGTAGGAGTTGTTGCCCTCAGCCGCCAGCACCAGTTCGGATTCCAGCAAGGGAGATTAGCTGAAGTCAAAAAGATCGCCGACGACTCCAACCCCATTCTCAAGCTGAAAACAGGACGGGAAGACAAAACTGTCTCCTTATAAGGAGTACAAGTTGTTGCCCTCAGCCGCCAACAATCGTTCTGCTCCCAACATAGAAGTTGAAGGGGGGATAAGAAGCTTTCTCTTTAATTGCCGCCTAGATTACTGATTGGTGTTGTTGCAACGTTATCTCGGTGGAGGGTAGCTGCGGAGAAAGGCTGAGAGGGTATTATGATTGTCGATTATGTGTTTGACAATTGTTGTTGCAGTTGCAGGATTGTTGGGCTTAAGATCCTGCCGAAGTAGGCTTGTTCATGACATTGCTGTAGATAGTGCTGTAGAGGTTCTTCTGTGTCTTGATTACAGTACTTGCACGGTCTTATTGGTCTATGCTGTGCTGCTGGGTCTTCGCCATTAATTTGCCAACTGCATAGAAATCCCTGTCGCACTCTGCAGATGATAACTGCATCCTGGAGGGTTGTTTGTCTTGCAATTGGGTGTGGTAGTATGTTTGTCGCTTCAATATACCACTTTGCAGATCTTGATCCACCTAGCAAGGCTCGCCTTACTTCACTTGTCTTTTGGATGTTGCAGTAGGCAGCCATTTGATTCTTGATAGTTTTTAATGAAGGTTGCAGAGTAATGCTAATGGTTTGGCACATTAAGGCCGACTTGGCTAGGTGATCAGCCTCGTCGTTACCAGAGATTCCGGTATGGCTTGGAATCCAATTCAAGGTTATTTGCCTGTTGTTGCTTTGGTGGAACAAGGCTAAGAATTGAATTGCAGTGATGAGGTAAACATTCTCTGTTGGTTCCTTGTTGCTGAGGGCCAGAATGGCTCCTCTGGAATCTGTGTGGATCGTTGTGTTCCCATCTTGTTGGTTGGAGGAGTGTTCTAGAGCTTTTGCAATAGCCACTAGTTCAGTTTGCAGTGTGGAGGCGTGGTTGGGAAGTCACTAGTTTTCTCTATATCCTGATGTAGAGATGACTGCAGCAGCTGCTGCAGGAATTGCACGGTCAACTGATCCATCCGTATAGTAAGTGTGAGGCGCAGGTGTGTTCCTGATTGCATTCTTTGCAGCTTCAGTGAGTTGCTCTGGTGTGCAAAGAGCCTTGCTTGGTGCTGGTAGGATGGTGAAGTTGTATTTGATAGGGTCCTGAGCCCAAGGGGAAGGAGGGCTGTAATCATCATGCTTTTGTTGTCCTTTGGTTTTGTGAGTCTCATTTTGCATCTGCATCCTTCTGAGTGTATCTAGTAGTTTCTTTGCATGGGAGTTTGGCAGATCCAGTTCTTCACCTAGAGGTAGAAGTCTTTTTATTTTATTGTTGAGTGGGCTTTTCCTGTCTGCAATGATTGACTTGAATATAATGCTGCTATTCCTAATGTCAATCCTAGCTGACAGGGGAATCAGGTTGGTTTCTGCTCTAAGTAAGCAGAGTCTTGTAAACATTGGAGAGCCACTAATGAGTCTCATGGCATTGTTTTAGACTACTTCTAATGATGCCTTTTGAGTGTCAGTCAATGCAGTGAGTGTGGGTGCTGCATTATCGATGCAGGATCTAATTGCTTGTAGATAAAACAGTCTTAGGAGGTTATTTGATACTCCTTGTTATAGGGAGGTCATTCGTCTCATGGCTGATAGACGAATCTTTGTCTTCTCTCTCAGGTAAGTTACTTCATTAGCTGGTGATAAGGTTTTGCTAAGGATTACCCCAAGGTACATGAATTGACTAACCCATTCAATGTCTTCGCCCCTCAGTGTGAAGTTCTGAGGGTTTTGCGAGGGTTTTATAGCCATTGCTTTTGTTTTGTTGGTGTTGATCTTTAGGCCAAGTTCATTGCATTTGGCCTGGATCATGTCAAGTACTTTTTGAGTAGCATTTCTTGCATGATCTTTATGTGGACATACTATGCATATATTGTCGGCATATATGAAGATTTCCACCACATTTGGGAGGTTTAAAGTGGCTAAATTCTCTATTAGCAGATTGAAAAGGTAGGGGCTTAATATGCCTCCTTGTGGTGAACTGTTTTCTAGGCGGATGAAATCGGTGGTTTTTCCTTGGAAAGTGACTCTGGCCTCTCAGTTCAGTGTGTAGTTCCGAGTCCAGGCCAGTATTTGTCCTTTCACTCTTTTTTCAACAAGTGTCAAGAGTATAGCTGGTAAGCTGGCTAGCTTAAAAGCTTTCTCTAGATCGAGGAATATGACAAAGGATTTTTGGTCATTAATTGTTGAGAGGACATCTGTAATACATTCTTGAGTGCCTATGCCGCTTCTGTAGGCATATAGGCGGTGATGTAGTTGGCCTATTTTCCACTGCAGTCTGTTGAGTACCATTCTCTCAGCTACTTTCTCAGTGCAGCTTATCAAAGCTATTGGTCGGTAGGTGTCTGACTCCTTGGGTTTTGGAATTGGTTTGGTGTCTTGCTGGTTCCATATGGTTGGGCGTAGTCTTTCCGTGTGCGTCCTGTTGATTAAATGCAAGTAGACCAATTTGGCGTAGTTTTGCATGTTCCTCAGCATGCTGTATGTGATGAGGTCGGCTCCAGGGGCAGTGTCCTTCCTGCCTTTTGCAAGGGCCGTGTTAAGTTCCTCCAGGGTGTAAGGGTGATCAGTATCATCTACCATCTTGCAGGCGGCTTCAATGATGTTGTTCCTGATTGGGAGCAGTATTCTCTGCCTGTTTATAGTTTGCATAGGTATGTTGGTGCTTTTGTTCTGTCCGCAAAGTGGTAAGCAATACTCTTTGCTTCAGATAATGGGTGTTGGTGTGTGACTCTGGGTGTATTATACTTCCCAGAGAAGGAGAGGGGCACAGGAATTGTTGATATGGCCTTCTTTGCGTTGCAGAAGCCACTTCCTGAGGGGAACCCCTCTTCAGGTCTTTTAGCTTGCCTTTGTGGGAGGCTTATAGGGTGGTAAGAGCGGCGGAGACGAGTGGCGAGAACTGGTGATAATAGTTTATTATGCTCAAGAGTTCTTGTAGTGTTTTGATGGTTGCTGGCGTGGGGAAATTCTCCACAGATGATATCTTCTAATGTATGGGGTGGATGACTCCAGGAGTGATATGTTGCCTTAAAAACTGTACTTCATTGGTGCTTAAGGTACAATTGTTGTACCAGACTACAAGGCTGTTCCATTGCAGGCAGTTGAAAAAGATTCGATCATGACGGAGGTGTTCCTCTTTGTAAGAAGAGAGCAGATGTATGTTATCCACATAACATACAGAGTAGGGGAGGTCCCCTTGAATGCCATCCATAAGGCACTGAAAAGTGGCCTTGGCATTACGAAGGCACAGAAAGGAGTAATTGAAAGTGTAAGTCCTGAAGGGGGTGGAGATGGCAGTCTCGGGGGGTCTTCTGGGTTCATGGGCACCTGATAATAGTCCTTCAAGAGGTAAACAGTGAAGAATAACTTCGTGTTGTGCTAGTAGGAAGTATCATCTGCAATGTTGGGAGGGAGTAGTGATTCACTTCCATCTGCATGTCCAGATACGTGTAATCCATACAAGGTGCAGGGAGCCATCCTTCTTCAGGACGATGTGAGGGGGTGATAACCATGGACTTGAGGCCTCTTGGCAAAGGCCAATATCTTACATTTTGGCGAACATTTGTCTAATGGCTGGCAAATTTACCAGGCCACACCCACAAATCTGGCAAACACAAGTGGCCCGTTGTCTTGATATAGTTCCTGGTGGGAAACGCGGTCTTTTGGCAAAGTTCTGAATGGAAACTTCCAGGTAAAACGTGAGAGGTGGGGGTGCACTGATAAGGAGAGTAAGGTCAGAGGGGGTGAATGAGTATGCATTGACTTACCATTTATGAGCAACATCAACCAGGAGGTAAAAATGGGAGGGGAAGTCCCCACCAAGGATTGGCAATTTGACGTTGGAATAAATAATGGTTTGTGTCTAAGAAAGCTTTATGGTTTGTGTGTATGAAAAAAAAAACATGTTTTCTTTCTTTATTTTGTATATCCCTCTGTGACCGCCCCCCCCCCCCCCCACCCACCCCAAAATGCCTTAATCCATTATTATTTCTTTTGATAGGTACTGACAGCAGCCCCCTACACTCAGTAGGGAGAGAAATTTAGACTATTCTTTTAAGTACTGTATATACGAGTAGGAAAGATGAAGTTTCCAAAAGCATAGTTACTCAAGACTTGTATTGTAAATATTTCTTTCCGTATACTGATGGGTGATCTAAGCATGCCCTGCACCATGGTAACTTGTTTCAAAATTAGGAGCAAATGAAACTAGATTAGTCTTATCACTGACCTAGGTGTTAATACATTGACACAGAGGGCCCAAAACCAAGTGAACATAAATTGGTATAGAACAGTTTTTTCAGTGATAGCAAACATTCAAGTGTTGTCAATTCCTAAACCCAGAGGATTATTCATGCAGATTATGAACCACAGTGTAGTGGGGTTTTCCTTTAAGCTTGTAGTTTGTTTCTGTCATGGTCAGGAATAAATCTGCATGATCCACCTGAGTATGTTGCTTGTCAGCCTCGGGAAGACTGTTAAAAGCAAATTTGCCGGGATCTTCTAGTTTTGCCGCATGAATTCCAATCTTTGTTTTATAATCCCTTTGATCTTGAGGCAAGCTACTTGTATTTGAATGTATCCCAAATAGATACACAGTTAGGTGTTCCTTTGTGTATACTTGTATCGTATTGGAACACTTATGAGTGTCCAGCATGTGAATAGTTCTTGTTTTTTTTAATTGAAATCTTTTTTTTCTTTTATCTTGTTATTGTGAGGCTGGGGTGTAAAGGGATGCTAATTTTTCCTTTAATTGCTTATTTGAATTTGACAAAAAAAAATTAATGTTAACCTAACTGGTGTTTTTTTTTTATTAATCTATTTCTCATAAGTCATTTGTCATATTTTTTGTTCTCCCGCACTGTGTCCCGTTATCAGTTAATAAATGTTCCCTTTCACATAATGTTCTGACACTTTTTACTCAAGTTTGAAACCATCTTACCTAAAGAAGATAGAGCTATTCATAAATTCTGCTAACTTCTCAAAAATGAATCAGTGGTCACGCTACATGTTTATTCACCAGGCTTAAGGCAAGGGAACATAAGGAGGAAGTAAGGTTCTTGCTGGGTCCCCTTTCTCAGTATAAAATCAAGGGGTGGTGCCCAGTGCCCAGTTCATCCTTGATTGTTTGCCTTTTACTCAGATTTTTGAGTAACCAAACGTTGTATATTTTTTGTGTAGTGAATATTGGAGTGTGGTCGGTATTCTGACTCTAGGCAGTTCGGGTGCTACCTCTGGTTACAGTCCACAAACCACTAAAAAATTTTTGGTGCCCAGACCCGGGAAATACCAACCTTTAGATATGGCATCATCATCAAGTAAATGCCGAAAGGCTAAGAAGAGCCTGAATTGTGATGTTGAGAGTCGTGTCCAGGTTATCAGTGACCTGGCAACTCGGGCCAAGTCCCTGACACTTCAAGTGGCGGCCCTGAAGAAAGTTGAGCCGTCACCAACGTGCCACGTTACCAATGGGGTCACGACCACAGTGACCACCAGTGCTCCTTCTACGTCCCCAGCTTGGCCAAATATCAATGGTCTAGCAATCCCAGTAACTGGAACAGAGCCAGTGATTGGAAGTCTCCAGCCCCCTCGAGGGTTCACACTGTTACTTCCCACTGTACCAGGCTTCTGGGAGTCTCCTGTTACAAGTGGACTGCTTGCTTCCTCGCATGTTCCGGCAAGTAACCCTGTTAGTCCAACAGAGACTCTAGCCTGTAGACTAGGGGAGTAGTTCTTGGTCAACCAAGCCGAAGGCAGTAGGCCAGAAAAGGCTCCAGCAGCTACGGCTAAAGCAGTTCTAGCCCAGACAGAGGCCATTCCAAAATGGAGATGCCAGGCCAAGGAAAAGGCCAGACCAGCAACACCTGAAACTCTGAAAATGTCCCAGAAGTTGACCAGCAAAGATTCTAGTAGCAAGACTCCTGTTGACACCTCCAGCTCCTGTCTCAGCGTCAGCTCAGACGACACTGTCTCCACCGACCAAGTCCAGTCCCTCAAGACAGAACGCAGCCTGTCTGATCTGATCAAGCTCCTCGACTCCAGGAGGAACCCCAAGCCCAGATTCTTCCAGCTAGAAACTGGCCAGAGCTTTGCCTGATTCCTGAGGTATTTTCAGGCCTACTGCGTGAGTAAGTATACCACAGGAAGCTCTAACCGGTGGACCGTTGATCATGGAAGATTTCTATAGGGAGAAATCCAGGAGGCATTCTCGGCCACAGGGGGCCCAGAGATCTCATACCCCGACATGAAGGAACGCCTCCTCGACTGGTGCCAAGATGCCCAAGAGAGGCGTGATGAGGGTAGGAAGGCCCGGTTCAGCAGTGCCACCTGTGGCGAGGGCGAATTGCTGAAGATATATGCCGTCCGGTTGGCCTCCCTTTCCAGGTCGGCCTATCCTCGCCCGTAGTTTGGACCGGAGGGAGTTTAGGCTGAAGCTCCTAAGAACTGTTCTGAGAAGAACTGCGAGTTGGCTAGAACAGTCTCTGGGCACCAATAACGTCTCCGCTGGCCGTCAGGCCACTTGGTAGGATGTTCTACACCTGTTAAGTGTTCTCGATGGGGCATCCCGTCAGCGAAGCCAGAAGGCAGAGGATTTTACCATCAGTCGTGTGGAACAGTCAAGGCATGGCTCGTATGCCAACAGGGTTGCCATGGCAGCCCCCAGCCGTTCGCCTGGACATGAAAAAGCGTATTCACGCACTCCTCCTTGACCGGTCCCCAAACCTGCACCTGTGGAAGTATGCCTGCTACCATCGCGCACCCCTGATGTGTCTCCTAAATTCTAGTGAAGGTACTGTGCATGGTGCTAAAAATCAGGGCACCTTATAGGCGAGTGTCGCAGGCGCCTCAACCTGTGCCTACACTGTGGCTCGGCAAACCATCATGTCGCACAGTGTGTACGACAGGCACCGCCTATAAGTAGATCACCTGTCCATAAGACAGCTAATGCCCGCAGCCCTGGGAGGGAGACCATCTTTGTCCAGACTCCTTCAAGGTGGAGAGCAGTACCGGTGAGCACTACTCTGACCCCGTCATCCTATTTTGGATCGACAAGTAGGTGGTAGAGCCGAAATGGGAGCCAGTCCAGGGCTTTTTCTCGGACAGTGGAGAAAAAGAAGAAGAGCAAGAGAGCAAATCTAGGAAGTCGTGAACTGGGGAGTAGCATAGGGCTTTAAAACCAGGCCTTCGATGTAAAAGATGGGGCTACATTGAAAGAGGGTGTGAGTGCTAGGGTGCGTGCTCCTAGTATTCCGGTGGCAGCCTCGGAAATCTCGATTTCCAAGGTTACCCCTCAACCTGAAAAGGTCATTGCACTTCCAATGGCTCTTTCAGGATTGGCCAGTGATGACCTGTCCTCGACACCTTCTAGAGCTTCTCCAACTGACTCCTCCAGGGAGGAAGCAAGAACTGAGGCTGTATTGAAAAACCTTCGTAGGGTTAACCTGGCGCAGTTGGCTCCTGTACCACTCATGGTTGTCCCAGTGACCATGTCTGAGTTTCCATAGGGAGCGTTGGATGCTCTCATTGACTCCGGAGCTGAGGTCACCCTCCTGTCATCGAGAGTATTATTACTATTATTATTATTAAATGCTAAGCTAAAACCCTAGTTGGAAAAGCAGGATGCTATAGGTCCAGGGGCCCCAACAGGGAAAATAGCCCAGTGAGGAAAGGAAACAAGGAAAAATAAAATATTTTAAGAATAGTAACAATATTAAAAAAAAATATTTCCTATTTAAACTATAAAAACTTCAACAAAACAAGAGGAAGAGAAACTAGATAGAAAAGTGTGCCAGAGTGTACCCTCAAGCAAGAGAACTCTAACCCAAGGCAATGTAAGACCATGGTAGAGAGGCTATGGTACTACCTAAGAAGAGAGAACAATGGTTTGATTTTGGAGTGTCCTTCTCCTAGAAGAGCTGCTTACAATAGCTAAAGAGTCTCTTCTACCCTTACCAAGAGGAAAGTAGCCACTGAATAATTATAGTGCAGTAGTTAACCCCTTAAGTGAAGAAGAAGTGTTTGGTAACCACAGTGTTGTCAGGTGTGTAAGGACAAAGGAGAATCTGTAAAGAATAGGCCAGACTATTCGGTGTCTGTGTAGGAAAAGGGAAAGAACCATAACCAGAGGAAACGGTCCTATGTAGTACTGTCTGGCCAGTCAAAGGACACCATAACTCTCTAGCGGTAGTATCTCAATGGGCGGCGGGTGCCCAGGCAAACCTACTACCTTCCAGGATTACCAGCTGCAGATGGTACCCAACACCATTGATCTGGAGGGTTTAGGGCAAACAGGACCTAAGAACTTAGGTACTGTACTCTTGACCCCTATACTGCATGGAATGACATTCGACCCGAGCGTGTTCCATGTAGTGCCTTTAGGGACTATGGCTGAGCACGTAGTGCTTGGTTACCAGTTCTTGAGAGTAAATGGGGTGATAGTTGACGGAGCCCGTAATCGGCTGAGAGTTGGGAGTAATCCCCAAGAGCCTCTTTGGGAGTATTATGTCCCGATACGTGGAGCCTGTTGTCAGCAAGTGTTTTACGCACTTGAGGTCCACGCAGCCGATTCAATGAGGATTGCTGGTATTAAGCCAGTAATTGTTCCAGTTACTGTCTTCCTAAGGGACTTGACACCTCTTTTAGGTGCCATGCTTGTCCGACCAACTGTTGGCCAGAAATGTTTTATGATGGCGACATCATAACCCCTGATCTGGCATCCTCGAACTGAAAGAGGGAAAAGCCTCAGTTTTAATCAAGGGTTCACCTGAAAAAAACTGCCAAGATCAAGAAGGGCGATCTCTTGGGGAAGGTGTTTACCATGGCAATGGTGGACGCTCCTCTATCCTGCCTGATAACACAGGATTGTGACCTGACTCCTGAACCGAGCGTATTGGAAGAGATAGACAAATTGTTTATCTCTGACGAACTGGACTCTTCTCAGAAGGACCAGTTTTGCCAAATGCTCCGACGTCATCTTTTGATCATCAATACTGATGATGATGACGTGGGAGAGTGCTCAAACACACCAATACGCATCCATCTATTTGACGAGACGTCTATTTATCAGAGAATTCGACGGTTTGCCAAACCCATCGCTGACGCCATCGAGGAACAGTGCAAGGAGTTGCATGAACTGAACCCAGCCTCTCTCCTTGGTCTTCACCCACTGTTCCAGTCCGAAAAAAGGACAAGAGTATATGGTTGTGTGTGGACTATCGTAGACTGAATAAGGTGACTGCCTCTGATAAGTTTCTGATGCCTAACATGGCCGATTCTGTATTTGGACTTCAAGGAGTCAAATACTTCATAACCCTTAACTTGGTTCATGGATACTTCCAGTTACCGTTGGCAGAGTACAGTAAAGAATACACGGCTTTCTCTACCACCTTTGGACACTGGCAGTTCAGACGTTTATCGTTTGGACTGGAAAATACACCTGCAGTGTTCCAGAGAGAAATGCACAGTATTCTCAAAGAGTTCCCGAAAGCCAAGGTTGTTGTCTACATTGATGACATCTTGATACCTGGGTCTTCTTTAGAGGAACACCTGAAACTGGTAAAATGAATTCTGGCTACTCTCCAGAAGCACAGACTCAAGATAAAACTCGGGAAGTGTTCTTGGGTTCGAGCCGAGGTCCAGTATCTTGGTCATCTGGTTGGACGTTCTGGTACGCGTAAGGTACCAGAATACATCCAGAAAGTAAAGGACTTCCCTAAACCGACCGCTGTGCGTGAGCTACGGGGATTTCTGGGACTGGTAAACTTCCAACGGAAGTTTATCCCTATGTTCTCACAGATAGCCAAACCATAATCTCCGAAGACTGGAGGACGAAAATACCAAGGGACTAGGAAACTGAAGTAGACTGCAGAAATGGACGGTACCTTTATGCGCTTGAAGGAACTGACCAAGGAGGACATTAGGTTGTCATACCCTGACTACTCCGCTGATGCTAAACCCTTGGAGTTGTTTGTTGATGCCTCGGGTGAGGGTGTTGGCGCTTGTCTGTGCCAAGAGTCCTTTGAGCATCCAGAGGAGCGTCGGGTGATAGCGTACAACTCCATGACTTTCCTTGACTGGGAGACCCGTTACTCTACCATTGAGTGTGAGTTGGCTGCTCTGCAATGGGGGGTGAAAACCTTCAGGGCCTTCCTCTATAGTCAGTTCTTCGTGATCCATTCTGATCACCGTCCCCTGATGTACCATCATGACATGAAGATGGTAGACAGTCGTCTAGCACGGACACTGGATGACCTGTGTGAATTTAACTTTATTGTTAATTACTGTCCAGATGATCAGAATGCCGCAGCTGACTTTTTATCCCGCTGGCATGTATTAACTGACTGTCTGTTTGCTACTGAACCCAGCACTCACAAGTTGCCTACTGGACTGGGTTTGTATAAGGAGGTTCGTGGTGGTCCAGATTCTCTCATAAAAATCCTTGGAGTTAGTCGTGAACTGCTGGACAGAAGGGTCAGTTGTAGCACCAGACTCTCAGCTGAAGGGAGCCAAGCACCGGGATGCCTTAGTTCAGCAGTTTCTGAAAGACGCCGGTCGACTAGGCTTCAAATTGGACGAGACTAGCAGGAACAGGATCAAGGCAATGCATTTTCCAGGTACAGTCCCAGCTCTGTAGTTGCTCTTGGCAGCTTCTAAGCTATTGAGCTTGGAAATCTGGGTCTATTGGGGTCCCACTTGTCCCGTAGACTATCGTGATCCATCCATGACTGAGCCTCTGTGTGCATCTTCAGTGTCTGTCAGGAGTGCACTTTAATCCTCTGATTGAGCTCCGCAATTATGTCCCTCCAAGTGATGTGATTCAGGGCTATAAGGTGGAAGTAAAATCTTGTGTGCCTGACGCTGAGAGCTTGGTCACTGATGATCAGGAAGCACCAGAGGATTGTTCTGTAATCCAGTATGTGACAGAAAAGGCACCTCGTCAGTCCAGTTGTACACATGCGTCTCAACACTTGGCAGTAGGTATAGTAATGATACAGCAGACCTTATTTTGTGCTCTTGTAGATACAGGAGCACAGGTTTGTCTTGTAAGCGAGTCTGTACTCAGCCAACTTGGGATAGAGTACCAGGTACTGTCAGGAGAACAGTTAGAGGGGTTGACTGGGTCCTGCACCAGCATTCTAGGCTACGTCCAGTTAGAGGTGGAATGTCCTTCCGGGTGGAGGCTACCACTGTCTAACCATGTGGTGGTACCTGCCTAAACATTAACTTTTGTTTTGTTCTTGGTAGAGGTCTACTGGACGCAGCCTACCTGACACTGGATTCACCCCGAGAACAGTTGGTGTATGGCCATACTACTGTTCTTCAGTTGTCTCCCAAGATACTCTCAGTCTCCTCCCAGCATACCGAGACCACTGTTATGAAGGTAACTGACCCTGAACCTGATCGGGGAGTGTTCTCCGGAAATGCTCTTCAGTCTTTTAGTCAAGTGTTCAAGTTCCAAGGAGATCATCGACAGATTCTATCTGTCATTAAGATGATCTACTCTGGGGTTACTGTATCTCGAGTTCCACGCTCCTAACTACCCTATAGGAGATGTTGGTCGGACCTGGAAGTGCACCAGAGTTTGCTAGTGAAGCGGAACCAAGACAGCTCAGTAGTCCCAGTAGTCACCTTTAATATCGTGATTGAATTAGTTGCCGAGACACACCTCCAGAATGCTCACTTGGGAATCGGAAAAATGATTGCAATGCTCCGTCAACTCGTCTGGCAAAAATCTTTGATTAATTTAATCAGAGATATGTGCCAGACGTGTTGGGAATGTCAGACTTGTAAGGTCTCAAGGGAGGTGGTTGCCCTGCCGACCTTGAAAATATTGACCTCTCCTCCTTTTGAATTGGTTGCTATTGACCTTGTGAGTCTCCCAACAACCAGTACTGGTTTTATTGGGTGTCTGATCATAGTCGACCATTATTCCAAGTGGGTGACGGCAGTACCCATAAGGAATAAGAAGAGCAGTACGATATGCCAGGCACTTGAAGACTGAATTTTTCCTGTTATTCCTCGTGTTTCAGTCTGGATATTGACTGATAACGGCTCTGTGTTTATTTCCCAGGAATTTAATGAGTTGTTGGAGAGGTACAATGTTGTACATGTGAAAATAATTCCGTATAAACCCTTTAGTAACAGTGCATTGGAGCGGGTGAATCAACCCATTTGTGAGTTACTGAGGGTGATTTCTGGGGAATCTCGGAAATGGGACTAGTACTTATCCTGAGCAATTCTCATTTACAACCATTCCCACCACACTAAGATTGGCTGTACTCCCGCTGAGTACTTACTGAAGGGTGCTCAAGATGTTGTTAGTATCCCGATGCTGTCAGCAGAAACAAGAGACCCATGGGCTAAAGGACATCCTCGGTACAAACCGTTTAAAGAGGGTTCTCTGGTGCTTAGGAAGGTACACCTGTTGGGAAACCCTCTGACGAACAAGCTCATTCCTAGGTTTGAGGGGGTATTCCGTGTTACTAAGGTTCACGAGAATAAGGTCACCTATGAGCTGCAGAGACTGCCTGATGGTGAACTGGTAAGAGCCCGCCATATCCAGTTAAAGGCCATGTTTGAGCCTCCAGTTTATCTTAAGAGGCACTTTCTCTGGTATCCGAAGGGTTCTGATCCTGTAACAGATACTTGGAATAGTCCTGGACTCGTGGAGGATAGTTCAACTTCCTCTGAAGTCTGTGAGAGTTCTGGTTCAAGTAGTGATGGCGAGTCCTATGGGGTGGCTGCGGTAGTTGCCTCCTACCTTTTGTCCCGCGATTGTAACAAGTCCCGACGACAGAGGAAAATTCACCATCCTTCTAGAGCTATTACTCAGCCTAAGCCCATGCTTAAGCCAGCTAGGACTTACGAGAGAAAAAAGCACTGGATGCTTGGGTTTATCCTCCAGAAAATTGTGATGAGACTCCTGTATTAAAACCTGAATCGTTTCGAGATCGTTTGGTCCTCCAACTGTTGGAGAACAGCCCAACTAAAATGTGTGAAACCCCAATTTTGTCTCCCAAGTCGGTGGTTCACTGTCCAGTGCCTGAATTTCCAATGCCCCAGTTCTTAACTTCTTCTTTACGAGAGGAAGGTGTTGTTCATCCTCCAGGGAGTTGGGAATTCTGGAAAGTTTCCAGTATTCTATTATTGAAACTTCTTTCTGTTGGTTCCAGTCTAGATTGGTCAAGACCTGCTACTTTAGAAAACCCTGTTTCAGAAACGGCAGTGTCTATTCCTCCTGATTATGACTTTCTCGGCTTTTTGCCACCTGATTGTGACGACCGACTGTCGCCTGAAGATCCCACGTGTAGTGTATTTAGTCCCCCATGGAGTAGGTCAAAAGGTCTTGTTCTTAAACTACCTTTAGTTCAGCCTCAAGTCCTGGAGTGGGAGACCTCGTCTAACTGAGCAGACGAATACTATAGAGAGGGAACCATCCTCCATTCCTGAGTCACCTCAGAATTCAAACCCTTTCCGACATTCTGATGGTAGATTAAAACACCGGTCAGAGCTCAAGGCTGAAGTGGCACAGTAACCTGAACGCTACAACACTGTTTGGGTCGCCCGAAATATAACTTTGCCCTAAGTCATCGACTGATTTTTCGGGATTTTTATTGTTCTATTCTGAGTCTATGGATTCTGTCTCTGGTTTTCCTCAAAGAATGTCGATCATCCGCAAATACCAACTGTTATGCTAGGTTATCGATCGATTAAAGACACTGATTGTACCTGGAGAGTCGCCAGACTATTGGATGCATGTGCAGGAAAAAAAAATAAATAAAAAAATAAAATAAACGTAGGCTAACCAGAGATTAATTCAATGTAGTACTCTCTGGCCAGTCAAAGGACTCAACAACTCTCTAGCGGTATATATAGTATATCACCTCAACAATTATATTGCAACTTTACTGTAATTATAACTGACAAAAAATTCGAGTCTATAACCTCATAGGAGCTGGTACATTCACTAGGAATACTATATGCATTGGTAATAAATGATGTCTTGAAAATTAGTACTATTCTTACGTCGTAATTCTTTGTTAGAATGTTCAAAACTCACATGCATTAAGTACAATACAAGAGAAGCAGAGTTTTACAAAACCTTATCTTTATTCAAATATAATCCTTTTGCAACATCAGGCCTACATCTTACCCCATTATTCAATTTTGATACTGTTGAACAAAAAGAAAAAAATTGTTGTACTTTAATGGAAACTTATTGAAATATATTTAAATTTTGCTGAAATACACAAGATTCAAGAGAAGTTATTTCATTCATTTAAATTCATTGATAACATTCCATATTCAGAATTACTTGATTTAATGTTTCCAAATCTTAACATGAAATAATCTTTACTTTTTCGGTATGTAAAACCTTTAACTAAAATGTTAAAACAATTTGGAATCTTCCTGTATTTTCAATTGTTAGGGAAAATCCTTTGAAGTGAGGATTATTAACAAAGGTTTTAAAAGCTTACAATCATTATGATGTTATTAGTAGCAATAGTTTTCATTTTGTTATTATAATCATTATATTTTTATTATGTAAATGCTCAGTTACTTGATATCATTAACGTAACGGAATTGTGAACAATTGGAGTACCAAATGCAAGACCTAACGTGCACCATTTGCACATCTAATGTAGTCTTATAAATTGAATGTAGGAATACTCATATTGCTGGTTAAATTTGGAAGACATTGGAAGGAGGATGTTATATGGGAAGTGATGTCATTTAAAATGAGTCTCATTTCCGAAATTATTTTCTATCTTACTTAATAGGAAATTTTACAAACTGTTTTTTATATAAAATGAATAGGAATGTCACATTATGAGAAAGTAACATTTTATTACAAAGACCTAGAAACCAGAAGGATTTTGTACGAGGTAAGGATAGCGTGACAAAAAAAAAAAAAAAAAAAAAAAAAAAAAAGGGCCGCATGGAAGCCTTGTGGGCAGAGCTAAAAGACACAATCTGCTTGGACACACAAGCAAAGGCAGCGGCCTTTGTCTGGTCACTGTCTTATTAAAGATGTTTCCCCTCGGTTCGAATGCGATTTCTGTTAAACTTCCGTTCTCTAAAAGTGTTGATATTTACTACCCTTTAAAAGTGTTGAAAATCGATCAACGTTGTCACTTTATTTCATCCTGTAAGAGTTAAGTCTAGTACATTTTTTATCCGGAATTTTTTATAATCGCTATTACTGAATAACTTGCATAATCGATGTTTTTGTCACTCGATCTATCAAGAAGCCTATCCTTTATGGTAACCTGTTGTTAACTCCATGTTGAGTATTGATCTGTCGATTTAATCCAATTGTATAATAAGGCCAGTTCTCTTATCCAGAAGCAGCACTTAAGGGTATTATGTATTTAATGAAATAAATGCTATTCTTGACTTTTCTCCGGATTTAGTATGAACTGCTGTTACCTAAGAAGTGTAGTAATTTGTTAGATTAAAACTAATTTGATATTAGACCAGTCTCTTAGATGAAAGCAGCGCCAAGTGTCTCTTGTTTATTATTGAGATGTGTGACGGGCCAAGAGAGGGTTGTGAACTCAAAGGTAGGATGCAATCAACTGAGTTGTTTATTAAGGAATACTCTCCTTTATATACAAAACCTCAAGGCAACAGGACATAACATGTTCGAGAGACAGACAATATTACAGAGCAAAACCGGAGACATGATCATTCAGGTTCTTTTTAGTGCGAGGGAAGAGTGCAGATACAAGCATAATATATACAAAATAATTATGTACAATTCTGTGACACACGGTTGGTACAGATGTCAATGGAGTTACTATGGGAGAGTGTACACAGAGATGTAAAGATTTAGACTATAACGTAAGTAAAGTAAAACTTTTTAAAGAGATGAGAATGTATCGTCAAACATTCTTGATACCAATTTATTGCTACATGTCATATTTTGTAAAACTGTAACTCAATTTAGACAAGTAATATAGTATATATTTTTAGTCCATCTCTATCATTTCATTCTTTGCCTTTTTTTTTTCTTAACTGTTATCACCTCGAGTCTGGACTTTATTATTCTTAAAACTATTTAAATCCTATACATAAAGAACTGCAAGTCAGAGTATTTCAGAAATATATTTTCTTATAGATATAACCACCCGAAATAATCTAACATATATGCCATATATTATTATTTCCCATTTCCTTTAAATGTCCATTCGCACATCCTTAAGAACAAACACTGAAAAGAAATCAATCATCTCTGAATTAATAACTTTTTCTTTTGGTGGTCCTTTAGGCCACATGGAAATTAAGATGGTCTTTACTCCCTGTTTACTACATTCAAATATACTACTTAAGAATTTAATGTTATTCAATTAAAAATATTTTTTAACCCCGATATCTTTTGCAGGCATAATTTCATTTGTAGAATTTTCTGGGTCTTCCTTGAACTTTATTTTTTCTTTCCGATTTTTATTTACAATTATATGTAATTTCTTTCCGTTTATCGTTAACATTGTTCATTTGGCTTTTTTATAGATTTTATTGTTTCCGCCTTATATTAAGAAGAATAAAAAATATTTTGCATTGGAATGTTTTGTTCATTTAATCTTGAAGACTCCAATTCATGATGGTATCTGTGCTCGGGTGCTTTTATGGGTCGATTGCCTGAAATTTCTTTCGAAAGAATATAGTTTGTAACAGCAATTCAATTTCATCCCCAGATTGCTGTCGATGATCCAGAACGTAAGCTAAATGTACGAAGTTCTGTGTTCATGCACTTTAACGAGTACACTTTGTTAGTTAATCTTTAGTTCCTATCAAAAGAAGAAAATTTTTTTCGCACAACGAGTTTTCATGGTGAATGTATTTTGTTATAGTTTTCTATAGATATTACCATATTTGTTTTTGCCACGGTTGAAGTGCAAACTTCGAAGAAAACTTCTCTCTCTCTCTCTCTCTCTCTCTCTCTCTCTCTCTCTCTCTCTCTCTCTCTCTCTCTCTCTCTCTCTCTCCGGTATTAAAAGATAAAAAAATTAAAGTGCTAAGTATACACTTGTTTTGATAACTCAAAACGAGATTTTTTTTCCATTACTTATAATAGGAAATTAAAAATTTAACAAATTCATCCCTCCTCCAAAAGTTTTACGCACCGCCGTACTAACCGTAATTTCTAAATCAAAACTTTGTCTTATTTTTTTTTTTAAGCTATGGCTATCTCTCCTCATATATCCAGTATTTTATATGTATTCAGGTACTACGTACTAACACAGTCCTCATTATAATTCCATCATATACCCAGCCATAACACTAACGATTAACTTTAAGTCCGATACTATCTTTTTATACTAAAACGAATAAACTTTCCACTATTTCACCTTCCCTTTCGAGCTTCATATTCGTCTTCTTTCATCCAGTTGTTTTAGTGATATGTCCCAAACCATACTGTCTATTCTGCATCTATTATTTTATTGTAGAAACAGACAACTATATGAACATCCACGCTCATACCAACAACACAAAGATAATGAGACTTGTTGTACTCAATTATACGCTGAACGAGTTAAGATTTGAGAAAGCGTGGATATATTACACTATTACACATGATGAATCACTGGTACGATATCTCATGAATACATTATTATCCTTAGACTGCTTTACAATGCCTTTAAATCTCTGTTTCCTATTCTGTAATAAGATATGATATCTCACAAATTTCTCATAGATTTTGTAATGAAAGAATAAGGAAAACACACCTAAACTGATTTCCAGTTAATAACTATTAAATTCAAGATAAGTTTTAACAGGCTTCCAGAGCTAAATCCGCAACTCTTAACATGATAATTTTAGTAAATACTGTATCATAGAATTATTTTTTTTATATAAAATACACGAGGACATTACCAAAGAAAAGAACTATTTCATTTTATGTTTGATCAAGAACTCATATAATCTGTTTGAGCTAAATGTATCTCACTCCTTTCAACTGCCTTGGGTCGAGTCATCCACCTTTGAAATTAAATTTACTTGGTCGACGAGGTTATTATGCTGTCTGGTGCTGGACTATTTCATTCACTTTACCGGTATTTAGAGCGCTCTCATTTCCTGCCTATGAATACACAAACACATAATCCCACGCACAGTATGTCTGTATTTGTGAATCGCCTTGTGTGCTTATTATGTTACTTTAGATAAATAACCGGTATTTGACGCCTGACGAATGCCATGCGTTATTTACCCTTTGGAAATGAAAAACTAAAATGTTAAGCAGTCCTAAGAAGAAAAAAAGTCATATTAATACTTAACTTCTAGGTTTTTTTTCTCATTATGAAATTTCTTTCGTGTTTGTGTATCTATTTTTCATCATCGTCAATAATTGAATAGGAGTAAATATTCACCATGCAAATTATTCAAGAATAAATTTAGTCTTGGAAAAGGTCAAAGATAAATATACAGGTATGTTAGGTACTTAAAGAGAGGCGAGGTGAATGCAAGTGAAGTTCATTCAACAGGTAACGTACTCATATATAAGTAGTTGAGAGCAACAATATGAAAACAAATTCAAACAATATGAAACACGCGATGGAAAGAATAAACAGGTTTTTCTATTACCAGTGTGGGAGAGCAAAAGATATAAAAAAAAAAAATAACATTACAGTGTATGAAACATGTGCGTTAGAAATCGATGTTATCCCTTGTTGAAATCAAATGGTTTACAACGCATGTGGTGTTACACTAATCAATAATGGGCACCATATACAGTATGATAAAGAAATTTTTACATTTGTGGGACTGGTCGGAAACATAACATCGAATTATTATATCGATGAAGATCGTACAATATGCAGTAAATGAGAATGAATAATCTTTTTTTTTTTTTCATTTAATGAAAAATAGCTAGACAACGCCTTTTACCAGTTACATGGTCGAAAGTGAAATATTAAAAAGTATTTTATAACGAAATCAAAACTGTGCAGATGATGATGATAAAACTAAAAAAAAAAAGAACGTCAAGTGATGAAAAAATTTCTGAATAAAAGCATCCGTTAAGATTTAGTATATTAAATATTAGATGTTAAAGGTGCAGTTATGTTGCAAATTCCTAGCGTAACGTAATTATTATTATTACTTGCTAAGCTACAACCCTAATTGGAAAAGCAGGATGATAAAAGCCCAGGGGCTCCAACAGGGAAAATAGCCAAGTGAGGAAAAGAAACAAGGAAAAAGCAAATCTAAGAACAGTAACATCCTTAAAATAAATATTTTCTCAATAACTATTCAAAATTTAACAAAACAAGAGGGGTGGGAGATAAAATAGAACAGTGTGTACCCTCAAGCAAGAGAACTCTAACTCAATATAGTGGAAGATCATGGTACAGAGGCTATGGCACTACTAAATAGTAGAGAACGATGGTTTGATTTTGAGGTGTCCTTCTCCTAGAAGAGCTGCTTACCATTGCTAGTCTCTTCAACCCTTACCAAGAGGAAAGTATCCATTGAATAATTACAGTGCAGTAGTTAACCACTTGGGCGAAGAAGAATTGTTTGGTATTCGTGTTGTCAGGTGTATGAAGACAGAGGAGAATCTGTAAAGAATAGGCCAGACTATTCGGTGTACATGTAGGCAGAGGGAAAGTGAACCGTAACCAATGTAGTACTGTCTGGCCAGTCAAAGGCCCCCCTAACTCTCTAACGGTAGTATCTCAACGAGTGACTGATGTCATAGGCCAACCTACTACCTAGATGGTGAGTCAATAAGGCACTTTGCTGGTAGATATTACTATAACCTCCTAGGGCTTAAGAGTATGGTAAAACCTCTAACTTGTATGTGACACAGAAATACACATAAGCAGCTAAATACACTCCAAGTGTAAATACAAAGTATACGGTGGCTTTAGTATACAAGGAAAAAAGGTGGATTAAAACAGTCATAGTGGCTAAATGGCGTCAGTCTTATTTTCATAAGGATCCAGATTTATAGCAGATTGTAAGTTGGATACTTTAAGCCTTATGGTGTAACTTATAAATGCTTGGCTTGCCAATCTGGAATAATGCCTACTAAAGGATAAAACATATACTAATACATCTTTATAACAAACTTACGTGCATCAACCTATAGCTTTATTCTTTCATGGCATCAAGTTAAGTTGTGCCTGAGATATCTCAATGCTAGAGAAAGTAATGATCTAGAACCAGTCACTCACCGTAAGATGGTATAATCATGTATATCACTCATAATTGAAGTAAATGGGTTCTGGTATGTTTTAGTATGATTGTCATGTCAGACTTGACGAGCAGTATACTTGACCTAGAAGAGTTTGTTGAAAAAATCTTTTTAAAGCGAAAGCTGCCATCTAAAAGAGTAGAATAAAAAAAAAGATCTATTGTAGTTTATCAAAATACGTATTCACGTTCTTTGAAGGATAAATGTAATAAAATTGCTGTATCAAATCCTAGTCTAAAATTAATCCATTATCAAGTAAATTCGATATATGTATATTAACATAATCATCTTGGGTAGCCTTTATTACCTCACTTATAAAAAGTGTGAAGAAAAATAATTTAGTTTCTAATGAATTTTATTGTGTTCATATATATATATTATATATATATATATATATATATATATATATATATATATATATATATATATATATATATATATATATATGTGTGTGTGTGTGTGTGTGCTTGTATATATATATATATAAATATATGTGTGTATATATATATATATATATATATATATATATATATATATATATATATATATATATATATATATATATATAAATATATAAATATATATATATATATATATATATATATATATATATATATATATATATATATATATATATATATATATATATATATATATATGTATATATATATACACACATATATATATATATATATATATATATATATATATATATATATATATATATATATATATGCTGCGAGCAGAAAAGTAAAATATTGTAATGAATTAATGAGTTACTGAATGAATGGATGTACGAGTGAAAGACTGCATGAATATGAAATTATTCATTTCAAGTTCTCTAGCTTACAGTTTTAACTGGTGCTTCTTAATGGACGTATCCTTTAGTTGATGATTTAAACTAACTCACACGGCACAAGAAAACATAATTTATAAACGGGCGTCAGCTTTGCTGATTACGAAATACTATTTCGCTGATAACCGTAAAGTTACCTCTTTCCGGAGTTTTATGCATGCATTTCTGGTAATATCAGACGGTTGACTTCGTTGTGTCTATGCGTCCCTTGTAATTACTTAATTTTGAAACAATCAAAGTTACAAATGGCACACTAGTTATGCATTCATAATTAAGATTTACCTATCAGGATTATCTTCACTTGTTCCCGGGTGGGCACCCTTGATGTCCCGTAAACCCTAACAAAATAATTTTTTCCTCTTAGTAATTAAACCTCGTCTAACGTCATTATTCTAACTATAGGGAGTTGCTTAAAAACATGCTTTACTGCTCTCCTTAACCCAATAACTGCTATAATTCGTAGTTGATCATTGATGATTTAAATCATAATATTTTCTATAATTCACTCACAAAATCTTTTTTTTCTCTCTCTCTCTTCTAACATAGAAACACGTGACACTTTGGACGACGGTTCCTCTGCTACTTAGATATGAGATCCACTATGATGGCCCAATGTCAGAAACGCAGGTGGGAGAACATTGCGTGTTGCCTGAGTTCTTAATAGCAACGGCCATGCTAATTTTTGCCTATTTTTTTACAATGAAAATATTCATCGTATTTAATAAAAACAAAACAAAAAAAACGTGTAGTAAGTAGTTTACTGTTATAGACAGTGTGAGTGGAAAATGAAAGTGTATGTGTAGCTGTGTGTGATGGGAAAAGATAAAATAAAATTCTGTTTCCCACGACTCATAGAAATAATAACCAATTATTAGCTAGAAATTTTTATTTGTACTCTCTTTCCAAGCAATATCAGAAACATGGACAGTATTGTATACAATTATTGTTAAATGAAACGGTACAATCTGTCATTAATGAAAAAAACTTCAAGACTTTAGCCGAAGGTCATACCATCGTATCAATGTTCATATCATGCGACAGATTTCATGGATTTCATATTTGTTAAAACATTTTACGAAACAGAAAGTCAGATGCTGAATTTAGCCATAACAAATTGGATATCCTAAATTTCTAGATAATCTGTGATACGCAAAGACACTTGTGCGTAAATGAAGACATTGCGCAAAACATCGAGACACTTTCATTATTGGCAAACATAACCAAACCTTTAAACATGGGATAACGTTTAAGACACTTCCAGAAGACTGAAATTGCCGACAGACCAATGCTTAGAACGTATCTTTAACGTTTAAAACGCTTCCAGAAGACTGAAATTAACGACGATTCTATTTTTAGTCTAGTTAGATATATACAAAGTTTTTCTCCAAAGGTCTTATAATTTTTGGGACTTGATTTGTTACGATAATCTAAAATGTAACATCGACAGTTTTAGGTACCTAAAACAAATGAAGCACATATAAGTATGTATATATATTAAACATTTCAAGGATATAGAGTGAAATCTCGAATAAGAAGACATGAATATGAAATCATCACAACTTTGGGACTCTAAATCAAACACACATCATTGCCAAATATATAGTAAAGCTAAAAAATAAGCACAACTGATCATGGTTAAAAAATTTATTGACAGTACAAAAAATTGAAAAAATAGTCGTAGAAAGTAAATTATATAACTGTCCTTAGCAAAGTTAAATGTCAAAATAAGGGGTAATGTAGGCTTCCTACAGTATATAGAAAAATACTATATATTGTAAACTTTTCGTATACGTACAATGTCCATTTCACAAATATATTAAGGGTATGTTAAGTACTGTACGACATTTTTAGGAGTCTTATTCAATTAAAGATATATTCTCTCAGAATACATTCAGCTAGATACCAATTTGAATGCCCATAATTGTTAGCACTTATATCCCAGTTGATTACTCCAATGGAACGAGTACTTTCCCTTTCCATGAGGGATTTCATCCAACTGGCCATAGACATATTGGCAGCAGCAGCAGCTCGTTGATCGGACACTTCACATCAAATCCAATTGAGTCTTTGTTTCGTATTATTTTTAAAGACAGAAAAGCAATTTCCAATGGGATGTAACAAATGTGAATATAGAGTCAGATCCCTTATTTGAAGGTTGTCGGAATCAAACACAGAATTACCATGACAAGGTGCACTACACTGTCCATAAGCAGTAGAATACTCTCCTTTCATCGACTCGTATTACTGAAAGGGATGTCATCAAACCATGAAAAACTCTGCTATCAGGTAAATAGATTATTCAATAGTAAACCAGCTACACAAAGTTGGACATGGCAGCAGTAAAAATCATGTTTTATCCTCTTTAATTCGGCTATAGTGACATAGAGTATATATTACGAAGACTGTTTCGGTGATGTATATTCTATATTGCTGTAGTCCTTCAGTACACATCCACTGGGCGTATTGAACACGGGATTCCTTAGTTGCAGGATAATTTCCTAACACTCGTATAACATTGCTGGTTTTGAAGCTGTCCGACTAAACATATCTGTACTGGGAAGCTAGAGCTTATATGGCAAAACATCATAAAATGTTGATCTCAACTCATGTATGATTATGGTTAGGTTACTTTCAATTAAAAGTAATAAAAGATCTACACTTTTATCGTCCTACTTTCTTAGTTTACTCACAGCTGGATTTGATATATCCCTTTGCTCCTGTGCTATGAAATCTTCGAATAATTTAGTAGTCCATGGTACGAGCAACGTTTAAAATTTGAGCTGATTCAACAAAGTCCTGACTTTGTTCATAAACAGATATGAAACGCTCTCGGTCCCCCTGTTATACTCGAGACATGATAATGATACCTTTGATATGGAATTTGGTAATCAAAAAGTAGAGTGACCCTTTTCTGCTTGTATGACAATTGGTCATACACTGATCCTAATCATGAGGTAGCATGTACTACAATAATTTGTATGACAGGGGTATTTAAGAATCAATCATACTTTGAAAAGTATGTACAAGATGTGATTTAGTGGGATTAATAATTAGATGGGTGTAAAACAATGGCGTGTTTTGTTATTAAAAAATTACTCTGAAATATGCATTCATTTTACTGCTTTGATAAATTGGATAACAGTAATGCACACTGTAAAATATTTGTTACTCTTGTTTCCACTTAGTAAATATGGTCGATTTCTTTTGGAAATGTTTCACATTTTGCAGATTGTTTTGTTTCTTATGCAACATTGATGCAATATACAGAATACTCTAGCCGATTTATGAAGATTATCTTGGATGTTACGAATTGTTAATTAGAATTCTAGTGATTGACTAAATAAACAAAAATGTGCTCAAATAGAAATTATAAAGGGTGTCGACCAAGCCCACAAAGTGAGACATGGCAACAATAACAGTGATATACTGTCATCTTTGATTCCCTCTCATATGGTGCACCTTTGCTCGATAGGCACCCACCCATAATGACGTCAAGTATACAAATCGAAGCCTGTTTCGTCTATAGATATTCCATGCTACTACAGCCCATCAGTGTACATCCACTGGTATATTGTATGCAGGATTACTTGGTTCCAGGGTAATTTCTTGCTGACTATACATCATTGCAAGCTTTGAGGGAGGTGAGTTTCACAGCACTGGTGCCATACAGTATGCATAGTTGTTTCTGGACATCCATTCTGTTGGTACAAGTAAGATAATGAGTAAATTTCTACATTGTGAGAAATGTATGATTTAATACTAATATTAATCAAATAAGACAAGTCTTTGCAATTTTACAGTGAAATTCATTTATTTATATTTAAAGGTATCTACCTTGAATTTTAAGTGCCTAACATGATTCGCCAAAAGCGCAATCCCAAGGAGTATGTGTACCAATTTTGGTTCTTGTTTCCAGAAATTAAAGATTCCCCTGAAAAATGTGCTTTTATCTTATTACACACACACACATATATATATATATATATATATATATATATATATATATATATATATATATATATATATATATATATATATATATATATGTGTGTGTGTGTGTGTATGTATGTATGTGTGTGTGTGCGTGTGTAATTTAGCTGGGTAGGTAGTGTACTATAGCTCAAAATAAGAACTTCATCCAGCTGACGAGAGAGGTCTGTTCTTTATTCATTTAACAATATTTTATACTTTCTTTTCTTCACTTCGTCATTCAACCAGGTTCTGCTTTCCTAGATTTATTTATGTTCACTTTAAGCTGGCCAAGATTTTCCTTGTGTTTATACTCTACTTCAATCTCTTTTACTTTATTTTATGCAATAATATTCACTGTAGTATTAGAGTAATCTTGCGTGAAGATTATGCTATGGTTGCTTGTGTTTAATTATATATGAAAACTATACAGGTTTTTGTGGACTCCGTAGGTTTATGTGTGTGCCTTTCATCAACCCACGGGGTGGTCAATCGCTATTTATTTATATATTTATTATTTTTTCTTTGGGGGGGGGGGTGGAAGCGGACAATGCGGTTAAATTACCAATTGGCAACGTTCAATCACAATTCTGAAAGATAATTATGCAGAGTTCAGAGTTGCCAATTTGGTGTATTTTATGCTAGATCTTGAGTATTGACCCGCTAGTGCATAGTGCCAAAACCTAGAGTATAGTAATATTTTTTTTTTTTTTTTTTTTTTTTTTATGTGCTTTCCACAATGTAGGCTATTATTATAAGTTTCCTCCTAGCCACTACATAACTTTATTGAGGAGCCTTTTTTTTTTTTTCATTAATTCTAATTTTGCAGTAGAGTTAACAGCAAAAACACTCGATTGGTATACTTGGGAAGGGCACCTCTGGATCAGTCTACGGTTGATATTACTCGCCTCCCCACCCCCCCAGCGACTGCAATCTCCAGATAGGGTCTGTTCAACTCAGGCGGTGGGGGCGGAGCTAAGGCCGTGACGTCATTGGAGGTGTTTGGCCAATTTTCTCCATTGAATTAACATAGGAGTCTTTACTTTTTATACATTTAATCCATTGCATGGCGTATTAGATCCACTTTTTAAAAAGATTTTACATGCACGATGTTTGTCTAATACACATAGTGTCATTTATTCATCAAGCATTGTTTTATTTCTAAGATATAGCAAATTCAATACAGATAATTACTATACCTTTTCGTTGTTTTTGCTATTCATTTGCTTACCTATATATTGGTTTGTTGTATCCTCCTCAAGTCCATTTTTAAAACAGGAAAACTTATTTCTCTCTCTCTCTCTCTCTCTCTCTCTCTCTCTCTCTCTCTCTCTCTCTCTCTCTCTGGTAATAATTGTTTAAAAAAAAAAAGCTTTTCATTCCTTCGCTGATGATTTTATGTCAATTTTTCTAACAATTCTTTTCATTGATGATAAAACATAGAAAGATAACGTTATTTATATTTTCCAAATCTTTTTATGAATATCAATTTTTATATAATACAGAGAAAATGTGGATAGAGAGTAAAAAGAATACTACTGTACTTGCACTTGACCACAATAAAAGATACTAAGGTATATGAATCATATGATATAGATATTATGGAAATAAATGGATAAACGATAAAGAATATGGTAGAGAACATATTTCGAGAAAATTCCACATTAACAATAGATACATACATACATTATATAAATAAATAAATATATATATATATATATATATATATATATATATATATATATATATATATATATATATCTCTCTCTCTCTCTCTGTATATATATATATATATATATATATATATATATATATATATATATATATATATATATATATATATACCAAGGCACTTCTCCCAGTTTTGCGGGTTAGCCGACATCAAACAAAGGAAACAAAACAAAACAAAAAAAAGGGGGGGGGGTGACCTCTCCTCTCTACGTTCCTCGCAGACTGACAAGGGACTCCCCCGAGTTCGGCTGGTACTGCAAGGGTGCCACAGCCCACCCTCCCCCGTTATCCACCACAGATGAAGCTTCATAATGCTGAATCCCCTACTGCTGCTACCTCCACGGTTATCTAAGGAACCGAAGGAAGCAGCAGGGCCTACCGGAACTGCATCACAATCGCTCAACATTCTTTCCTATTTCTAGCACGCACTCTCGCCTCTCTCACATCTGTCTTCTTATCACCCAGAGCTTTCTTCACTCCATCCATCCACCCAAACCTTGGCCTTCCTCTTGTACTTCTCCCATCAACTCTTGCATTCATCACCTTTAGCAGACAGCCAGTTTCCATTCGCTCAACATGGGCAAACCACCTCAACACATTCATATCCACTCTGGCTGCTAACTCATTTCTTACACCCGTTCTCCCCCTCACCACTTCGTCCCTAACCCTATCTACTCGAGATACACCAGCCATACTCCTCAGACACTTCATCTCAAACACATTCAATTTCTGTCTCTCCGTCACTTTCATTCCACACAACTCTGATCCATACATCACAGTCGGTAAAATCACTTTCTCATACAGAACTCTCTTTACATTCATACCCAACCCTCTATTTTTTACTACTCCCTTAACTGGACCCAACACTTTGCATCCTTCATTCACTCTCTAACGTACATCTGCTTCCACTCCACCATTTGCTGCAACAACAGACCCCAAGTACTTAAACTAATCCACCTCCTCAAGTAACTCTCCATTCAACATAACATTCAACCTTGCACCACCTTCCCTTCTCGTACATCTCATAATCTTACTCTTACCCATATTAACTCTCAACTTCCTTCTCTCACACACCCTTGCAAATTTTGTCACTAATCGGCCATTCCATCAACATACAATTTAAACACCCACTGCGACATTACACATCCGTCTCAGCCCCACTCTCACCGGAAACCAATCGCTCACTTCATTTCCTATCCTAACACAGGATTTACTACTTTTGTAGAAACTTTTCACTGCTTTCAACAACCTTCCACCAGCTCCATATAACCTCATCACATTCCACATTGCTTCCCTATCAACTCTATCATACGCTTTCTCCAGATCCATAAACATAACATACACCTCCTTACCTTTTGCTAAATTTTTTTCGCATATCTGCCTAACTGTAATAATCTGATTCATACAACCCCTACCTCTTCTAAAACCACCCTGTACTTCTAATTGCATTATATGTCTTATCCTTAATCCTATTAATCAGTACTCTACCATATACTTTTCCAACTACACTCAACAAACTAATACCCCTTGAATTACAGCACTCATGCACATCTCCCTTACCCTTATATAGTGGTACAATACATGCACAAACCCAATCTACTGGTACTATTGACAAAACAAAACACATATTAAACAATCTCACCAACCATTCAAATACAGTCACACCCCCTTCCTTCAACATCTCAGTTCTCACACCATCCATACCAGATGCTTTTCCTACTCTCGTTTCATCTAGTGCTCTCCTCACTTCCTCTCTTGTAATCTCTCTCTCATTCTCATCTCCCATCACCGGCACCTCAACACCTGCAACAGCAATTATATCTGCCTCCCTATTATCCTCAGCATTCAGTAAACTTTCAAAATATTCCGCCAACGTTTTCCTTGCCTCCTCTCCTTTCAACAACCTTCCATTTCCATCTTTCACTGTCTCATCAATTCATGAGCCAGCCTTCCTTACTCTCTTCACTTCCTTCCAAAACTTCTTTTCATATTCTTCATATGAATGACCCAATCCCTGACCCCACCTCAGGTCAGCTGCCCTCTTTGCCTCACTTACCTTGCACTTTACTTCCACATTTTCTCTATATTTTTCATACTTCTCTACACTATTACTCTGCAGCCATTGTTCAAAAGCCCTCTTTTTCTCTCCCACTTTTACCTTCACTCCTTCATTCTACCATCCACTGCCCTTCCTCATGCTACCTCCAAGAAACCTCTTGCCAAAAACATCACTTGCAATCCAAAAAAAATTTTCTTTTACTAACTTCCACTCCTTTAAATTACCAGTTTCTCTTACTTCCACCTTGTCATATGCCATTTTCAACCTTTCTTGATATTTACTTTTTACCCTGGTTTTATTAGCTCTTCAACCCTCACTAGCTCCCTTTTACATCCACCTACTCTATTCCCCCACTCTTTTGCTACAACTAATTTTCCTTCCACCAAAAAATTATCTGACATACCGTTAGCTATACCCCTAAACATGTGCATGTCTTTCAATCTTCCAAACATTCTTTTAGTTATCAACGCATAATCCATAAATGCCCTTTCTACTACTCTTCCATTTTCCACTCTTACCCATGTATACTTGTTTTTATCTTCCTTTTTGAAAAAGCTAGAACTTATCACCATCTCTTGCTCAACACACATACCTACCAGTCTCTCACCACTCTCATTTTCACCTGGTACGCCCTACTTCCCAATGACACCTTCTACCTCTCCCTCACCCACTCTAGCATTCAAGTCACCCATGACAACTTTATAATTCCTTCTACTCAGTCCTTCTACACACCTAGTTAATTCATTCCAGAACTCATTCCGGTCTTCTTCACTTTTCTCACAACCTGGCCCATACGCACTGACAAAAACCACCATTCCCTACCCAACCTAACCCTTACCCACATTAACCTAGATGATATCTCCTTCAATTCCACTACTTTACCTGTCATCCATTCACTCAGCAATAAAGCCACTCTCTCTCTTGCTCTTCCCCTTTCAATCCCAGACACTCTACTAGACTTTTCACCAAACATCACTTCACTCTTCCCTTTTATCTTTGTCTCACACAAGGCCAACTCATCCATCCTTCTATTCCTAAACATACTTCTAATCTCACATCTTTTACTCTCTATCGTAGTACATCCACGCACATTCAAACACCCCAAAACTAGAGTGCGGGGAGCAGTCACTCTCCCCCCAGCTCCTTCTCTTTGACGATGTCTCACAGGATTGTAAATACAGAGGAGGGGGTTCCCAGCCCCCTCGTTCCGTCCCTTTCAGTCGACTCTTACGACACGCAGGGATACGTTGGCGCTATTCTAATTGTTTTTATGCCCCTGCGGCCACATGGGGTATATATATATATATATATATATATATATATATATATATATATATATATATATATATATATATATATATATATTATATATATATATATATATATATATATATATATATATATATATATATATATATATATATATATATATATATATATATATATATATATATATATATATATATATATATATATATATAACATACATATATATGAATACATACAAACACACACACATGTATATATATATATATATATATATATATATATATATATATATATATATATATATATATATATATATATATATATATATATATATATAAATAAATAAATATATATATATATATATATATATATATATATATATATATATATATATATATATATATATATATATATATATATATATATATATATATATATACACACAACTTTATATATGAAACATACTATATAAATTTCATAAAATCTTAAAATAAAAAATACATCAAACGACTAGGCTAGTTTCCGGGAAAATGCTGTAATTTATTTGCATTTGTTTGGATTCTTAAACTATATTATATATCCTGGTATATTTTAAGTAAAAATGAATCATCAAACAAATAAAACACGGCCTGGGATAGTCTCTACTAGAACAAATATTTTTTGACAAAACGTCTTAACTTGAATAAGAAGATTATCTTTTAAAAGATGTTCTTTTTCATTTTCATAGTATCCGCTGTGTTCTGGTCTCTTTTTTTTTATCTGTAAGTTTTTTTTTTTTCACGTAAATCGCGGATTCTGGAGAAAATACTAATTATTGCAAATATTCCTTAATAACTTAAGGATATGAGGTGCATCTGCAAAAATAAATATATCTGTATTTGCTGGTTTTTTTTTTTTTTTTTTTTTTTTTTTTTTTTTTTTTTTTTTTTTTTTTTTTTTGGTACTCTTTAAGCATTTAGGAGGAACTTCACATATCATCTTCAAAATCCTCTTCTTGGAAATAGAGAGAACAAACCCGGCCAGCGAATTTTTTTTTCCCAAACAGGAGTGCAGATTGGGGCTGGGCTTCTTGAGCAGAAAACAGATTTAAATGGTAACTCCTTTATTACGGCTGTGTTAAGATTTGATGGGTAACTAGCTCATTAAAGTTATGATCGATAACTGCATTCATAAAGAACTGAAATGTTTATAGATAGATTAATAATAATAATAATAATAATAATAATAATAATAATAATAATAATAATAAGATCACTGGTTTACAAAGAAATTGAGGCAAGCACAAAACACCCGTTTTTACCTAATTTGGGGGTGCTGAATTCAAATTTGAAATCCATTTTTACTCATCACCTCTATTTTTTTTAGATATGCATAGTGTGCATTTTGTGCATATACGATACATAAAGGCGTATATGCATTCAGGGTTAATTCTAATATTGTGAGACTTATGGCTTATTTTTTAGTTATTATGCACTAAAGGTAAGTGATTGCATTACAGTATATATATAATTATATATCAAGAAGGATTTTGGCAGTTAGGGCAGCAGGTCTCAATCCACACTCAGTAGTGCTCTGGCAGTCGTTGGAAGAGGTTGTCTCGCAGGTGGCGCAGGAGGTTGGTGTCCCTCAACTATCGTGTTTCACATCTTTTGGGTAGCTAAATATTAGTATTATATTTTCCAATGCACATTTTATTGCCATGCATATGATTAAGTTTTACTTTGTTATATTTTCAGATTCTCCAATGGCTTCAAGCACGTCAAAACATCGAGGATGGCTCAACAAGGCCAATTCTTTTTGCTACGTTTGTGGGGACTTCACAACAGTTGCACAGCGTCGAACCATCACTTCCCTCCTCAGAATCGCCTACTTTCACTATTTTGACTGTAAAATTGGTGATCAGGACAAGTCTTGGGCTCCACACATCTGTTGTAAACCCTGCTACAATGGACTAACTGCATGGTTTAATGGCAAAAAAGCGGCTTTCAACTTTGCAGTCCCGATCGTTTGGAGAGAGCCAAGAAGCCACGCAGATGATTGTTATTTTTGTTTAACTAATATAACTGGTTTCAATGCATCTTCTAGGAAAAGATCAAATATCCCAACCTTCCATCTGCTATGAGACCCGTTCCCAATTCAGATGATCTTCCTGTACCCACACCTCCAGTAAATAAGGATCTTCTTTCCTCGTCAGATGAAGAAATACCTTCAAGGGAGGATTCTGCCGAGTCAATATCTTTGGAAGATATTGAGTCTACATATTTAGGAACAAGTGGCAACAAACCACACTGGATCACGCAAGAAGACTTGAATGATCTTGCTCATGATTTGTATGTCAAAACAGCAGTCAGAGCTCTTGGCTTCTCGGCTTAAAAAGTGGAACTTAGTCCAGGAAGATATAAGGATCACCAGTTTCAGGGATCGGAACAATGACCTTGCTTCCTTTTTTGACATGGAAAACAAGTTGTGCTACTGCACAAACATACCTGGCTTGTTCACGTCCCTTGGTTTGCCACATAATCCTTCAGACTGGTGTCTTTTCATAGACTCTTCCAAGCGAAGTCTCAAGGCTGTACTTTTGCACAATGGGAATAAATATCCCAGCATTCCCATTGCACACTCTGTCCATCTAAAGGAGTCCTATGACAAAATGGAGCTTCTTTTAGAAGCTATTAACCCTGGATAGGTACGGTGGGTCGTTCGCGACCCCGAGCGTCAAAAAAAAACAGGTTTTTCTCACGTGACTCACCCCCGTGACTGAATTTGTGGGTGATCGACCTGCAGGAGGTGTCTCCCCTACACGCTCTAGTAGTGTCCAGATGTGCATTGCTGTAGCTGTACTCCTTCCCCGATTTCTGAGACGCGTCGGGGTCGTTCGCGTCCGAGTTTACCCTTCTAAGGTAGTTTGCATAATTATCAAAGTTATTACGTATTATGAAATTGTCGTAGAATGGTGCAACTTGTATAGGTTATCAGTTGTGGAAAGTCTTGGTGGATTGTTTGGCTACCATGTGCATGTTTTTTTTTTTAGTTAAAAGGTCGTTCATCACCACGAGGACCATTTTACCGCGAGTGCCCCTTTTTCATTTTTTTTCATTTTTTTGCCAAGTCATTTTTCCGTAAGATATTGCCAAATAGTGTCGTAAAACTTTTGCTTGTTTAGTGTTTGAAAGTGTGTCTAGATGATCTGGCTACCCATGCATGACTTTGTTTTTGTCAGATACGACGTAGTTATTGGTATATTGGGTATTTAACTGCGGTTACCAATTTCTGTTTTTTTTTCAATATTTGTAAAAATTACTACGTAGTAAGGAATTGCCGTATATTATTCATTTTTTTTTCATGTTTATGTGTTAGAAAGTGTGCCTTGATGGTTGGGCTAACACGTGCATGTCTTTTTTTTTATCTGAGATGTCGTATATTAGAATGTCGGGCATTTTACCGCGAGTGTCCCTTTTTCATTTTTTTTCATTTGTTTGCCAAGTCATTTTTCCGTAAGATATTGCGAAATAGTGTCGTAAAACTTTTGCTTTTTTAATGTTGGAAAGTGTGTCTAGATGATCTGGCTACCCATGCGTGATTTTGTTTTTGTCAGATACGACGTAGTTATTGGTATATTGGGTATTTAACTGCGGTTGCCAATTTCTGTTTTTTTTCAATATTTGTAAAAATTTACTACGTAGTAAGGAATTGCCGTATATTATTGATTTTTTTTTCATGTTTATGTATTAGAAAGTGTGCCTTGATGGTTGGGCTAACACGTGCATGTCTTTTTTTTTTATCTGAGATGCCGTATATTAGAATGTTGGGCATTTTTCCGCGAGTGTCCCTTTTTATTTGTTTTGCATTTTTTTGCTTAGTCATGTTACCGTAAGGAATTGGCAAGTAGTGTCGCAAAGTTATATTTTTATAGTGTTGGAAAGTGTTTCTAGATGATCTGGCTACCCATGCCTATTTTTTTTTTAGCCAGATATGGCGTATATATAAGTATGTGTTCGATTTTCCTGTGATTGCCATTTTTTCGTTTTTTCCCATTTCTTTCAAAATTACTACGTACTAAGGAACTATCACAGAGTAATATTTCATTTATATGTTTATTTGTCGGAAAATATGCCTTGATGGTTTGCCTAGCACGTGGCTGAAATTTTTTTTTTCTGAAATGCCGTATATTAGAATGGCCATTTTTCCACGAGTGCCCCTTTTTATTTGTTTTGCATTTTTTTGCTTAGTCATGTTACCGTAAGGAATTGGCAAGTAGTGTCGCAAAACTTATAATTTTATAGTGTTGGAAAGTGTTTCTTGATGATCTGGCTACCCATGCCTATCTTCTTTTTTTAGCCAGATATGGCGTATATATAGGTATGTGTTCGATTTTCCTGTGATTGCCATTTTTTCGTTTTTTCCCATTTCTTTCAAAATTACTACGTACTAAGGAACTATCACAGAGTAATTATTCATTTAGATGTTTATTTGTCGGAAAATGTGCCTTGATGGTTTGCCTAGCACGTGGCTGAATTTTTTTTTTTTTCTGAAATGCCGTATATTAGAATGTTAGCCATTTTTCCGCGAGTGCCCCTTTTTATTTTTTTTGCATTTTTTTGCTTAGTCATGTTACCGTAAGGAATTGGCAAGTACTGTCGCAAAACTTATATTTTTATAGTGTTGGAAAGTGTTTCTAGATGATCTGACTACCCATGCCTATCTTTTTTTTAGCCAGATATGGCGTATATATAGGTATGTGTTCGATTTTCCGGTGATTGCCATTTTTTCGTTTTTTCCCAATTCTTTCAAAATTACTACGTACTAAGGAACTATCACAGAGTAATGATTCCTCTAGATGTTTATTTGTCGGAAAATTTTGTTTACTTTTTTTTTGATTGAATATCATCAAATTTTTTTAGCTAAAATATTGTTTTACATTTTTTTTTTTTTCGATTTTATTTCCCTTCAAAAAAATTTTTTTGGGTCAGAATTTTAATTTTATAGTCGTAAAATAATCGACAATTATCCAGCAACCCACCATACAATTTTTATGCATATCCAATAATAATTAGATTAGTAAATAACACCTTGAAATTGACATACCCTTCCTACATTTCAAGTGGCAGATTAGGGAGTCTGAGTCAGTGTGGTTGGCGGCCATTTTGTGGACATATCCGAAGCGTAAGCTGCCCTATCTATATATATTCTTGTTCCCTATAGAATTTGTGATATTTTGGTATATTTTTACCTGCATAAATATCATATTATATATTAAATATATGTATTTTTTTACGAAATTTCTAAGTACTAAAAAAATTACCTTTAGATATGGCCCCTGATATAAATGTAATTTACAAAATAATGAAGATTTTTTTACATATTTCTATTTTAGGATAACATATGTTTATTCCCTAAAAAAATTAGCCACTTCCTATTTCATTTGGGTACCCAAAAAAATTCATGAAATTTGGACAAATTTTTTTGGCCAAAAAAAGTTACCCTTTTTTTCTCATTTCAGATCTTCACCTCCATGGGTCTGACTTCATCCAAAATACATCAAGATGTGTCCTAAACATTCAAGAATCAATTCCTAAAAGGATTTGTGTATATATGTATAAACTTCTTTTTTATGAATTTTTACGTCAGGTCTTTTTTTTTCTACTTAATTTTTTAAAATATTTATAATAAATAGTTTTTCTGCAGATGAGTAGTACTTATCTTTACAGTTGTTTTAAGCATTCAATGAAGTTTTTTTTTGGCAAAAAAAAAAGGAGGTTACTGCAAAAACTGATTTTTCAAGAATTTTTTTTGGCGTCGGGGTCGTTCGTGTCCGAGTATACCCTTAAAGGGGTGTCCGAGGACCGTACCTATCCAGGGTTAAGTACAGCGAGTACCAATAGAGTCTGTGTAGGGACCTCAAGGTAATTGGTCTTCTTATGGGTATGCAAGCGCGCATCACAAAGTATTGTTGTTTTCACTGTCTCTGGGATAGTCGAGCTGTATCCCAGCATTACAAGCAGAAAGTAGTTTTGTTCCTGGCGAACACAGCGTCAAGGGGAATCCTCTGGTGGACATAAATAAGGTGCTTCTTCCTCCTCTTTACATCAAGCTTGGTTTGATGAAGAATTTCGTGAAGGTGTTGGACAGAAATGGTGCTGCCTTTTAACACTTGTCTACTGTGTTCCCAGGTGTTAGTGCTGCTAAGCTCAAAGCGGGCATCTTTGTCAGACGTCAGATCCGAGAAGTGCTGAAGGATACTGATTTATGAGGAGCTTCTTAACTTAAAGGAACTGAGAGCATGGGAAGCATTCAAGTCAGTCTGTAGTGGTTTACTTGGTAACACACGCGTACCATATTACCAAGCCTGTATTGAAAAGTTGCTGAAGTCTTACGAGGATATGGGGTGTCAAATGTCAATCAGGATTCATTTTCTCCATTCCCACCTCAACATCTTCCCGCCAAACCTTGGAGTAGTGAGTGATGAGCATGGAGAAATATTCTACCAAGACATTACGAAGAGAGAGAGCAACCATCAAGGCAAATGGAACCCCGGCATGATGGGAGACTTCTGCTGGATGCTCTTGCGTGACATCCCGGAGGCAAAATTCACCAGATCTTCTAAGAAAACACACTTTTGACTATCTGTGGTACTATGAATTGTGTAATTGTGCCGTCCAAGTATATTGATTCAATCAGTGTTCTTTATCTATCCTGTTTTATCTGTTATAAGCTGCTGCAATTCTTGAAATGTGCACATATATTCTCTGTTTAAACTGAAATGAGACTATTTAAAAGCCAGAAAACTAGAGGTGATAGAGCAGAACAATTTCTAAATTTGAATTCAGCACACCCAAATTAGCAAAAAACACCTATCCCCATTCTTGCCTCAGACCAAAATTTTCTTTTGTAAACCAGTGTAATGATATATATATATATATATATATATATATATATATATATATATATATATATATATATATATATATATATATATATATATATATGTAGATAGATAGATAGATAGATAGATAGATATAGATAGATAGATAGATATGTGTGTGCGTGTGTATGAAAACTAAATGTTACTGAAATAACTCAATTTTCTAAACTTTCCTTGTGTTAACAACAATGTTCTTCCCGTTTTCATAGTTCATCAAGTCGTGCAAGCAGCATACATAACTTTCTTCACAAATCATTATCATTACTTTTATATCTATTCTTGTTAGTGTTGCGTGTTGATTTCTTACTCTACCACTTAAGTTTTTGGTTCTTTGACTGGCTAGGCAGTAATACATTGGATCCCTATATCTAGTTACGGCTAATTTTTCCTTTGCCTACACATTCAACGAATAGTCTGGTCTATTCTTTCCACATTCTCAGCTCTCCTTATACTCCTTTCAACACTGAGATTACCTAACAGTTCTTCGTTCAAGGGTTTAACTACTGCACAGTAATTTTTCATTGGCTACTTTCCCCTTCGTGAGGGTAGAAGAGACTCTTTATCTATGGTATGAAGCTCCTCTAGGAGAAAGACACACCAAAATGAAGCCATTGTTTTCTAGTCTTGGGATAGGGCCATAACCTCTGTAACATAGTCTTTGGCTGTCTTGGGGTAGAATTCTCTTGCTTGAGGGTACATCCGTGCACACTATTCTATAGTTTATATATGGAAGATTTATTTCAATGTTGATACTGTCCTAAATATATCTTACTTTTAATTGTTCATTACTTGTCTTGTAGATTATATATTTCCTTTCCTCACTTGGCTATTTGTCCTTGTTGGAGCCATTGATTTTTAGCATCGTGCTTTTCCAGGTAGGGTTCTAGCTTAGCTAATAATAATAATAATAATAATAATAATAATAATAATAATAATAATAATAATAATAATAATAAGGGTGTGTCAATAAAACAGTATAATTTTGACTGATCAAGAGAAATGAAAACCTTTGGGAAGTACACAGGTGCATCATTGGCTTTGCCTAATGCAAAGAAATGAAAACTGTGTTTGAAAAAGGAAATAGCAAGCAAGGTTTAGCCTGCTGCTGCTGTTAGTCGTTGCTCATCTATACTTGGGGTCAGGATATGCCTTCATACGGTCGTAAGGTGAAAGATACTTGCGACAGTGAATTGAAAAAGCGTTAAGATATTAGCAGACAGTAGTCAAATGATCCCAAAGAAGCGACCAAGAAATGCTCCTCACTCTCTAATTCAGTGTGTTACCAGCAACGAAAAATTGGACAATATAAATCTTCCAAGCTGCAGTTGGATGTGTATAATTTATTGCCTTATTTTTTATATCGAGTGAATTATTCAATTTCATGCTGTAGTATGTGGAATATGTATATATGAATTTTGCAATGTAGAATGTATATCTATTTGGCTAAGAAACATGTTCTAATCTAGATTAATCTTATTGGTTATAAAATGTCACAGACAAGTGTTCCCCTGGGACTCTAACACAAAATAACATAAGACAAGAGGAAACAACAGAACAGCTACAAAATAATGCTTTCAAAGAAAATCATTATTTATTAACACACAACCTTTCTTGTCATATGTCTATCAATCCAGTTTTTAAATGAATACGAATATTCTACAAACATCACTTGATGCTGACAATGTTAATGCACGAATCGACTGAAACTGTTAAGAACATTGTTGCTAACACCAGCAAACTTTTGAAATTCAAAGTATTTTAGTAACATTCAGTTTTAAGAGCTAAAGGTCAAATATTGGCTTTTAATGACATATATGCATAGCATGTGAGTGTGCTTATACATACATATACTGTATAAACATATACATATATATAAATGCACGCATATACACGCACATATATACATTAAAAAAAAAAAAAATATATATATATATATATATATATATATATATATATATATATATATATATATATATATATACATATATATATTTATATATGTATATCTTTTTATATACATATATAAATATTATATGTGTGTGTGCATGTATGCGTGTATGTGTTTATACAAGCATGTACTATATTTACATGTACACACATACACCTACAAATACACACACACACACACACACACACACCCATATATATATATATATATATATATATATATATATATATATATATATATATATATATATATATATATATATATATATATATATATACAGAGAGAGAGAGAGAGAGAGAGAGAGAGAGAGAGAGAGAGAGAGAGAGAGAGAGAGAGAGAGAGAGAGAGAGACAACAACATCAAATCTAGCCATATATATGATCGTGCACTAAAAGAGTGACATAAGAAAAATGACATAACATGTAACTGTTTCATTGGTAATCAAGTTAATAATACTAATAAACACAATAATAGACATAGCCGTTACTTAAACGGGAACTGTTAAAAGTAGGGTGTATCCCATTCCCAAGATTTGATGCAAATGTGTGGAGCATTTATTACCTGATAGAATGCAATCCCCAAAGACCAAAAAATAATGTATAGACTTGGCACAGGAGATTCGAGATAGTCGTTGAAGGATACTACAGTATAAGGGAGTTTACTCGATGATTCAAGACATCATTAAAGAAAAACCATCACACAGTCCAAGAGGTACCTAGGTTTAGGTTCAGGTATTTATCGGAGGAAAAGGAAGAGGGAGCAAACTCAAAGACAAAATAAACTTGCAACAGTTTTAAGGAGAAAGAAAGTTGATTCAATAAGTGGTAATATTCGAGGAATTGCTCGCAACTTGCATTTTAGTTATTGTAATAGTCATCATAATGCCGATTAGCTTGTTCAATATCGAGTGTTTTTTTATCTATTACATGTAGATGTTTTCAAGTATTTTTGCGTATTTAATGATAATGAAGTTAATAAAGGTGGATTTTTATCTACTTTTACATTTCAAACATAAACGTTTAGATATCTTTAGACTATATTTTGATTCCATGTTTACGTTTATATATGTAAGTCTCCGTATTAGACAGACGGCAAGCATACGTTGTTAAGAGCAAAATCCTATTATCCCATAAATTTCCTCTGATATGACACTTCTTTAATGACTATTTTTAACACTTTGGTTATGTCATTTTATTGAAAGGATCCCATATATATATATATATATATATATATATATATATATATATATATATATATATATATATATATATATATATATATATGTATATATATATATATATATATATATATATATATATATATATATATATATATATACATATATATATATATATATATATATATATATATATATATATATATATATATATATATATATATATATATATATATATATATATATATATATTAGTTACGTTGCATAATATTACATTCGATAATATAAGTGATTTATGTTAGCTATATAAGAAAAATTAACATTTATTTTTTCTTAAAAATGTTGTTTATTGCTGCAATGCAATGTCAATATTGTTATATTTTCTATTGTGACTATCTTACTCATCTTACCCTGAGATGTTTTCAATTTGATCAATATTTGCATTTGCCTGTCTTTGCGTAGCATATACCTATTTCTCTTCAAAGACATCAAACGGGTAAACATACTATACTACACTCTTTTTGTGAAACCAGACAAAATATTCCTGCGGTGTTTTCGTATATTCTATTATTATTATCAAGCTGTCTATAAACATTTCAGGTCTTTATGAATGAAGTTGATGATAACATCTTTAATGAGCTAGTTACCCATCAAATCTTAACGCATCCATAATGAAGGAGTTACCATTTGAATCTGTTTTCTCTGCACGAAGCCCCGCCCCAATCTGCACTCCCGTTTGGGAAAAAAAAAATTCGCACCCGGGCATGTTTTACGTTACTTTCGTCCCGGCGTCTGCAGCGAATTTCCCAAGTGAAAACAGCTCAATAAGAAGGCATCTTTCATAAATAATGTGCATGTAGGTTGAAAGGTGTAGCTCATGACAATGAAAGTGTATGGCTTTAGGTGGCAGTCTGGCCACACTGGACGCCCATGACGTTGCATAAGGGGGCGGAGCTATGTTTAAAGTCTGCCTCGTGAACAGGCCCTATCTGTGTTGACTCTGCAACGGATACTCGACTACTCCACCAGGTAGCTTAGTGATGACTAAGCTTCGCTGACTGCTAACAACTTGGTTTGTAGAATAGACTCTATAAAAATTTTAGTAATGCAGTTAGTTTCTGGCCGTGTTTGTGATCTTACATACTAACTTACAATTTACAGTGTTCTTTATTTTACGAATTGTTTGGAATGAAACTTTACAGTACTATAAGGCACAATTAAAGACAAACTATGCATAGAATTCAGCACATAATGGACGGATAAAAACAGAAATCCTTCTATTTAAATACATGTTAGACAGTCCTCAAGACCAGATCATCGAGGTTAATAACAACTTAGTTTATTAGCGAAGTGTTTGGTTCGAGAGATTCCTAATTAGATTCAGCTTTTTCTGGATCCCTCATTATGACTTGGTGATATGAAAAACTATAAATATGTCTAAGGCCGGACTCACATTGGAAGTCATTCGAAACATGAAACTATGAACATAAAACATGTCCCGTATGAAAACAAAAGTGGTAACAAAGATGGACTGGGTCCTCAAAGAAATTGACACGTGATGCTACATAGATTTAACGATTAATACTTATTGCTGATGTTGTCACTACTACTACTACTACTACTACTACTACTACTACTACTACTACTGTTCTTTCTTCTTGTTATTGATCATCTTCTTACTATTATTTTTATTAATATCATCATCATCATCATTTTAATCATCATCGTTGTTGTTACCATTATTATTATTATTATTATTATTATTATTATTATTATTATTATTATTATTATTATTGTTTATGTCAACTGACAAAAGTGTGCACACGCCCGTCTACGTGAGACGTGAGGGGTTTCTCATTTTGCCAGTCCCATTTATCGTGAATATGTGACTCTGGCCTAATGTGCAACAGGTATATTCAGGCAGACGCATATATATATATATATATATATATATATATATATATATATATATATATATATATATATATATATATATATATATATATACACACACACACGCAGGTAGTTGCCGACTTACGACCTATACGACCTATGACTGCTCAGCTTTACGACCATTTTTTTCACTGTGATGTCACAAGTATCTCGGAAATAGCACACTAATAGGAAAAAAATTCCTTGGAAATGATCTATTTTATTGTATAAAAAGTAAACGATTTATCTTTTTAAGTTCGTATTCTCTTTTATTGATATTATAAAGTATCCATTTTCAGTAAAAAAAAAGAAAAAATACATTAACAAAAGTTTTAATATCTGTAGTTCATATCATGTCTGTAGACATCACAATAACGGCGGAAACAAGCGGGCAACAGTATGATTTGCTTCCCATAAGATAACGATTAGTATTAGTATTTCCTTCATCGAAATATCAAGTAACGATACAAAGTATTTTGTTTGTGTGTATCGGTTGTTATGAGTACTGCTTAGCGTAAATTTCACTGTACGCTAGTTTTATTTCATCTCTGATAATAGATCGATATTTATCTAAAGAAAGTACACTAATAGGACAAATATTCTCTTAAAAAATATATATTTCATTTCACACTATAGAATTTGAATACTTTTGCTTGGTAAGTTAGTATTTTCTGTCATTTCTTGCAAGGAAAAAGAAGTGTTTTACACATTTCGCAAGTCATTCTTTGTCGACTTCACATTACATGTCCTGTGACATCCTATGTATGGCGGAAGGCGTGCTGGCAAACCGAATGATTTCCTTTGATTGTGCAACTGAGTAATCTTATTATTCCCATTATCGAATCATCGAGTAACGATACAAAGATTTTATAATTACGTCCTAAGAAATATGATTTTTCGGTAATTTAAAAATCAAAATACAGAGAGAGAGAGAGAGAGAGAGAGAGAGAGAGAGAGAGAGAGAGAGAGAGAGAGAGCGAGCGTATGTATTTGATAACTAGTAATATGATCTATAAACGAACTGTATGGAAACTGTAATACCCTATAACATAATGGTGCTCCTATAACATTCATTATAAGATATTTCGAATAAGTCAAGAACATTATGCTGTATAAACAACTCCATGTTATTCGTACAGTATGACCGCATAATCGCAATATCAGATGTTGCATACCAAAAGTAAATCAAAATAGAATACAAATATGCTTTAATAAGCCACAATCAAGCACAACAATGTCTCACGCGCAACCGCGCACGCACATACACACACGCACATAGTACAAGCCCTCAGCTAAGCAACACATACTGACATATTTGCACTCATCAACGCAACTTTTCCTGCGCAACGACACCAGCAGGCCATCGTTAACGCCTCCTTACATGGGCCCTTTCCACGGAATCCGTCGTACGCCAAAAGCATTCCTCCACAACTTGAGCGGCAAAGAAGAATAGGTCTCCAAAGATCGCCTAAAGCCTGCACATCTGCCAGATGAAACGCCTACAGTATGCCTCTTGAAAGCAGGGTGCCCTATTTCAAATGTATGTCATTTTTAGGGCGAAGCCTTGTACTGCATGATTATCACACGCACATTCGTACATTAAAATGATATTTCTTATTTTTTGTATATTGTCGTTATCCCTCTCCTCTCCCCTCCCACTGATAACTTGTTCATTCCTGTATTTTCCCGCACCATTGTGTTTGAATGTTTGTGCCATTCTTGAATGGATCGGGTTATATAAATAATCAAGCTCCAACGATATAAAGTTCAGTTGCATTCACGAGATTCTCTCAGTTACATCCTAACAGCTCGTCGGCACAAGTTTACGCTTTAGTGAACTATCAGAGAGTAAAAAAATAAATTAAATTAAAAGCACGTTTTCTCAAGCCAACTATGATAGGCTACATTTACAAAAACTATAGTTTTCGGTTTCTATCATCGTTCGTGCCATCGTGGTTTGTGGGCTGACTGCTTCTTATGTTAACAAGGTTTTCACATAGCTTTCATGACAGGCATTTTAGTTTTTACACGTTTCTTCACAATTATACTTGTACTAGGACAGTGTTGTTCAATCTTTTTGTGCCCAGGGCCCATTTTTGCTATTCTTAAGTACTCCGTGGCCCAATGCCCTTCAAAATTGTGTAAAAAGTAGTAATAGAATTTTTTAAAAGTTTTTAGAACACTTTTATTTGTTTGACATTATCATTTAAAGATCTCTTTCTTTAGAGCACTTCATTAGTTTACATTTTCTTTGCTGGAAGAGAATGGCCTTTATTCACAGGTAATAACTCAAATATGTTGTAATCAAAACTCAAAGGACTTGTATTCACTTAAGAAATTAAACATTTTCTAGTATTTGCGTAATTAAATTTTATGGATTGGAATAATAACTCAAATGCTTCTTCACTTATGAATATAAGCACAGGCCTTCATTTAACAGTATTCTAAATAAATTTTGGACATTGATATAAAAACTAAAATTCCGCTTACTTACATATGAAGTTAAACAATGGTATGCATTTATAGTAAATACAATTGATCTATTTGTATTGTAATGAAACCTAAATTTACACTTGTACAACATTTATAGAAATAAAAATAATAGTACTTTATTGTGGCCATATAAAATACTGCATAGATTTTGTAGCTATTGTGATGGTTGTGCTTGCTTTTCAACTACAAGTTTAGCAATTTGTGAACAGTTGCACATCTCATATTATGCTCCACCTCCAAGCGATTTCATGTTTTTGTTTTTATTTGTAATCCAGCATAAAAGATCTGGACTCACAAGTAAGCAGGATATCATACACTTGCTTGTGACCAGAATTCCTGCATAGAATGCTTTTCAAAAATATCCTTGGTACATGAACTAAACTTCATTTCTAGAAATTCATCTTGGTCAGACTCAAGAATTATATGTTTCTGTATTAAAAGGATTTCTTACAAATGACAGTTCTATTTCCTCATGATCAGGATAGCACCTAGAAAATTCTTGGCGCAAATTATGATGGCTGATTATTTCCTTTTGGGGGCAAGATTCATTTTTTTCCTTCTTTTCCCTCAAATTTTTCACTTTTAAATATTATCTTGAAAATGCTCGTGTCATGGCCCCCCTCAGAATCCACCATGGCCCACAGGTTGAAAACCACTGTACTACAGACTAAGGATTGGTATCAATGAGTAAGTGAATCTTCAGTTATGTAGAATACATACTAACCTATACTCTGATATAAAACGCCACAAGTATCAGTTAATGAATGAATGGTAATCTTTTTTTTTCACTGTTATTCTTACACCAAGGAGTCAGTTGCCAGATGTACACTCTCGAATGCCTTCTATGAAAGGCCTCCTCTTCAACCAAACCTTTTCTCACCATATGATACTTCAGGAAATTATGTATAAAGAACTAAAGCATATAAAAATTCTAATGTTAGCTATGTAATACAGAAACCCAACAGAAGCAAAATATGCAAATATAACTCTCTTCTTAGTAGAACTCCATCTCCATTGTCTTAATGTTAAATACATACTCAACACAATCCAATAATAATGGTCTTAAACCCCGTTTACATCTAGGGGAAATTCAAAGACTATTGAGAAGTTATAACCGCACATACACACACACACTGTACTGTACCTTTAGTACAGGAGATTTAAAAGGATTCAACAATATTCCTTTGGAAATAGTCATTTACATGGATTATTTTTTTTCACCTCTGACCATCCAATTCTGTGACTTGACCCTAACCAGTGGGAAGCCAAGGCATTATTAAGAGAACCCCTGGAGACGGCCACCTGATGCTGTTTTAATCTGATTGAGATACCTTTGGATGTCTGACCAACATAGAATAAGTTACACTCTGAACAAGGAATGGTATATATTACATGATTATCATTTCAAGAACTATTCTTAATCAACATGTTTTTTAACGTACAATTATATTTAAACACTACACCAATGTCTAGTTTTTTCAAAAGGGGTATAACAACTAAAAAACAAACATGAAATGGCAAACAAAGCATATTATTAATTGTTTCCTTCCTCTCTAACTGGACACTATAAAATGTTTTCTTAGCCTCATTCATACATTTTTCTAAGAAATATTTGGGATAGCAAAGATTTGTTGCAATTTTTTCCTATTTTAGTGAACTCGTCCTCAATGTACTCTGGGCTAAAAATTCTAAATGCCATAAGGTACATGAAGGAAAATACTGAATGCTTTATATTTTTAAAGTGACTGGAGTGGACGTGTACATATGAAAAATTATTGGTAGCCTTTCTATGTAAGGAAAACTTAAATTTATCTGTTTCTCTAACTATTAAAACGTCTAAAAATGGGATATCCCATTTTTGACGTTTTAATAGTTAGAGTTAAAAAAATAAAAGAATATTAAATTAAAACCATAAAATTTAAGATTTCATTATAGAAGTTAAACAGTTTTCAGTAGATCTGCTTCTGAAATAAATCTAAAAATGCGGCTCGCATATTAGGACACATGTCCAAGAATCCTCACGTCGAGCCTCAAATATATATCTATTTCTTAAGTTATTATAATTAGGGCATTTGGTCAACAAATGCCTCACTGTTAAGGGTACCAAATAGTCGTCGCAATACAGTTGGTGTTGTCCCTTTGGAATACCTTCTTGGTAGCAACTCGGTTCAGCCTTCTTCGCCAGTAAATCTGCCTTCTCGTTCCCAGACACACCCATATATGCTGGAACCCAACAAAATCAAACCATTATACCTCTCCAACCAATAATAAAAAGCCATTCTCAAATCTTTAAAACTAGAGGGTTACTAGAATTAAAGCTTGAAGGACACTCCTTGCATCACTAAAAATAGTAAAATTACCCTCCTTCTCCAATACTACTTTCTCAATAGCAGTTAGTATGCCATACATTTCGGCAGTAAATATGGAAGCTGTTAGAGGAAGTGCACCTCTACAATTAAAACCATTACTATGTACTCCAATTCCAACGCCAGCATCAGATTTGGACCGATCAATATATATAAAAGTCGTTCCCTTATGTCCTGCAACAGATTGTTTGATAATTGTTTCACCCAAAAGCCATAGGGCTGAGGAAATTTAGGGTACAACTCAAAGTATGGTGTGTCTTACAAGGCTTGCAGTCTGAATGGCTAAAAAGTTAGGGAGTTTTTGCAACCTAAAGCCATACCGAACAATAGAAGACTTTCGGTAAAGGCCTAGACCCTGGACGTAATTCTCCAGCACCAACAAGGAGACTTGTGATAGGCGAAGTTTTTAATGCTCCTGTGGACAATCTAATACCAGCATGATGAATTGAATCTAACATCTTTAATCGGCTTGGGGTGGCCGAAGAGTATATTTCACATCCTTAACTAATTTTTGAAAAAATCAAGGCTTGTTTAATTTTGAAATAGTAATGCAGTCTGCTCCCCATGATGTATGGGACAATACTTTTAAAAGATTCAGAGCCTCAAGACATTTAGCTTTTAAAGCTTTCAATTGAGACACCCACGTAAGCCTACGAACAAATATCAAACCTAAGAATTTAGCTTCACTTACACATGGGATACGTTGACCTTTAATGTATGTATCCGGGTCTGGATGTACTCCCCAGATACGACAAAAATGGACAATAGTAGCTTTACTTGTCGAGAACTTAAATCCATTCATATCACCCCACTGGATAATTTTGTCAATTGCAAGTTGTAGTTTTCTCTCAACTATAGTCATTCTAGCTCCAGCAAATGATATGGAGAGATCATCCACAAGTAATGTTGAGGGAATATCGCGGGGAATAACTGAGGATATCCCATCAATTCCTAGTGCAAACAGGGTTACACTCAGCACACTACCCTGTGGAACTCCTTCTTGCTGACATTTACTCTTTGATAGAGTTTACCCCCTCTCACTTGAAAAACACTATGTGAAATAAATGACTGAATATATAGTGGTAGCTCTCCTCATAATCCAAATTCATGAATTGTTTAAAGCATACCATATCTCCATGTGGTATCATATGCCTTTGCAAGATAAAAAAAGACTGGCACATGGTGTGGTTTGAAAGCAAAGGCTTTACAAATAAAGGACTCAAGTCGTAGCAACACATCAGTCGTTGAGTGCATTTTTTTAATCCACATTGAATAGGTGATAAATACCCTTCTTTTCAAGATGACAAATCAGTCTTGCATTGACCATCCTCTCCATGATTTTACATAAACAAGATATCAATGCAATAGGCCAATAGTTTATTGCTAAAAACTTGTCCTTCCCGGGTTTTAAAAAGGCTAAAATAATGCCTACTATCCAAACATTTGGATCACTATGATCATGCCATATTCTATTAATAATGCTTAAAATAAATAACTTTGTATTAAAATGTATATGTTTAATCATTGCATATGGAATTCCATCAGGTCCAGAGGCTGTATCGTTACAAATTCTCTTTCAGTAAAAGGAGAATTATACGACTCTTCTCATCTTGTTGCAAAATTTAAAATTTTCTTTTCTTCAATGCTCCTATACTAGTGACCATTGGAAAAATGATCAGCCAGGGCATTGCTAACATCATTTGCTTCAGTCACATACTGACCGTTCGCCTTCAGTACTGGTAGTGGGTTTGGGTTAAATTTGCCAGCAATCTTTTGTATTTTACTCCATGTAGAAGATGGTGGTTTTCTACTGTTGACTGAGGAAACAAAAGATACCCACGAATGACGCCTAGCTTCTTTCATGGCACGACGGAACTGTGCTCTACACTTATAGTATGTTATCAAACTTTCCTCAGTACGACATCTAGTCAAGAGATTTTCTGGTGGCTCTGTGCAAGACAATCAATTCTGAAGACCACCAGGGGACTGGTCGTCGTTTGAATAATCCAGTGGTTTTGGGAATCGAATTGACTCCTGCTCTATGGAGATTACCATTCAGTAGGTCTATGGCATCATCAATAATTTAGGTCTATGCAATCATCAATACTTTCAAACTGTTCTGCACTCCCCTCGATTTCACTTAGCTCAAGAATTTCAACCCAATCCGCCTTGTCAAGATTCCATCGTGGCGATCTTTGCAAAGGTGGACCATTGTTGGTGTTTATAATGAATTGTGTATGGTCATTAGTATGCCAATCATCTAATGTCCTCCAATCGAAATCAATAAGGCAGTTAGAGCTTGCAATTGAAAGGGCAATGCATGACAATGTACCTGTCTGAACATGGAAGTGTGTGGGCTCTCCTGTATTAAGGAATCCGACATCCGTGTTTTCCACAATTGATGATATAATATTGCCCCTGGTGTTTGCTAAAACACCCCACAAAGGATGTTTACCATTCAAATCTTCAAGTAAAAGAAAAGGTTGAGGAAGCTGTTGAATCACCTCTACTAAATTATCATATGATATGTTACCATTTGGAGGCAAGTACAGAGAGCAGATTGTATATTTTCTCCCTATATCAATCTGTACAGCCACTGCTTGCAGGGGTGTATGAATAGATAAAGGTATTTTGGGAACATCTCGACGAAGGTATAAGAGGCTTCCGCAGTGGCCTCCTATTCGGTGATCATATGGTGTCCTATAGCTAACATATTTGTGAGGACAAGGAGTATTAGCATCAAGCTTCCTCTCTTGTAGACATACAATTATGGGGGAATGGTCATGAATTAAGAGCTTAAGTTCTTCATATTTGGCCCTTAAACCCTGACAATTCCATTGCAAAATAGAGGACAAAACTATGTATTATTTTCTGGAAGACATCTTTGATGAGGTCTTCCCATTGACAGTTTTTGATTTGATAATATTTTCTGTAAGCTTCTTAAGTGTGAGTCTTGATAAGTTAGGTTTTATATTAGCCGTTTCAGTGTTCTTTTTACCTAATTCTTATGGGAAATGGTGGACCTCAACTTGAATTTTTGATGTATTCAAGAAGTTTTCCTGTTGATCTGAAATATCAACAGGCAAAACACAATATCTATTTGATGTCATCACTTTGGTGTTTTTAATGCATGGGGGTGAGAGAAATGGAGGTCTCTCTATTTTCCTATTGACAGGTGGTGATTTATTAAGTTTTGGAGTTTTCCCCACTACAGGTGCACCTGATAACTCTGTTTTTGTGGAACCTCCATCAAATCAAGCAAATATATAGCTTAAGAGAGGTTATTAATAAATTGATTGATTGAAAGTTTTCTGGCATACAGACATCTGTCATTGACGCCACTAGCATTTACTATATATGAAAAATAAAAGAGAATTCAATTAATACCATAAAAGTTAAGAATATTTATAATAGTTAAATAGTTTGCAAAAGACTTGCTTCTGAAATAAATCTGAAAATGCCGCTCGGATAGTAGGACACATCATGTCCAAGAATCTTGGCAAGGATGAACCTGCCATCCTCACCTCGAGCCTCAAACAGATATCTATTTCTTAAGTTATTATAATTAGGGCATTCGGTCAACAAATGCCTCACTGTTAAAGGTACTAAACAGTCCTCGCAATACGGTTGGTGTTGGCCCTTCAGCAGAAACTCATGTGTCAACCATGTGTGACCGATACGGAGACGACAAAGAGTCGTCTCCCATTTTCAGGGTATCATGTTATACCTCCAAGGTGATATGATATTTATTACTTCCCTCATTTTAGTGCCATCTAGACTATCCCAGTGCTGTTGTCATTTATTGCAAACCAATTTCTTGATGTAAGGTAGGAAATCATTACAGGGAATAGGATACCTCCTTGGTAGCAACTCAGATGCCGCATTCTTCGCCAGTAAATCTGCCTTCTCATTCTCAGACACACCTACTTATGCTGGAACCCAACAAAATCGAACTGTTATACCTCTCCGTCCAATAATAAAAAGCCATTCTATCATCTTTAAAACTAGAGGGTTACTAGAATTAAAAACTTCTAAAGCTTGAAGAACACTCCTTGCATCACTAAAAATTGTAAAATTACCCTCCTTTTCCAAAGCTATTTTCTCATTAGCAGTTAGTATGCCATATAGTTCGGCAGTAAATATGGAAGCTGTTTGAGGAAGTGCACCTCTACAATTAAAATCCTTACTATGCACTCCAAATCCAATGCCAGCATCAGATTTGGAGCCATCAGTATATATAAAAGTTGATCCCCTATGTTCTGCAACATGTTTCATAAAAAGAGACCTGGATTCTAAATCAGTCATATTCTTCTTAACTCCAATGAAGTATTGACAAAAAGATACGTCAGGTAATTTCTATGGAGGCGTTGATGATACCTTGAATGGAAGCACCTTAATTCTAATTATATCCAAATTGTTCAATAATTGTTTATTTTTTGGAATCTAAAACAATACCGAATAATAGAGGACATTCGGTAAAGGTCTAGAGGCAACTCCCCAGCATCAACAAAGAGATTTGTGATAGGCGAGGTTCTAAACACTCCCATGGACAATCTAATACCAGCATGATGTATAGAATCTAATAATTTCAACCAGCTTGGGGTGGCTGAGGCGTATATTTAGCATCCATATCTAATTTTGGAAAAAATCAAGGCCTTGTATAATTTTAGAATAGTATTGCAGTCTGCCCCCATGATGTATGGAACGATACTTTTAAAAGATTCAGAGCTTTAAGACATTTAGCTTTAAATGCTTTTGAGTGAGAAACCCATGTAAGCCTACAACCAAATATCAACCTTAAAAATTTAGCTTCACTTGCACATGGGATCCGTTGACCTCTGATGTATATATCCGTGTCTGGATGTATTCCCCGGATACGACAGAAATGGACAATTGTAGTTTTACTTGTCGTGAACTTAAATCCACTTATATTGGCCCACTGGATAATCTTATCAATACAGAGTTGTATTTTCCTCTTAACCATTGCCATTTTAGCTCCAGCAAATGATATGGAGAGATCACCCCGGGGGAATGACTGAGGATATTCCATTAATTGCTAGTGCAAACAGGGTTACACTCAGCACACTAACCTGATGAACTCCTTCTTCCTGGCATTTACTCTATGATAGAGTTTCCCCAACTCTCACTTGAAAAACTCTATGTGAAAGAAATGCCTAAATAAATAGTGGTAGCTCTCCTCTTTATTCAAACTCATGGATTCTTTTAAGTATACCATATCTCCATGTGGTATCATATGCCTTTTCAAGATAAAAAAAAAGACTGTCACATGGTGCTGTTTGGAAGCAAAGGTTTCACAAATGGAGGCCTCAAAGTCGTATAAGCACATCAGTCGTTAACTGCATTTTTCTGAATCCACATTGAATAGGTGATAAAATATCCTTCTTTTCAAGATACTGCATCAGTCTTACATTGACCATCTTCTCCATGATTTTGCACAAACAAGATGTCAATGCAATTGGCCCATAATTTGCTGCTAAAAACTTGTCCTTACCGGGTTTCAAAAAAGCTAAAATAATGGCTAGTTCCCAAACACTTGGATAACTATGGATCATGCCATATTCTATCAAAAATGCTTAAAATAAATAACTTTGAATTGAAAGGTACATGTATAATCATTGCATATTCAATTCCATAGGGTCCAGGTGCTGAATCGTTACACGTAGCAAGAGCAGAAACAAATTCTCTTTCAGTAAAAGGTGAATTGTATGATTTTTGCTTTCTTTTCTTCAATGCTCCTATACTGGTGACCAGGAGCTGCTTCACACTTGTACAATACATTCCAAAAATGGTCAGCCAGGGCATTGCTAACTAAGATTGCTCCAGTCATATACTGGCCATTTACCTTTAACACTGGTGATGGGTTTGGGGTGAATTTGCCTGCTATCTTTTTGACTTTCATCCACACAAATGATGTTGGTGTCCTACTGTTAATGGAAGAAACCAATGACATCTAAGACTGGCTCCTGGCTTCTTTCATGGCACTACGGAACTGTGTTCTACATTTCTTGTATGTGACTAAATTCTCCTCAGTATGGCGCATGCGCTATCAAGTTAAATATTTTATTGTGGCTCTGTGCAGGGCAGTTAGTTCTGATGACCACCAAGGGACTGGTCGTCATCTGAATATCCCTGTTGTTTTGGAAATGGAATTAACTCCTGCTGTGTGAAGATTTCCATTGAGTAAGTCTAAGGCATCATCAACGCTTTCAAACTGTTCTGCATTTCCGTCAATTTCATTTAACTCCCGAAATCTATTCAAGTCCACCTTATCAAGATTCCATTGAGGCGATCTCTGTAAAGGTTGACCATTGTTGGTGTTTATAATGATTGGTGCATGATCACTAGTATGCCTATCATCTAATGTTTTCCTATTAAAATCGAGAAGACAGTTATTCATTTATTAGAAGTCGTGACTATAAGGATTCTTATGGTACAAGGCAAAAGAGATGGAGGTCTATTTCTTTTTCGATTAAAATGTTTTGATCTGTCAGGTTTTTGCACCTTCCCCACTACAGGTTCACCAGGAAAATTGGTTTAAAGTGGAACCTTCATCAGATCCGGCAAGGACATGGCCTGAGGGAGGTTTGTGCTATTGTTTAGAAGCAGAGTAGTTGGCTTTTGAATAACTTTCAGATCTTTAAGTATCTTTTTTGATTTTTCAACAATTTCTGGACAGATTTTCGATGGGACTTCCAACTTCTTTAACTACTTTCATTTGTTTCTTTATCTTAGAAGTAGAGATATAATTTTCGTCTGTGTGCATTGGCAAGTTTTTCTTCAGATCCATTGAAAAAGGTTGCCCTGGTTTTATGTGCTTTTCAAGAACTCTTTTACGAGCCTCCTTAAAAGTAACCCTTTCCATGGTCCTAATGGCCTGAATTTCTTTTTCAAAAATTAACTTAACACAGCTTTTAGATGTAGCAGGGTGAGCTTCCCAGCAATGTATACAATTAGGGTTTTCTATGCATACTCCATGACTACTTTTTCCACAGTTGGCACAAACAGCTGGCTTATTGTTTAGTTTTTCCTTGCATTTCTGGCTTAAATGGCAATGCATTTGGCAATGACAACATCGCAATGGTGAAGGGATATATGGTTTTACCTTTGTGACGGGCCGAGAGAAGGTTGTGACTCAAAGGCAGGATGAAAGCAACTGAGTGAGTTTATTATAGAACACTCTCCTTTATATACAAAAGCTCAAGACAACACGAAATTTTATGTTCAAATTAAACACCGTAACCATTGAGAAAAACAGACAATGTTACAGAGGAGAAACAAGACATGTTTTTCAGGTTCTTTTAGTGCGAGGGGAGAGCGAAGATACAAGCACAAAATGAACTATGTACGATCGTGTGACACACGGTTGGTTCATGGCTCCCCCTCTAAAATTGACATACAGTACATGTTAAATAGGGTGCACTGAATCTGGAGTGGTAGTAGCAAAAACTGTGCCGATTAGCGGCAGTGAGGGGCTGCAGAAGTCGTTGGTTGGGGCGCGAGCGAGTGGTGGATGAAGGGTGGATTCGTTGCCGCTCCGGCTCGTCACGGGGTAGGCGTGTGTCTAAAGCATTCATAGGCGTGTGTGATCTACGGCATTCATAGGCGTGTGTGTCCTACGGCATTCGTAGGCGTGTGTGACCTACGGCATTCGTAGGCGTGTATCCTACGGCATTCATAGGCGTGTGTCCAATGGCATTCATAGGCGTGTGTGTCCTACGGCATTCATAGACCTGCGGCATTTATAGGCGTGTGTGTTCTACGGCATTCATAGGCGTGTGTGTCCTACGGCATTCATAGGCGTGTGTGTCCTACGGCATTCATAGGCCTACGGCATTCATAGGCGTGTGTGTCCTACAGCATTCATAGGCCTACGGCATTCATAGGCGTGTGTCCTACGGCATTTACGTCAGCTTCGAAAGAAGTTGAATAGGTGTCCTCTTCGTCACGAGTGGAGGCGTTGATGGAGGTTTTGAAGGTCATGAAGTGGCTGTCGATAAGGGCGTCGGCTTTGGTCATCAACTCCTTTATGGATAAACTATCGACATTGGGTATGGCAGAGCGTACAGGTTCGGGTAAACGGCTTACCCCAAGGGTATGAAGTAGGTTCACCTCACGAGGAGAGCCGTTTGCGGCAGGTTGCAGGCGAGTGATACTGGTCATTTTCCCGAGGGTGAGCGAAGCCCTTTGGTCCCCCAACTGTTGTTGAGAGAGCTGAAAAAGCTTTGCTATACGGGCGGCTGGCGGTGGCGAGTACTGCTGCAAAAGGTATGCGTTGACGGCGTCATAATAATGGTGAGAGGCGGGGGGGGGGGGGGGTGTGGAAGGCGGGAGGAGCGAGTCACTCCGGGGTCACCAATGTGACGGGTCGAGAGAAGGTTGTGACTCAAGGGCAGGATGAAAGCAACTGAGTAATTTATTATAGAATACTCTCCTTTATATACAAAAGCTCAAGACAACAGGAAATTCCATGTTCAAATTCAACACCATTACCATTGAGAAAAACAGACATGTTTTTTCAGGTTCTTTTTAGTGCTAGGGGAGAGCGAAGATACAAGCACAAAATGAACTATGTACAATCGTGTGACACACGATTGGTACACCTTCAAAGATAGCCAACCAGCTTTTATAACATTTGGTAATCTACATTGATCAAATGTTATAATTAAAGTAGGGAGAGGAATACGTTGTTCTCCAACTCTCTTTCTCATTCTGACTACTTTTACTACTCCTTGACTTTTCAGTTCATCCTCAATTTCTTTTTCCTCTATATCAAGCAATTCTGGAGCATATATCACACCTCTACTCAGGTTAAAAGTAGGGTGCAAAACACATTTTACACTATGACCATCCAATGTTGTAAGTGTTTTTAACCTTTCACCTTGTAATGGGGATAGTGTCTCTATCAAAGACTTCCATTTTCCTGGGGTAGAATTTTGGCTGCCCTTCACATGAAGTAACTATTTCCATATTAGTTTTAAAAAAATTTACACGCTCATTTCTTCCGTTTTCAAATTCTAAGATAAAAATATTCCTACTTTTCTATATCTTTCTGTACTGTCATCATTTTTCACTCTCTCTTCTTCTCTAGTATTTTCTTATTATTCCCATGACGTGAATAAGGTTCTAATGTAACAACATTAGAACCCGAGTTGGAGCTGTCTGTACTGAGGTCCATGTTTGTATTTTCCAGGTCGTCAACAGAGGGGTTGGCTTTTTTTGAAAAGGCAAGAAAGGTTATCCACCTCTTATCGGAGGATGTCAGTCCTCCTATCCCATGTGGCCCAACACGAGAAGAGGCTTCAGCGGGGACCAGTCCTCTATTAGAGAGGGGCTGCCTCTCTTAAGCTGGGCGTACAATGGTAAGCGGGGGTGGTTAGCCCCTCCCACCTGCGATTCTAATGCCTGGCGTCACCCATTACTCGGAAATATGGGTGACTTACAACTGGATCACTGAAGCCCGATTCTTAACAGACTTGGTCTGCACCAAATGGGGTCTGCCAGAGGGTGATGGCGTCTCAATTTGCACAGGTTGAGATGGGATGCCGTCCATCCCACAATGTGCCAAATCCAAAGCAATACCCAAAGTATAATCAAACAAGCCAAAGTCGTCAACAATATCATGCCAAAAAGGAAGAAATGGGAGAAAAAAGAACTAATGAAGAGAAAAAAAAAGTGCTGACTGATTTAGTTGACCAACAGTTAGGTACTGAGGTCCAGTGGGAAAGAAGTTACCACTGTTCATTAGAGCCCAGCTGCGAATCCCTAAGCCCCCCATCCTCATCAAGGCTTCAGCAACTTGGGAGTGAGAGAGGTTAGTATTATCCGTTGTAGTAGGGGACAAAGGTTTAATAGAGGTGAGCAAAGCCTTAGGTGATATTCTTGCCCTGTCCTGCCGACTTTAATCAGAAGATGGCGAATTTCTTTTCTGGAGAATACAGGCAGTACCATGTGGGTGGGATATCTCCTGCCTCATTTTTCCTCCTGATTTCAATACCTTTGCATAACTTGTTGTTTTACTCAACAGTCTCTTGGCATGCCCCACATTTATGTGTTCGATACTGGATTTATTGAGAGTAGTCTCTTTTAACTTATATTTCTCGCAGCTCCTATCAGTAGATTTAAGATTCAAATTGCAATTTATACAATTGACCTCTAGTGTACATTCTCCAAGGTAAATGTTGGAGCAAGTACTAAACATTTGATCATTCTTGCAAACTCTAGATGGATGCTTATATCTAAAGCAATTAAAACATTCTAGCATCTTCTGCTTAAAAGTTTGAACTTTAATCCGTTCATTTTCTATATAAATGTGGAAAGGCACCTCAGCATCCTGGAAAGTCAGGATAATCATTGACGTTCCAGGAACTTTGTGCTCTTTCCGCACAGTTACAGGACACATGGCCAATATCTTCTTTTCTGTAAACTCATATAAGTCTCTATTAAAAACTAGTCCCCTTCCATAACTGAAGTTTAGCTGTGGTTTCACATCCAGCTTTATGTCACCATTCTCTGTATTTAAATTGCAAAGTATAATAGATTGTGTTTCTGATTTGGCATTTATGAGGAAACTGTTCTTTACAAACCGAGATATATCTCCTGGTGCGATGGTACCTACTTTCTTTTGGAGAAATTTACATATCCTAAAATAATTTCCTGTACTCCCTTTTGACAGAGCAATATGCCACTTTGGGGATTTAGGCTTTTTCTAGGAGGGTACAACTACCTCTATACCTTCATCAATCCAATGTGCAGGTTTGTATGTATCTAGATCCTTAGAAACCCCATCGCTAAGCGCAACCTTGATGTTCAAATTATTGATTTTACTATTCATAATATTACTGATTGCATTGAATGCTTCATCACGGTTATCAAATGATATCCATGAATCCCATTTGTCACCTTCAAGATTCATTCTAATTTCTTTGATATGACCATAACTTTGAAATGATTTATGCAGCACATTGTAATTAGTTTCTATGGGAATCTGAGTGACATGAAGGATTCCCAAAATTCTCCATGTCACCCAAATAACTTTGTTTTTGAGCATTAGTAGAATGGTCCTTTAGAGTTTCCAGGTCGTCAACAGAGGGGTTAGTTTTTCCACGGGTTAGTTTTCAAAGAAGCAGCAAGCTGGGTTATCCACCTCTTATCGGAGGATGTCAGTCCTCATATCCCATGCGGTCCAACACGAGAAGAGGCTTCAGCGGGGACCAGTCCTCTATTAGATAGGGGCTGCCTCTCTTTAAGGGGACGTACACTGGTCAGTGGGGTTAGTTAGCCCCTCCCACCGACGACTCCAATGCCTGGCGTCACCCATTACCCGCGAATATGAGCGACTTAAAATCGGATCACTGGAGCCCGACTTTTAGCAGACTTGGTCTGCACCCAATGGGGTCTGCCAGAGGGTGATGGCATCTAAATTTGTACACGTTGAGATGGTATGTCCTTCATCCTACCATGTGCCAAATCCAAAGAAACAGTCAAAACCAAAGTCATACAAGCCAAAGTCGTCAAAAAGTTCAAGCCCAAGAGGAAGAGATGGAAGAATAAAAAAAGTAATCACAAGAAAGGAGAAAAAGTGCTGACTAATTTAGTTGGATCAACAATTGGGCACCAAGGTCCAGTGGGAAAGCAGTTTCCATCATTCATTAGAGCCCAGCTGCTAATCCCTAAACCCCACCCCCCATCCTCGTCAAGGCTTCAGCATCTGCCTTACCTTACCTTACCTTACTTATTGCCTTATTTTATGTTTGGGTTCCCCCAGGTCCCTCGGTGTGAGGCACCTCGTATATCCACCAGAGAGTTGCTAATGCATCTTACGGTGTATTTTGCATCTTCCAGTCTTGGATGGTCTGGGATGCATCTTAGGTATTTATCGAGCTCATTCTTAAACACATCTACGCTCACTCCTGATATGTTTCTTAGATGAGCTGAAAACGCATTAAATAGTCGCTGCATTATCGTTGCTGGTGCGTAGTGGATTAATGTCCTGTGCGCCTTCCTGAGAGAGAGAGAGAGAGAGAGAGAGAGAGAGAGAGAGAGAGAGAGAGAGAGAGAGAGATGAACAATTTTATATATCAATGGATATGGTATATGCATTATTTTTTTTCGCTTTATAAACAATGAATAAAATAATACCTTTTTGGGTCCCTCTTCAAATAGCTTCAAAGTACCAATACAGATTTTGATGCTTGAGGCACAAAGGCGTTAACTCCCATTTGTAATAAAAATATGAGGTTTTGATGCTAACTTGGTCTCTTGCTATTATGCCTCATCGGTGATCTTGATATTATTAATAGAACTTTAATGAAATTCCGTCCGATCTGAGTCTGTTTTAGTTTTCGAAAACATAATTTTCTCTTTCAGGGAGAGAGAGAGAGAGAGAGAGAGAGAGAGAGAGAGAGAGAGAGAGAGAGAGAGAGAGAGAGAGAGAGAGAAATTCAATAGGAAAACAAGTTACTGATGGAATATTAATAACTTTTACGATTTATGATCCTTTATATAACTAATAAACTTTCCGAAAGATCATTTGTTTAATAATGCATATGTTAAAATTGATCAATACTGATAATGAAAACTTCTCTATTTGATAAAAGTCAACTTCTATAGGTTGGAATTGTCTCCAATTATAGATGGCATATATTAAGCGAGTTATATATATATATATATATATATATATATATATATATATATATATATATATATATATATATATACCCTGCCTTAAAATTAGAAATCACTGTGTCTGTTATATGGTCCTTTGACTGACCAGACAGTATTACATTGGATCCTTCTTTCTGGTTACGGTTCATTTTCCCTTTGCCTATACATACACCGAATAGTCTGGCCTATTCTTTACAGATTCTCCTCTGTCCTCATACAACTGACACCAGTGTGATTACCAAACAATTCTTCTTTACCCAAATGATTAACTTCTGCACTGTTATTTTGTTCCGTGGCTACTTTCCTCATGGTAAGGGTAGAAGAGACTCTTTAGCTATGGTAAGCAGCTCTTCTAAGAGGAAGACACTCCAAAATCAAAACATTGTTCTCTAGTCTTGGGTAGTGCCATAGCCACTGTACCATGGTCTTCCACTGTCTTGGGTTAGAGTTCTCTTGCTTGCGGGTACACTCGGACACACTATTCTATCTTATTTCTTTTCCTCTTGTTTTGTTAAATGTTTTATGGTTTATTTAGGAAATACTTATATTAATGTTGTTACTCTTCTCAAGATTTCATTTTTCCTTGTTTTCTTTCCTCATTGGGCTATTTTCCCTGTTGGATCCCTTAGGCTTATAACAACCTGCTTTTCCAAATAGGGTTGTAGCTTAGCAAGAATAATAATAATAATAATAATAAGATAATCAGTGACAAAAGTATAATCAGTCCAAATTTTGTTACAGACTGTATGCAGGTTTGTTGCTAGTTACTGCCAACAAAGTCAGTGATTAGTCTTAGACTAAGTAAACTTCATAGATGTGAGATCCAAATACTGATAAAAAACGGCAAGACGTCAATCACTCTTAAACCATTCTGCAAGATCATCCCACGACCAGCCACATTAGAGACTAGTCCCCGAGCAAGCCAGATAATTTTTAGAACTTGAAGGTTTTTTTCCCAGCCTCCAAGTCACCCATGTAGGAATCCGATTAACAAAAGTAACCACTTTTTTCTCAAGCCAGTAGGTCATCACATGGAACATTTAAAAAAAGTTATCTTATTTACTACTTTGTGACAGGTTACCTTTAAGGATATGTACGAGTGACCCATACCCAAGACACACCACATCTCGAGAGAAAATTTTTCGTTATCAAAAGGCTACTGGTGGACTCAATGACCTTGCAGTTTTACGTGGAACTATTGTCACTAATTGACTGTCACAGAAGCATTTCACCAAGTTTCTTGCCAGGTTGGCCGTTCTTTCAACCTGTACAACACTACTTATACATCTGGGGAATTTGTATGTCTGGTAATTCAAGGCGGCCATGCTTCTTCTCAAACGCCGCATTGCCGGCCCAACTCCATCCACCCTTTGGCTCTTATATCTCCTTATTTTTTTTTTTATACCAATCTTTGTTAGGAAATTTAATACAAATTTTGATGAACGTTGTACGTTTTCAAACCATACTTTCCCAGTTTGTATAATTGGAATTCTATGATAAATGTGAATTTCAAGTGTCGTCATATCTGCAGCTTAACCTAAGAAATAAATTATATATTATTCCAATAATTTTCTAAAATAAACCTAATTTGCACTTCCTTACTTCGCCATTAATGGGATAAATAGCAATATATTATTCTATATTATTATTTCTTTATTATTTATTTAGTATTCAATTAATACTAATATAAGAATCACATCTCTTCTTATGTATGTGAAAATGCATAGAATTAATTTTTGTCCGTTGAATGCTATCTATCTTTACTTCTTTAACAGTTATCTGAATATATGTTTCGTTACGGTTTTTAGTAATAAGAAACTAATTCATCAAGATTTATTGAAGGCCTTCAGTTATTCAGAAAGGAAAAGAATGTTAAGATGTAAAGACAAAGTATATCTGGCAAATAATTTAATTTTTAGAGGAATTTAAGCTAAGTCATCTGATTCCCCTTATTCATGGGGACTTGAGTATTAGTGTTGGTAAACTTGATTTACTTATTTTTCTATCAAAAGACTAGGAAGAATTCAAATACAACTTTGTTCTTTATTTTTCCGATATCCCCGGTTAGAGAGGTAGCCAAATTATTAACAAAGTGTATTTCAAAATCATATTCATAGACCGGAAAATACAATTCATTACAAACTCTTAATGGCCTTATGCCAACTGTATGTCTTCATTTTGGTTATGAAAATACGGATGAATGAATAAATACATAAGCACTATTCAACAGTTTTCTCTCACCATGAATGAGAATATATTAGCATGGTAAACAACATACCTATATTTTCTTTATAATTGTGAGCACTGTACCGAAACCAAGATTATTGTTACACTGGTAGGCTTAAAAAGATAAGTACTCCAGGGAGGAAAGGAAATTAGAGAATAGCAAATAAACTATACCCAAGTAATGAAATCTTTTTTTTAATATTTCAAGATCGTAACAAAGAGACATCCGTCAACTTGTTTCCACTAGAAAAAAGAAATATTACAAAATGTTTGACATTCAGAAGTTCCCCTAATTCAAGTAACACATTGGAAAGATCATTCCACAATCCTGTCATATCTGGAATAAAACCTCTTGAATATTGTTGGATATTATTACATTATGATTGAGGAGACGTGACTTTTAGATTTAACTACATACCTAGTGTGCCTACTTTGTAAATGATTACACAGCCCGGGAGGATTTTAATGCGACGGAAGATCAGAATTATGAAAAATCTCATGAAACATCCATAAAGAACTAATTGAACAATGAATTCAGAGACGAATATCAAGATCAGGAATAAAATACTTTATTATACAGCAAGTTCCTATAAAAAAAATTAAGATAATATCCATCAGATGAAAACCAGAAGAGAGAACAATATACGAGGCAGGGTAGAATGAAAGAATAAGAACGTTTCCTAGACAGATTGGTCACCGAAATCTTAAAAGACTATCAAACCATTTTTTTGTCTATTTGAAGAAGACACAGCAACAAATGCGCTTCTCAAAAGTAAATATCTAATCAGGTATCTATCACGCTAGAATTTTAAATGAGTTGTATGAAATGTTGTGGAGTCACTGCACCACTGCACTCGACCTACTTATAATCATACTTAAAATTTGGTTTAGGTTCAATATTGGATCTTCATGTCTTTAATGTGGGAAATATTGAAAATTTGTTTTAGCATTGTCCGCATTCAATACAGTAGAGTCGTCGGCTTCATTACAAACAAAAGAAAAATTATTTTCATAAATTTACAGTGACTAATAGTATATGTAATGCTTAAACTGTGTTAGTTTCTCATCAATTGTTGCTCTCAAAAATAATAATATTAAATGTTTGTCTAATATGAAAAATCCGACTACTTAGGTTATTTAGTTCTAAAAAATCTCAATTAGCTTAAAACAAAGAAAGTACCGCTTTTTGTTTGCTGAATATTAAAACCATATTCAAATAAATTGTAAACCTGTTTTTAAATAAAATCATCAAATCCGTAAACAATTGCGACGGGTCATATTTTCAGGACCCAAAACTATCTTTTGAGAGCCCTTTATTTTGCCGTTGGAGCAATAATTTCTTCTATACAGTTGGTAATTTAATTGTTAATAACCACAGACAGTTTTACCTCCTATACCCTATAAGTAGATCTAATACGTATACCTTCAAATTGCTTCACTGAACTACTCAGCCTCCCTAATTCCTCGATTTCTCCTATTCCACAGAACATACTTTAGTTTTTCTGTATGCTTTATTTTCTCCGCATTCCTTGTTTGCATCCAAAATAGAGGAAAATACTTATCCTATTGAAGTAACTCATCGGATTTTCTTATTATTCAGCAAAAATCTGGATTGTTATCATTGTTAATTGTTTTTGTTTCAAATAGCAAATAATTGAGAGTGCTGACTTGGTTTCAATGGCCGTTAAACGGCCTTGTATGCCGGTTCAATATTAGTCATGGAGTTTGCAAGGATATTGCGTTAAATATGTTTTTGGCAATCCATAAAAAAGAGAACGCATGATAAATATAAGGGCTAGTGAAACACAATGGCGTGAGCACGTCTGCAAAACATCCAAACAAATGAATTGCGAGACGAGGTAGTGTGGAATCTTCAATGGATTTCTTTCCATGGGGGTATCTCAAAGATAAGCTTTAAACCGCAAAATCAGTGACAATCAAAGATTTGAAAGCTGAAATCCGAAGACAATGTGTTGAAATTCCAATTGAAAAGCTGCGCAATGTTGTCGAATCCATTGTTGCACGTTATCAGCTCTGTTTGGAAAATAATGGAAAATATTTTCAACATTTGCAAACATACAGGAATGGAGAGAATACTAGATAATTCTTAATATGTAATTGCAATTTTTACAACATTCTATTTTCCTGAATTTAATTATACTCCTTCGCATTGTATGTATATATATATATATATATATATATATATATATATATATATATATATATATATATATATATATATATATATATATATACATATATATATATATATACATATATATATATATATATATATATATATATATATATATATATATATATATATATATATATATGTATATATATATATATATACATATATATATATATATATATATATATATATATATATATATATATATATATATATATATATATATATATATAAGGGCACCAGCCACCCATTGAGGTATTACCGCTAGAGAGTCATGGGGTCCTTCGACTTGCCAGACAGTACTATATTGTATCCTTCTCTCTGGTTACGGTTCATTTTCCCTTGGCCTACACATACACCGAATAGTCTGGCCTATTATTTACATATTCTTCTCTGTCTTCATACACCTGACAACACTGAGGTTACCAAACAATTCTTTTTCTCTTAAGGGGTTAACTACTGCACTGTAATTGTTCAGTGTCCACTTTACTGTTATAAAGGGAGAAAGAGACTCTTTAGCTATGGTAAGCAGCTCTTCTAGGAGAAGGACACTCTTGAAATCAAACCATTGATCTGTAGACTTGAATAGTGCCATAGCCTCTGTACCACGGTCTTTCACTCTTTTGGGGTACAGTTCTCTTGCTTGAGGGTATAATCGGGCACGCTATTCTCTCTTATTTCTCTTCCTCTTGTTTGTTATAGTTTTTAATAGTTTATATAGGAAATATTCATTTTAATGTTGTTACTGTTCTTAAAATATATATTTTCCGTGTTTCCTTTCCTCACTAGGAAAGAAAAGGTGATTGACTTAGTGGCTTTAATATGTTTCTTACTCGGATCCTCTTATTTCCCAAGTTTCTTGAAGTTTTCAGATTTAAGCCTTAGGTTGGGTTAATAAACGATGTTTATTCCTTTTCTTCATATTTTATTCACTACAGCAGTTTCCCCAAAATCACGTATTTAACAAGTGATTCCTTTTATACATAAACTTCTACAAATATTATGAATGATATGTTGTGATTATATTCTAAAGAATTTAGAGTTCTAAAAATTTAAAATGAAAAGGTGAAAATATTCAAAATAAACAGATCCTTAGATGAAGAAGAAGATAATTGTTGATTATATACTTATATATGTGTATATACATAGATATGCGTCTATAAATTAGATGCACCACTGAATAGCATATCCACGTCATTTACAGCTCTTTTCATAACAGTTTAAAATCCCGGCTAGTTTCATTTTCTACAATTAAAATTAAGGCCGTATATGGAAAGAATGTGCAGCTGTTTATTATGGTTTGAGAAAGGTCCGCCATTAGGGCATAAAATATACGTAATTACCGATCATAAACCCATCTGTGATCTTCTCAAGTGAAAAGCTTTTACCAACAATTTAAAGTTCAATCATTTGCCCCAGAATTTAGATAGATTCCAGGTAGGTTTGATAATTTTGCAGATGGATTATCTATATCATAGGAAGACTCTGAGAGGATCATCACTGCTAACACTTTTTCTTTCAGTTGTCAGGTAGTAGGCTTAGATTTGGAACGAGGTAGAATAGAACAAGGAAAACAAGGGGACATTAGAAATGTCATAGAAGATTTACTACAAAATGAAAATTCTAGGTTAGATTTTGAATTAATAACTGGGATACTTTGCAAAAAGGGTAGGGGAAGGAAGTTTGTTCATGACTGTGTATACTTGACACAATAACGAAGTACTAGTGATAACCCATGCTCACGTTAGCAGGACATATAGGAATCATAAAGTCTGTACAAACCATAGGTAGCAACTATTTTTGGTCTCGATGAAATGAAGATGCAAAAGTATAAAGGCCAAATAAATGTTAAGAGTTGCTTTAAAAAAGTACCCTAGCAATTTAAATCACTTTGAGGTTAGTTAAGATGGGCCACATCGTTCACTTTTGAAAAACCTTGGGAGGAAAAAAGTATATACTGGTTTTCCTAGATTATTTAACCCGCTACTTAGAAATCGTTCCAGTAGAGATAGGACTACTGTACCAGTAGCAGAAGCATTAAAGAACAAGATATTCACTAGACATTCGTGTCTGGAGGTACTTCTTCCAGATAAAGCACCAGAAGTTACAAGTGAAAATATAAAAAAATTCTGTAAATTTTTAAAATTAAAAACTGTGAGACAACCCCAATAAGCCGAGTTCAAATGGAACAGTAGAAAGGGCAAATAGAAAGATTGTGAAAGTTCTGTGAGTTATCATTAGTCCAACCACAGAACATTTGGATTTAGCTTTAGAGGATGTTCAGTTTACTTTGAATAATTCAGTGAATGAGACGGTAGGAGACATCTCACACTATTTGTTATATGGTATTAGAAAAGACAACCAAATTCTTGAAGCAAGTCCTCCTAGGTACACATACTACTATGAAGACTATGTTGCTTGGAAATTACAAAGAACATTTCAAATTGTAAGACAGACATGACAATCTTTAGAAAAGGGGCAATAAATAAATGAGAAGAGTTATGATGTAAAGAATTCAATATCAGGCCTAAAGATAGCTTCACAGGTATATATAAAGGTAAATGTAAAAGAAGGACAAAATGAGAGGTGTCTCCCAGATTCAAAGGACCTTATAGTGTTAAAAAAAGAAAAGAATAAATTCAAGTTAATAAATAATCTTACTATAAAAGTGAAATATATTAATTGGGATCATTTAAAAAGGGGGAAAACAAATCCGTGATCTTCTCAAACTTTACAGGAAGTGGTAGAAAAACTTCCACCGGATCCTACCCCAAATGGCAGGAATTTAATGTGTAGAAAAGCTTAGGCACTGGGACCTTATTAGAAGATTGTGGGACAGCAGATATCTTTACCGATTTCACTGTGGTAAAGGCTAATGTACGATTATTATTAGCATGAGAAGCATTTGAAAAAGTTGAAAGAACAGGTAAAAAAATGTATTTAAACTGACAGTGATTCCACATTTACCAGTAAATTGAGCAAAATACAATACAAAATTTATGAGATCCTGAGGCCCAAAAAAACCTTTAATAGTAAGTGCGTTCAGTGCTCTGTTTAGGGTAGACACAGAAGCAAAAAGAAATATGGAAACAACAAACAGGGAACTTAATTACTACCTTAATAGAAAAAAATGAAAAAATTTAAAATATAAAGTTGGCTGAATTAATTAATCAAGTTAACACAACCATATCAACTTGAATTGAAGTTATAGAAAATGTATTTAAGATCCTTCATGAGGTAGAGAAGTAGATAAGTGCCCATAAAGATTTGGTGAACGGATTGTTAAGTGCTCAGAAAGGAATCCTTAGCCCTGCTATAATTAGCGCCAAAAACTTTAAAAGGAATCTTAGATTGGTGTCCAGGAAATAGACACTACAAGCTTTTGGTGAATGATATATTTTTGTATAGCATAATAACAACCGTAAGAGTAACAGATGGTCATTTACTAGTTTTGATTCCATCTGGGGGATACAAATGTTTCAGTTATGTCCTTTTCACCTCTGTCCTTTAAAAATAAAAATGAAAGAGTAGTGGGGAAAACCCAAAGGTCAAATTTGCACTTGATATAAACAAACTTTTGGTGATTCCTGTAGAAAATAGGGAACTGAAGAAGTCTGTTCTGAGAAGTGAAAGAAATTTTGTGTGTAATTACGTGCAATTCAAACAACCACTGAAAAATTTTCCATGTTTACAGGAAATATTCTTCAATAACCTTGAAATGGAAATTTGTTTATGTCAATCAAACAATGAATGTAGAGGTTACATGTAATGGCAAGAAACAAGTTCATAGTATAACTAATATTAAATCATTTTCTTTATTATAATCCAAGTGTATTTTTACATTACAATATTAATCAATCTTTCATTAAGAGACCTATGAAACTAAGATAAAACACTTTAATTTGGAACATTTGAAGGTAATAGAAATTTACCAATTGACTCTGATTCTGTTATATGAACAGGAGATTGTAACATTTTTAATTATGTTTAATGTGTTTCTGATAATGTTTATTACCATGATAATCTATAACGTTATGAAGTATTTTCTTCTTAAAAAACTGAATAAAATAAATTATCTACTGTTGGTTATTACTGGGAAACCAGTAAAATAATATTTGTTGTAAGTTATTATGAACGAGTATGGCTTCCACAGGAACCTAAAGGTATGGGCTAAGTGGTGTCATGAAAGTTTCATGAGGGTATCATGAATGGGTTATTCCATAGGTTTAATTCATTAATTAAGAGAGAGTAACATAAATTAAAAATATTGATTTATGAATATGTAACGAGTTCAAAAGAGATGCACAGGGAAAGAGTCAAACTGAGCTGTAGGATGTTGTTTTTTAGTTTTATTAACCCAGGCAGTTAGGTTCCATAACACTCACTTTCTGTTAATAAAGAAATGCACGTGTAAGCATGAATAAAGAGAGGCGAGACGAATTAAGTCGCAAAAACAGCAACGCTAGTGCAGGCCTGATAAACATCAGAATTCCTTTTTGATGACACTAGGTCGCTGGAAGTCCAATCACTTAAACAAGGCAAGCCACAATGTTGAAAACACGTAACATACCCACAGTATAAAAGAAGGTGAGAGAAGACAATTTGCCCCTTTCCTGTCCAGCCAGCCTTCCTAAAGCAGGCCATACACGCAGAGGACTGGAACACCGATTTGACCACGAGCAGTTTTAACCGAGTTACAACTCTCAAGTTATAACTGTCAGTTGAAACTGCACGCGTGTTGGTATCTCGGTATCTCAGTTCGTCAGTTCAACACAACTAAACAATTAAACTTAGTTAAATAAAATATCAATATCTTTAACTGCAACTATTATCTGAACTGAGCTTGTTTGGGGATTCACATGTGTAGTTGTCAGTTTAAAATTTGTGTTTAGCATGGAGTGCAGTTGGGTAAGGTGAAGATGTCATGTAAACAAAACCAAGTGATTGTTGATTTTATTGCATAGTATCGATCTGAATCTTGCCTGTGGCAAGTTATAAGTCAAGAATATCATGACCGCGCGTAGAAAAATGCTACCTATGGCAAATTAGCAAAGAAGTTGGAGGAATTGAACCTGGTGCTACCAAGAGCTCTGTCTTAACGAAAAAACAGTTTGAGATCAGTTTATCACATGGAAAAAAAGAAGGTTGAGACATCACAGAAGTCTGGAGCATTTACAGACAGCATCTACAAGCAGGTATTTTGGTATTACGATCTTCTTGAATTCGTGCAAGATCATGATACCCCGAGGACATTGCGTTCAAATCTGGACAGTGAAACCAAGGAGGTAAGAGAAACACCATGTCATTAATAGTAATTTTTTACAAAAGATCCACATCACTCACAGCAATGAAAGTTATATAACCATGTAGAGGAAGCTGAAGCCATATCCTAGATTTAAATATTTGGAGCTTTTGCAAACATTTACCTCATTAATATAGAGTATTTATTATTACATTAAAAAGGAAAACCGGTGTAATAAAATATTTATTTTACATCTTTAATTGTCAATAAATTACAGAAACATATCAGCCAAAAATAAAACAATCTATTATTTGTCTTTTAAACTGTGATTTTTTTTCCCATGGCACTTTGCCATCATTCATGAAGTAGGTCATAAAATTTTCTCTGATATCTTTTGCATTATTGTAAATATTTCCAAGATGTCGACTTAGTGGAATCATATTCGATTGTGAACTATTGCAAACAGTAGAAATAACAGATCCATCTTGAGTATTTTCTTGATACATAAAGCTCACGAAGGCGTATGTACTAGGTTGTTCTTGAATCAAAATGTTATGCAATGTATAAGTAGCCATTACTACTTTATCAACATTGGGGACTGAATAATACGGAACCGTGAGCAAAGTATTCCAAAAACGTTTTCTACAATGTACCTTGCTCGAGATAATTGATGGTTAAAAACCTCTTTTTAGGCTGAATCTAATAATTCTTGCCTGAAAGGCTTCAAAATATCAGTTATGAGAGGAAACGCATCAGCAAAAAAGACATACGGAACATTTTTTAATTTGTCACTAACAATGTCAGGCTGAAAATTAATTCTCGTTCACCAGCTTTTCAAAGAGGGTGTATTCTGAAGAACACAACCATCGGAAATCCATCCATTAGCTCCAAAATCAACCAGTAGGAACTGCTATTATGCATTAATTATAGCTGGAAGAACCATACTGTGTTTGCCTGTGCAGTTATAATAATACAATCCAGAGTTATGCTTGGGAATTATTTCATTGTGTTTGCCATCCATGGCACTGCTGCAATGTGGAAAATTTCATCTTTCCTCGAACAAGGTTGCAATCTCCTTCCATTTTTTCTCTGAGTTGGAAAACTAAAACAAATACGATGCAATAAATGTTAAAAATGCATATATTTTTAATTTATGATAAGCTTGTAAAATGTTTAACTTCTTAATTTTCTATATTATTATATGTGGTGTCCATTTTTTAGGAATCCATTGACAATCCACACCCAGCTGAAGAAGCAGTGAATTCTGGTGTTGAAGACTCTACATCTACAATTTCAGATGTTCAATAAGTGTCAGAGGCACAACCAAAACAACCAATAGCCTCAAGGCCTGAGTCTAATAAAAGGAAAACGATAAACGATGACCTGACAGCAGAAGTGCTGACTACAAAACGTGACAACTTCAAAAGCCCTAAGGAACAACCTGACCGTTACGAAGCCCTATTGCTCTGAGGTTAAAAGCTCTGGACAAACGTGTGGTACTCGTAGCGGAGAAAAAATATATGACATCATATTTGAGGCTGAAATGGATTATCTAAGCACATTGTCAATGTATCACTATAGTGCACCAACAGGCCAGAGTCCTATTAATACCCCATGTCCCGCACCGTCACCGTCTCTAACATATGAGCAAGGTTCATTCACACAGTTTCATAATGACAGAATCAGAAACTCATTGCTTTCCCGGGAGAACACAGCATCCTCATATTTTTCTCAGTTTGACCCTAATAACATGTAAATGAGTTAGGTAGTAAAACGTCAAATTATCTGAGATTAACTGTTATATTGAGTGTAATTCTTTTAATTTACATGTAAACCCGTTTTGAAAATAGATGCAGTTTGACAATAAAATATGATTATGTTCTTATTTTTCCTATTAATTCTATTTATAAAATACATACCTGTATATTCCCAAGAACTTTGTTGTAGATGTCACACGTTTCTGGAATAATTTTTACAAGAGATTGAGGTGATATTCTTGTGGAAAACTTGAGACACTCATATGACCGTCCATTTGCTAGAATCCTCAAGGTAACAGTTAACCTTTCATGTGGAAATATTGCTCTTCTCATTATTGTACTTTCTTTTTAATGAAAGGAGAAACCAGGAAAAACTTTTGGTACACTTTTTCAGTCATTGAGTAAATAATTGAAAAAATCTAATGGTTCTTTACTTATTCTTTTAATATTCTAATATCCGAAGATTGATTTCTCCTTAGCAACCACTTTTTTGCATCACTGATAAAACTTTTTTATTTTTTTTTCTTGTAGCATTAGGAGTACACCAGGAGCGGCCGGCTGGTACTGCTTAGAATCCATTGTAAAAATTTGAACTGTCAGTTAAAACTACATGTGTGTAGCCGGCCTAACAGGACAAACCCGGCACGACTAGCCTGTCAGCTCATCTTGTCAGCATATTTGACCGGACACATCAGTCTCGGCGCGATTGGACAGTATGCCCCGACAGTCTCTTGATTTGCCTATTTTGATCAGAGTACTTTTTATATTATAATGATACACTGATGGAATTTCACAATATTTTGACTTCTTACTGTATTAAAACAATTTTTTCAAATTACATTATCACTTTCGAGAATTTATTTATGGTTATATTTGAGATGACTTATATCTTTAAATTTTGCATATACAACGCATTTTTTATTCTTTTTTTATTTAAAGTGATAGAAAATCAGTCATTACAATTTATTATGCCTTCTGATATTTTCTTATAATCTTGTCGGTAGAGTAACTTCCATATATTTTTTGTTTATTATTTGAAGAGTAACTTCCATTTATTTTTTTTTTTATTATTTGAAGAGTAACTTCTATTTATTCTTTTCATATCATTTGAAGAGTAACTTCTATTTATTCCTATTTTCATTATTTGAAATCTCTGTTTGCCCGACTATCCATTTCCCAAACAAGTTAGTAATATTTTGCATTTCATTGCTATTTATTTTAGGTTTTTCTTCACCAAGTTATGATTTCCTTAAATTCCCTTTCCTTTTTTATAGCATATTTTGTCTTTAAAACCACACAGTATTCTTCCTTATTCGTGCAATAGTATCTTGTATTCTGATAATAAACAGATACTGAAACAAAGGGAAAAAATTAATATTCCGATTACATGTTATGAATTCTCTTCGTGGAAAAAAAAAGAAAAGAAAAAAAAAAGGAATGATATATGGATAGAGGATAAATTGAGTACCCTACCGATAATCCTATTAACCTATGTATATCTCTTTCACCTTTTCTCCGCCTACATAAAACCAGTTCTTTTCAAATTATTATAACTTAACGCGAAAACAAGTACACCCAATTAAAAGTGTAGTAGTCCTTCTACATGAGACAATTTGCAAAAAGGTCTAAAAATCCTTTTAGTATATTTCTCCCAGACGACACTCAGACTCTCGGATTAAGAGGGATAAACGGAAAAGGTAGTCCTATAATGACTTCTACAGATATAATTACATTAACAATGTAGCGGACAAATCACTACCATAAAGAAGCCGACAGAGAATGTTTATTACTTTCCGTCATATTATTTCAAGTCAGATTTATATTGAGTAAAAATAAAGTAAAAAGTACCAAGATTTGGCATTTTCAAAATTCGAAATTTTACCATTTATACTTGATACCCCGTAATGTACATATTTTTGGCTCGGGCCATGTCGTCCTGATGGAAGGTTCCTTTAGGTAGCTTTCTAAGGGATATTTGCTACAGTGATACTCCCAGAGAATTAAACTGAAGGTCTCCAGGATTCCAACTCCTGGCACAAGTATCCAGTAAAGGATATTGCATAATATTAGGGAACGTATACTAGATACGACGCATAGCAATCTTCACCGCGAATAGATTTAACTCTTTGAGGTAAGGGGGAAGAGTGGCAAAATAAGGCGGTGCCGTTCTAGGTACCTGGAAGACCTCCATCCCTACTACTACCATGACGCCATTCCTTTTCTTGTAGCTCTCTAAGCAAGTTGTGCTCCCACGTTAACCCAGTGTTTTGTTACAAGTTTTTGGAATATTCATCATGCAATCTCCAGTATCTTCATCTTCTGGAAAGTCGAGTATCAATTCTTTCTTGGGTATAATTTTACTCTCCCCTTTGACAGTCAAATTTCAACAATTTAAGTGTGTTTGGGTGAGCGTTGCCGAGAACCAAAGGCAGCCATTTTACAACTGCAGTCGCCCATTACAATTGCATTTTATTTAGTCAGTAGAGCGACATTTCCTGGTATTAAACTATAATGTTAGCTATTTAGGCAAATTATACAAGTGGTGATTTTGCATACATGAATATTATTCCTCTTCCTATTAGGTAACTTTACTTATCATATGCGGTGGGAACCCCTGTGGTACCAACTACCTTTGCTAGGCTAACTCTCGCTCATATATACGTTAGTAAAGTAATTCCCCCCATTTAGCCTCACCATATCATTCCTTCTTAATTCGTAGGAGAATATACATTCTCTACAATCTATAGATAAGTTACGATATCTATTCTCCCTCAGAGAGAGGAGGCTAAACCCTTTCTCCCTCCCCGAGTGCCGCCACCGCTACAGGCGGCAACCACTGTCTTTTTTCATCACCGTCGAGTAGAATACTTCTTTCTACCTCCGGTTTTGATTTAGATAGTGACTAACTCAGGGTACCCTTGTCTTGCCGTTGACGATGTCGTCAGCACAGGAACCATGCTTCCTCAGTTCACTATTTGAGGAAGGCATCATACCTGCCGCCACCTCTCATATCAATGAACTATAAAACGCTTTACCCTTCCCCCTCTGTCCTTTAGTGAATTCCTTCACCGAAATTCTGACAGTCACTCCGGCTTGCTAGGGTGACTGCGTTACCGGCTGGTACCCTGCCGGTAGCAGTTAGTTCAGCAGTCTCTGCCAACCTCCCCCTTACTCACTTCCTTCACAGGAAGTGAATAATATTAGGGGGAAGATTGAGCCGGCTCCTGACGGCTGCCGGTGGGAAACCTAACACACTTTGGGAAGTCCTCAGCTCACCCTTGAGCTGCCATCCATATTCATTGCCGCCGACGTCATAGCCGGCGACAGGCCTTTTGTGGATGGGCAGAAACCAGAATCTGACATTCTTTCCCCTTCCATTGGAACTCTCATTCTGGCAAGGAGACAGTAGGTGGTCTGATAGTCCTCCTAAACTTCCAATTGTTATGTTTAGTCATTGATTGATTGAAAGTTTTCTGGCATCCTGACATCTAAGGTCATTGATGCCGATAACATTTATTATATATGAAAAATGAAAGAGAATTCAATTAAAACCATAAATGTTAAGAAGTCATTATAATAGTTAAATAGTTTTCAGAAGACCTGCTTCTGAAATAAATCTAAAAATACCGCGCACATAGTAGGACACATCATATCCAAGAATCTTGGCAAGGATGAACCTGCCATCCTCACCTCGAGCCTGAAACAGATATCTATTTCTTAAGTTATTAAAATTAGGGCACTCGGTCAACAAATGCCTCACTGTTAAAGGTACTGAACAGTCCTCGCAATACGGTTGGTGTTGGCCCTTCAGCAATAACTTGTGTGTCAACCGTGTGTGACCAATACGGAGACGACAAAGAGTAGTCTCCCATTTTCGGGGTATCATATTATACCTCCATGGTGATATGATATTTGTTACTTCTCTCATTTTATTGCCATCTAGACTATCCCAGTGCTGTTGCCCTTTATTACAAACCAATTTCTTGATGTAAGATAGGAAATCCTTACAGGGAATGGGATACCTCATTGGTAGCAACTCGGAAGCCGCATTCTTCGCAAGTACATCTGCCTTTGCATTCCCAGACACACCTACATGTGCTGGAACCCATTAAAATCGAACTGTTATACCTCTTCGTCCAATAATAAAAAAACCATTATAAAATATTTAAAACTATAGGGTTACTTGAATTAAAAACTTCTAAAGCTTGAAGAACACGCCTTGCATCACTAAAAATTGTAAAATTACCCTCCTTTTCAAAAGCTATTTTCTTAAAAGAGGTTAGTATGCCATACAGTTTGGCAGTAAATAAGGAAGCTGTTAGAGGAAGTGCACCTCAACAATTTGAATCATTACTATTGTACTCCAAATCCAACACCAGCATCAGATTTGGAGCCATCAGTATATATAAAAGTCAATCCCCAATGTTCCATAAAAAGAAACCTGGATTCAATGTCAGTCATATTCTTGTTAACTCCAATAAAGTATTTACAAAAAGATACATCAGGTAATTTCCATGGAGGCGTTGATGATACCTTGAATGGAAGCACCTTAATACTAATTATATCCAGATTTTTTAATAATTGTTTCACCCGAAACCCAAAAGGTTGAGGAGATTTTGGGTGCAACTCAAAGTATGTTGAGCACCTTACAAGGCTTGCAGGCTGAAAGGCTGGAGAATTAGGGAGTCTTTGATATCTAAACCAATACCGAATAATAGAGGACATTCGGTAAAGGTCTAGAGGCTACTCTCCAGCATCAACAAGGAGACTTGTGATAGGTGAGGTTCTAAACGCTCCTTTGGACAATCTAATACTAGCACTGGGTGGCTGAGGAGTAAATTTCACATCCATAACTAATTTTGGAAAAAAATCAAGACCTTGTATAATTTTAAAATAGTATTGCAGTGTATCCTCAGGATGTATGGGCCAATACTTTTAAAAGATTCAGAGCTTCAAGACATTTAGCTTTTAATGCTTTTAAGTGAGAAACCCATGTAAGTCTACAATCAAATATCAACCCTGAAAATTTAGCTTCACTTGCACACGGGATCCGTTGACCTTTGATGTATATATCCGTGTCTGTATGTACTCCCCAGATACGACAGAAATGGACAATTGTATTTTTACTTGTCGAGAACTTAAATCCATTCACATCGGCCCACGGGATAATTTTATCAATAGAGAGTTGTATTTTTCTCTCAACCATTGCCATTCTAGCTCCAGTAAATGATATGGAGAGGTCATCAACAAATAATGTTGCGAGAGCATCCCGGGGGAATGACTGAGGATATCCCATTGATTGCTAGTGCAAAAAGGGTTACACTCAGCACACTCCCCTGAGGAACTCCTTCCTGGCATTTACTCTCTGATAAGAGCTTCCCCAACTCTCACTTGGAAAACTCTATGTGAGAGAAATGACTGAATAAATAGTGGTAGCTCTCTTCTTAATCCAAACTCATGGATTCTTTTAAGTATACCATTTCTCCATGTGGTATCATATGCCTTTTTAAGATCAAATGAAGACTGTCACATGGTGCTGTTTGGAAGCAAACGCTTCACAAATGGAGGACTCAAGTCGTATCAGCACATCAGTCGTTGAGTGCATTTTTCTGAATCCACATTGAATGGGTGATAAAATACCCTTCTTCTCAAGGTACCACATCAGTCTTACGTTGACCATCTTCTCCATGATTTTGCACAAACAAGATGTTAAGGCAATTGGCCTATAATTTGATGCTAAAAACTTGTCCTTGCCGGGTTTAAAAAAGACTAAAATAATGGCTAGTTCCCAAACACTTGGATAACTATGATCATGTCATGTTTTATTAAAAAAATTTAAAATAAATGACTTTGTATTAAAAGTTACGTGTTTAATCATTGCAAATGGAATTACATCGGGTTCAGGTGCTGTATCGTTACACGGAGCAAGAGCAGAATCAATTTCTCTTTCAGTAAAAGGAGAATTGCATGACTCCAGCTTTTGTTGTTGCGAAGTTTAAAATTTTCTTTTCTTCAATGCTCCTATACTGGTGACCAGGAGCTGCTTCACACTTGCACGATACATTTGAAAAATGGTCAGTCAGGGCATTGCTAACTTCGGTTGCTCCAGTCATATACTAGCAAATTACCTTTAACACTGGTAGTGGATTTGGGGTGAATTTGCCTGCTTTCTTTTTGACTTTCCTCCACACAGATGATGTTGGTGTTCTACTGTTAATGGAGGAGAAAAATGACATCCAAGACTGGCGCCTAGCTTCTTTCATGGCACGACGGAACTGTGCTCTACATTTCTAGTATGTGACTAAATTCTCCTCAATACGGCGCATGCGCAATCGAGTTAAAGACTTTCTTGTGGCTCAGAGCAGTGCAGTTAGTTCTGATGACCACCTGGGGACTGGTCGTTGTCTGAATATCCCTGTTGTTTTGGGAATGAAATTGACTCCTGCTGTGTGAAGAGTTCCATTAAGTAAGTCTACGGCATCATCAACACGTTCAAACTGTTCTGCATTTCCTTCAATTTCACTTGACTCCCGAAATCTATCCCAGTCCACCTTATCAAGATTCTATCGAGGCGATCTATGTACAGGTGGACCATTGTTGGTGTTTATAATGATTGGTGCATGATCACTAGCATGCCAATCATCTAATGTTCTCCAATTAAAATCGAAACGATAGTTGGAGCTTGCAAATGATAGGCCAATGCAGGACAAGGTACCTGTCAGAACATGAAAATGTGTAGGCTCTCCTGTATTAAGGAGTCCGACATCGTCGTTCTCCAAAATTGATATAATATTTCCCCTTGCGTTTGCCAAAATATCACCCCATAATGGATGTCCACTATTAAGATCTCCTAGTAAGAGAAAAGGTTGTAGGAGTAGTTTAATCACTTCTACTATATTATCATATGAGATGTTATCATTTGGAGGCAAGTAAACAAAACAGATTGTATTTTCTCCTTATATCAATCTGTACAACCACTGCCTGCAGAGGGGTACAGATAGACAAAGATATTTGGGGAACATCTCGATGAACGCATATAAGACTTCCCCCATGGCTCCCTGCTCGTTGATCATATGGTGTCCTATAGCTAACATACTTTCGAGGACAAGGAGTATTAGCATCAAGCTTGCTATCTTGTAGACATACAGTTATAGGGGAGTGCTAATGTATGAGGAGCTTAAGTTGTTCATATTTCGCCCTTAAACCATGGCAATTCCATTACAGCATGGAGGGAAGAACTATGGTTTATATTTTGGAAGACACCTTAGATGAAGTCTTCCCATTAGCAATATTTGATCTATCAATATTTCCCGGTGGTATCTCTACAGAGGATCTTGATATAGTGGGTTTTGTGTTCCTCTTTTTTTTGTGTCCTTATGATATAATCGTTAAGGTGGATGGTGGACCCCAACTTGAATTTCTGATTAGTTTAATTTACCTTCTAGTTAATCAGAAAAATCAGCAGGCAAGATACCATATTCATTTGAAGTCGTGACTTTAATGTTTCTTATGGTAGGAGGCGAGAGAGATGGGGGTCTCTCTCTTTTTCGATTAAAAGGTTGTGATCTGTCAGGTTTTTGCACCTTCCCCACTACAGAGATAGCCAGACAGCCTTAATAACATTTGGTAATCTACATTGATCAAATGTTATAATCAAAGTAGCAAGAGGGATGCGTTGTTCTCCAACTCTCTTTCTCATTCTGACTACTTTTAATACTCCTTGACTTTTCAGTTCATCCTCAATTTCTTTTTCCTCTAAATCCAGCAATTCTGGAGCATATATCACACCTCTACTCTGGTTGAAAGTAGAGCGCGAAATGCATTTTCACCTCTCTCTCTCTCTCTCTCTCTCTCTCTCTCTCTCTCTCTCTCTCTCTCTCTCTCTCTCTCTCTCTCTCTCTCTAGTGTTTTCTTATCATTCTTTCCATAACGCATATAAGGTTCCAACGTTACAGTATTAGAAACCGAGTTGGGGCTTTCTGTACCAAGGTCTATGTTTGTATTTTCCAGGTCGTCAACAGAGGGGTGGGTATTTTTGGTATGAGCAAGTCGGGTTATCCACCTCTTATCGGAGGATGTCAGTCCTACTATCCCGTGTGGCCCAACACGAGAAGAGGTTTAAGCGGTGACCAGTCCTCCATTAGAGAAGGGCTGCCTCTCTTAAGGTGGGCGTACACTGGTCAGTGGGGCTGGTTAGCCTCTCCCACCGGTGACTTCAATGCCTGGTGTCACCCATTACCCGTAAAAATGGGGTTTACCAGAGGGTGATGGCGTCTAAATTGGCACAGGTTGAGATGGAATGCCGTCCGTCCCACACTGTGCCAAATCCAAAGAAGCAGCCAAAGTATACTCAAACAAACCAAAGTCGTCAACAATATCATGCCCAAAAGGAAGAGATGGGAGAAAAAAAGAAATAACTAAAATGAAAAGAGAAAGTGCTGACTGATTTAGTTGGATCATCAGCTGGGCACTGAGGTCCAGTGGGAAGTAGTTCCCAATGTTCATTAAAGCCCAGCTGTTAATCCCTAAGGCCCCGATCCTCGTCAAGGCTTCAGCATCTGGGGGGGTTATGTTTACTCATAATAATAGGAAACTCTCCTTCCTTAATGGTTTTTCTCCCTCTATCAGTTAGTACCGCCAGGTACTAACCTAACACCAGCAGAGCCGCCGGCTAAACTAGAGTATACAACTATACAGTAGTGCACATGTTTTCTAACATAATCTGTGTTTTGTATTGAAGACAATTGTTGGGACCATGTATTATGTTGAGGCTGAGTACTCCCTCAACACCCAGATGTTTTTTTCGTTCATCAGGACCCTAAACACCTGATCGGTATTAATATATACTACAGGTGGATAATGTTGGTATAAGACATTTACTAAATTTAACTCTAGTTCCTAGAGTGTTTCTACCTTGTAATCTCCCTATCAGGGAAACTAAATATTATTACTAACGGAGGTCTCAGCAATGGCCTGGGAGAGGAAACACAGATATCTGTCTTTTCTACTCCTTTTCAAGCTTACTATCTTAAGCTACCATAAACAATAGTGATTACTATTGTTAATAAAAATTGTATGCTTTCATGTCACAGATATAAAAAATATCAATACTCATTGGGCCCTTTTTCCTTTACAGGAGGAGCCGATTGAGAAGTGTGCAGCGTTGCTCTGTAACCACAAGGGCCAAGACTTTTGTAGCCACATGAAGTGCAGGACTCATGCCCCCTGCTACATCGTGCCGGGAGTCCTCAAATATTGGAATCCGAAGGGTTGACCCACCTGCTCAACCCTGCTGGCCAACGGCTTCGGAAAAGCCCCCCTTGTCGCCGTAGAGACTAGGGATACAGCAAGGGAGACCCGTCGCAAATGGGTAAGAGGGTTCCAGAAGAACTCTCCAGGACAGTACTTACCAAATGACTCCCTAAGATGCCTACTGTTCCACAAGGCTCTGCCAAACGAAGTGGTGCCCCAGGAACAGGTCCTGCCTCCCCTCATACCACTGAAGCTCAACACGGACATTAATAAGGCATTGGAAGGCATGGACATCCACCAAGCGAGGATGTCAGAAGTGTCCACTGACACTGAGCAGGACCTAATGCAAGGAGGCCCTGAAGAAAACGTAGAACATCCACAAGCGGAGAAATAAGGATCCGTTTCAACGGCAACCGAAGACCCACAATTCACCGTGACGGCATACCAACCTATGTCGCCAACTTCCTCAGCCCCAACTCCACAACCAGTTGCACAGATTAACAAGAACGAAGAGATCCTTACTTCAATTCAATGGATAATGGAATTGTTCCAAAAGGAACAAGAGACGATGAGAGAGTCACTCGGGCAGCAGGAGATACTGTTGCAAGAGAGGGCGAACAGCCCTGGATCCAGCAAGGGCGCCACTGCTCCGAAACCAATCCCTGGAGGTATGTGGAGCATATACCTGTGATGTATGGGAACCTATTCGTCTCGGAGAAGTTAGGGGCCAAACTGATTGAAGTCCTTGAGTCCAGGCCTAACTTTTCAGCATACCCAGACTGTTACGTAAGACTGCGGGATGAACATGCAGCCCGTGAGGAAACGGTTCCCAAAGAGGTTATTATCTTCGAGCATGACAAGGCGCAAGCCATCCTCCTGAAAGCCTTGAAAGGAGCCAGGTACACCAACTCAGAAGTCTCACCACTGAGCAAGAGACATCCCACCTTTCTTGCTACTTCCTCCATCTCTTTCCCCTTTTCGGAGAAAGCACTAGACTTTGCCATCAAGGCAGTCAATGAGTGCAAACCCTGCCCAACCCTAAAGGAATGCAAACCATTCTCTCTACCACTGCCTACCTGCAAGGCGAAGTGGAAGATTTCCACCTAACCTTCTCCACCTCTAAGTTGGATCCAGAGATAGCAGACCAACAGTTCAATGAGAACCTTCCGAAGTTGCCAGACCATCTTCTGAGGAGGGAACAGGAGACGAAGGAGAGACTTGCGGCCCCCTTTCTCATCAGAACTGCCTGGAAATGAGTGTAGGTCTACATAACGCCATAGAAATGTTAATCTTCATAGCTAAGTCTCACATGGATACCCTTGTGAAAGACTTACATGCTTTCCTCAGAATGAGGAGAGCCTGCAGAGAGTTCATTTTGGCCTCAGCGACCATCAGACAAGAACCAAGGAAGCTGATTACCTCGAGCATCTGGGGTGAAGACCTTTTCCCACAGGAACTGGTCCAAGAGATCATAGCCAGAGCAGCCGCGGAGAACGGGAACCTTCTCAAAAAGTGGGGCATGAGCTCAAAGAGGAAATTTTCCTCGGACGGAGGTCCCCAGCCCAAGAATAAAAAGGCAAGGAGACCACGCAGACATGCACAGCTTCCTGCCTTGGCTATGACCACGATGCCTCAGACCACCTTCCAGATTGATTGATTGATTGATTGAAAGTTTTCGGGCATCCTGACATCTAAGGTCATTGACGCCAACCACCCTCCAGATGGTCCCTCAACAACTGGTATCCCAGTCACCATTGTTTAACCCTAATTTTGAGAGGCAGTCGACTTTCTTTCGCCCTAGTCTGAAAGGAAAAGGCCCTAAGAGAAGTTCTCCCAGAGGTAACTCCTCTCGGGGCCGAGGAGGACATGGTAGTGGAAACAAATCCGCAGGACCCCACAAGAAATGAGGGGCTCCAGGTAGGGGGCAGACTGTATCACTTTCGGGATCGCTGGACCCTCGATCCCTGGGCCCACAGCCTAATCGCGAATGGACTTGGGTGGAAATGGAGCAGAACTCCACCGCGTTTTCCAGAACTTTTCCAACACTCCACCCCTTGTTAGAAGAATATACCTCAGAACTCTTGAACAAGAAGGTAATAAGGGAAGGGAAGTCCATCAAATTCCAGGGAAGGCTGTTTTGTGTTCCCAAGAAAGACTCAGACAGACTCAGAGTCATTCTAGACTTGTCTCCACTCAACAAGTTCATCGAGAACAAAAAGTTCCAGATGCTTACTTTGCAACACATAAGGACCCTTCAACCAAAAAGGGCGTACACAGTCTCAATAGACCTAGCAGATGCTTACTGGCATTTTCTAATGAGTCACCCTTTCTCCTCCTACTTAGGATTCAAACTAGAGAAGAAGAAGTTTGTCTTCAGGGCAAAGCCCTTCGGACTGAACACAGCCCGAAGGGTATTCACGAAGCCAGCAGACACAATCATTCAGCAGCTACGCTCCGAAGGAGTTCAAGTGGTAGCATATCTAAACGATTGGCTGGTATGACCAGCATCCAAGACTACTTGTCTGCAAGCAGCCAACAAGGTGATCTAGTTCCTGGAACACTTGGGCTTCAAGGTCAATCGCAAAAAGTCTCGCCTTTCACCAGCTCAACAGTTCCAATGGCTAGGAGTCCAATGGGACTTAAAGTCCCACCACTTCTCCATTCCATCCAAGAAGATGAGAGAAATAGCGGGATCTGTCAGGAGACTAATCTGTCACAAGAGGATTTCAAGATGACAACAGGAAAGAGTATTGGGCTCTCTTCAGTTTGCAGCAGTGACAGACCCGGTGCCAAAAGCACGTCTAAATGATGCATCAGGAGTCTTGAGAAAATATGCATCAAATGCTCGAAGAGATCAACTAAGGTTGACCCCAACCTTGTTGCGCACGCAGTTAAGGCCGTTTTCAACAGCCAAGAGCCTAGCACGGACAATTCCCCTGCAACCACTACAACCATCAGTGGTGATACACACTGATGCCTCCTTGGATGGATGGGGAGGCTCTTCCCACGACAAAAAAGTGCAAGGGAATTGGTCGCACTAGTTCAAAACCTTTCATATCAACATTTTGGAAGCTTTGGCAGTTTTCCTGACGTTGAAGAAATTATCCCCTTGCAGAGCAATCCACATCAGATTGGTTCTGGACAACGAGGTCATAGTAAAATGTCTAAATCGACAAGGCTCGAGATCACCCCACATCAACCATGTGATATTAGCCATTTTCTAACTGGCAAGGAGGAAGAGATGGCACTTATCAGCAGTTCACCTACAAGGGTTCCGCAACGTGACAGCGTCCCTAGACGCAGACTCATTCTCCTTCATCTCGGAAAAAGTCCCGGAACTGCAGTTCGACCTCTTCGCAATGAACGACAACAAGAAACTACCTCGTTACGTAGTCCCTTAGATGGACCCTTAAGCAGAGGCGATGAACGCCATGTCCCTCGACTGGAAAAGGTGGAATCGCATTTAACTGTTTCCACCAACCAATCTCCTGCTAAGAATTCTCAACAAGCTAGGATTCTTCAGAGGGACAGCAGCAGCAGTGGCCCCCAAGTGGCCCAAAAGCAATTGGTTCCCTCTAGTCCTAGAGCTGAAACTGAAGCTGTTTCCTCTGCCGGATCCAGTACTATCTCAACTGGTTCAGAAGTCAACTGTCTACGCTTCATCCTCAAGAACCAACAACCTACATCTCATGATTTTCTCGCCCTAGTGGCGAACAAAAAGTTTGGAATCTCGAAGGATAAAGTTGACTTCATCGAAGAGTATAAGTCAAGTTCGACTAGGAGACAATATGAATCGTCATGGAAGAAATGGGTTTCTTTTGTGAAAACAAGGAAACCGACAGAAATATCGATATATTTGTCTTGCATTCTTCATATACATACATGAACAAGGCATGGCCTCTACTATGATTACCTCTGGTAAGTCGGCTCTGGCTAGACCACTTCTGTACGCTTTTGAGGTGGATCTCTCTAGTGAAATCTTTAATAAGATCCCAAAGGCATGCACTATACTCAAGCCAGCAACCCCACCAAAACCCATCACGTGGTCTTTGGACAAATTCTTGAACTATGCTTCAAACATAAACTATGAAGATTGTACTCTAAGGGATCTAACACAGAAAGTAATTTTTCTTTTTGCAATAGCCTCTGGGGCTAGAGTTAGTGAAATAGGGGCCTTATCCAGAAACGAAGGCCATATTCAGTTCCTAGCCACAGGAGAACTGAACCTTTTTCTTGATCCTGTCTTTCTTGCCATAAATGAGCTACCCACTGAGAGGTGGAGTCCTTGGAGAATCTACCCACTGAAGGAAGATGCCTCTCTGTGCCCATTAGTGTGTCTTAAGGTCTATCTTCGAAGAACTTCAGACTTCAAGGGAGGACAGCTCTTCAGAGGCGAAACCTCAGGATCAAACTTATCTTTAAGACAACTGAGAGCGAAGCTCACCTACTTTATTCGCAGAGCGGATCCTAACAATACACCCACAGGTCACGATCCGAGGAAAGTTGCTTCTTCGTTGAACTTCTTTCAACATATGGACCTTGAAAGACTTCGCTCATACACTGGGTGGAGATCATCCAGGGTCTTCTACAAACACTATGCGAAGCAAGTACATGAAATAAAACATTTTGTGGTGGCGACGGGTAGTGTCATTAAACCCGTTGGCTAGTGCTGGGATATACAGTGGACTGTTTTGGGACTTTACTGTGCATCGGATGCATGGGTATACCTACCCTCTATTGCAAATCACAGCGATGATCATCTGACCAATAACACCAGTGCCAAGTGAACGTTTGTGTCACAGTGATTTTGCATTTCCGGACATCTGAACATGTCAGACAGATTTGGTTTCACATCTCCATTGAGTGGCGTTATTCCGATAATGAAATTATATATATTTTTTCTACACTAGAAAATTTGGACACTCATGTGTTGTAATGCTGGATCAGATTCATACACTATTGTAACTACATTTGATAAATTAGTAGAAAAATAAAATACTAAAATATATTTGCTTCTTATTACTGCTACCTCAGTTACAGACTAATGAAATATGATAGAGTTTTATTTGATCCCTATGAAGGGCTTAGAACTTGAAATCAGGAAACAGATTTCCATAAGAATGAATCTTACATTCTCATACTAAGTAAAAAAGTAAGCTCTAAAGTTTTCCCTTTTTGTTCCTACGGAAATATAAACCTTGAATCCTTATCGTCGATGACGACATTTTCCCTGCTTGTGGAAGGAAGCATTAAACCGGCTCCAGGCTTAGTGGAAATAACAGATCCCTGGAATTTCACAGACAGGTCTAGTAGACCAGATAAGGATATCCATTAAAGGTGGACGGCACATACACAAACCCACAGCTATAGTAATTTCAAGTTAATTCTCTGGTATGCTTCCATCAGGACGAAATGGCCCGAGCCCAAAAAACGGATTTAGAGCAAAGTGAAAAATCTATTTTTGGGTGAGAGTCCCATGTCGTCCTGATGGACCCACCCTTTTGCTGACCCCTCCCAAAACTACTTTATCTGCGGACATTTCTGCTTAACGACAAGAAAAGGAATGGCGTTGCGGTAGTAGTAGGGATGGAGGACCACCGGGTACCTAGAATGGCACCCCCTTCTCTTGCCACTCTTCCCCCTTACATCAAAGAATTAAAACTATTCGGGTTGAAGATTGTTATGTGTCGTATCTAGAATACGTTCCCTGATATTATGCGATATCCTTTACTGGATACTCGCGCCAGGAGTTAGAATCCTGGAGACCTTCGGTTTCATTCTCTGGGAGTATCACTGTAACAAATATCCCTTAAAAGGCTACCTAAAGGAACCTTCCATCAGGACAACATGGCACTCTCACCCTAAAATAAATTTTTCACTTTGTTCAAAATCCATTTTATATATGGTCCATATTTAGGACATTGTCACTGTCCCTTACCACTGCCATTCATGATTGGACTTTAAATTAAAACATTTGAACAAGCCGTTTCTCTCTTGGAATGAGATCTAGAGACCGTACTCTTAAATAATAAATTCAAATAGGCCTTTTTCCGGAATTAATTTGTCATGCTTGTCTATATAATTCACTTTCCTATGCAATAGATTCTTATGTTTAAACTATACATTGGCACACCATCAACTGTTATTCTTGATCTAGAATAAGAATAAAAGAGGGGTATAATACATACTAAAAAGAAGGATTAAATTCATTAAAGAAAAAAAAATAATTTAATTATATCATCATTATCATTATATGCATTATTGAAATGTTGGAAAGTACATGAATTCGCAATATTAATGATTCATTGTTACTAATACTGCATTCTTGCAATACATCCAAAATATCTTGATACTGTGAGTTTTATGGAAGATATACTTGGCATAGGAACCTTCATTCGGCTTATTATCAAATCTTTCACGAAAACGTTCCCTTGCACCATTCTTTTCCAAGTTCTCATAAGTAAGTTAATTATTGGTGTTAGCAACGTTTACTACATTAAGTTCTTAGGAATATTCTTAACCTAGATTAAGAAGTTA
>NC_090733.1:48481331-48486331 GCF_036898095.1 Palaemon carinicauda
GATATAAATTTTAAAATGTCACTAGCATTGTATGACATATCATGTCCAAGGATCTTGGCTAGGATGAACCTGCCATCCTCTCCCCAAGCCTCAAACAGATATCTATTTCTTTCTGTGATATAAATGGGGCATTCAGGCAACAAATGCCTCACTGTCAAGGGTATCAAACAGTTATACCTCCAAGGTGATATGGCATTTGTTACTTCCCTCATTTCATTGCATCTAGACTATCCCAGTGCTGTTTCCATTTATTACAAACCAATTTCCTGATGTAAGGTAGGAAATCAGTACACGGAATGGGATACCTTCATGATGGCAACTCGGATGCTGCATTCTTTCCCAGTAAATCTGCCTTCTCATTCCCAGACACACCTACATGTGCTGGAACCCAACAAAATTGAACTGTTATACCTCTGTGTCCAGTAATAAAAAGCCATTAAAAAATCTTTAAAACTAGAGGGTTACTAGAATTAAAAACTTCTAAATCTTTGAGAACACTCCTTGCATCACTAAAAATTGTGAAATTACCCTTCTTTTCCAAAGCTATTTTCTCAATAGCGGTTATTATGCCATACAGTTCGGTAGTAAATATAGAAGTTGTTAGATAAAGTGCACCTCTACAATTAAAATCATTACTATGTACTCCAAATCTAACGCCACCATCAGATTTGCAGCCATCAGTATATATAAAATTCTATCCCCAATGTTCTGCAACATGTTCCATAAAAAGAGACCTAGATTCCAAGTCAGTCATATTCTTCTTAACTCCAATAAAGTATTTACTAAAAGATACATCAGGTAATTTCCATGGAGGCTTGGATGATACCTTGAATGGAAGCACCTTAATTCTAATTATATCAAGACTGTTCCATAATTGTTTCACCCGAAAGCCATAAGGTTGAGGAGATTTTGGGTGCAACTCAAAGTATGTTGAATGCCTTACAAGGCTTGCAGTCTGAAAGGCTAAAGAATTAATGAGTTTTTGCAATCTAAATCAATACCGAATAATAAATGATATTCGGTAAAGATCTAGAGGCAACTCCCCAGCATCAACAAGGAGACTTGTGATAGGTGAGGTTCTAGTCATTCCTGAGGACAATTTAATACCAGCATGATGTATAGAATCTAATATTTTTAACCAGCTTGGGGTTACTGAGGAGTATATTTCACATCCATAACTAATTTTGGAAAAAATCAAGGACTTATAAAAGTTTAAAATAGTATTGCGGTCTGGCCCCCATGATGCATGGGACAATACTTTTAAAAGATTCAGAGCCTCAAGACATTAAGCCTTTAATCAAATATCAACCCTAAAAATTTAGCTGCACTTGCACACGGCATCCGTTGACCTTTGATGTATATATCCCGGTCTGAATGTACTCCCCGGATACGACAGAAATGGACGATAGTAGTTTCACTTGTCAAGAACTTAAATCCATTCATATCGGCCCACTGGATAATTTTATCAATTGAGAAATGTATTTTTCTCTCAACCATTACCATTCCAGCTCCAGCAAATGATATAGAGAGATCATACACAAATAATGTTGAGAGAACATCCCGGGGAATGACTGAGGATATTCCATTAATTGCTAGTGCAAAGAGGGTTACACTCAGCACACTACCCTGAGGAACTCCTCCTTCCTGGCATTTACTCTCTGATAGAGTTTCCCCAACTCTCACTTGAAAAAAATTCATGTGAAAGAAATGACTGAATAAATAGTGGTGGCTCTCCTCTTAATCCAAACTCATGAATTCTTTTAAGTATACCATATCTCCATGTGGTATCATATGCCTTTCAAGGTAAAAAAAACACTGTCACATGGTGATGTTTGGAAGCAAAGGCTTCACAAATAGAGGACTCAAGTCGTATCAACACATCAGTCGTTGAGTCCATTTTCTAGTAAAAGGAGAATTGTATGACTCTTTCTTTCTTGTTGCGAAATTTAAAACTTTCTTTTCTTCAATACTCCTATACTGGTGACGAGGAGCTGCTACACACTTGCATGATACATTTGAAAAATGGTCAGCCAGGGCATTGCTAACTTCGGTTGCTCCAGTCATATACTGACCATTTATCCTTAACACTGGTGGTGGGTTTGGGGTAAATTTTCCTGCTATCTTTTTCACTTTCCTCAATACAGATGATGTTGGTGTTCTACTGTTGATGGAGGAAACAAATGACACCCAAGACTGGAACCTAGCTTCTTTCATTGCACAACGGAACTGTGCTCTACATTTCTTGTATACGACTAAATTCTCCTCAGTGCGGCGCCTGCGTAATCGAATTGAAAAATTTCTTGTGGCTCTGTGAAGGGCAGTTAGTTCTGATGACCACCAGGGAGACTGGTCGTCATTTGAATATCCCTGTTGTTTTGGGAATGGAATTGGCTCCTGCTGTGTGAAGAGTTCCATTGAGTAAGTCTATGGCATCATCAACACTTTCAAACTGTTCTGCATTTCCTTCGATTTCATTTAGCTCCCAAAATATATCCCAGTCTGCCTTATAAAGATTCCATCGTGGCGATATCTGTAAAGGTGGGCCATTGTTGGTGTTTATAATGATTGGTGCATGATCACTAGGATGCCAATCATCTAATGTTCTCCAATTAAATTCGAGAACACAGTTAGAGCTTGCAACCGATAGGTCAATGCAGGACAAGGGTACCTGTCTGGACATGAAAGTATGTGGGGCTCTCCTGTATTAAGGAGTCCTACATCTTCATTCTCCAAAATTGATGATACAGTATTACCCCTTGCGTTTGCCAAAACATCACCCCATATGGATGTCTACTATTAAGATTTCCTAATAAGAGAAAAAGTTGTGGGAGTTGTTTAATCATTTCTACTATATTATCATATGAAACGTTATAATTTGGAGGCAAGTATTTTCTTCTTATATCAAACTGTACAACCACTGCCTGCAGAGGGGTACAGATAGACAAAGATATTTGGGGAACATCTCGACAAACATATATAAGACTTCCCCCATGGTTCCCTGCTCGTTGATCATATGGTGTCCTATAGCTAACATACACTCGAGGACAAGGAGTATTAGCATCAAGCTTGCTTTCCTGTAGATATACAGTTATAGGGGAGTGCTCATGTATGAGAAGCTCGAGTTCTTCATATTTTGCCCTTAAACCCTGGCAATTCCATTACAGAATTGAGGAAAAAAACTATGGTGTTTTTTTTTTTTTTTTGGAAGACACCTTGGATGAAGTCTTCCCATTGCCAATATTTGGGTTTCGTGGTCGTCTTTTTCTTTGTGTTATTTTGATCTAACTTGATATATTGGGTTTTGTGTTCGTCTTTTTCTTTGTGTCCTTTTGATCCAACTGTTGAGAAGGATAGTGGACATCAACTGTAATTTCTGATTTATTCAATTTACCTTCCAGTTGATCAGAAGAAATCAGCAGACAAGATATTCATATTTATTTGAAGTCGTGACTTTAATGTTTCTTATGGTAGGAGGCGAAAGAGATGGAGGTCTGTCTCTTTTTCGATTAAAAGGTTGTGAGTTGTCACGTTTTTGCATCTTCCCCACTACAGGTTCACCAGGTAAATTGGTTTCGAGTGGAACCTCCATCAGATCAGGCAAGGACACGGCCTGAGAGAGGTTTGTACTATTGATTTGAATAGGAATAGATGGCTTTTGAATATCTTTTAGACCTGTAAGTGTCTGTTTTGATTAGTGTGCAATTTCTGGATATAAATTTTCAATTAGACTTTCAACCTCTTTAACTATTTTCATATGTTTCTTTATGTTAGAATTAGGGATAAAGTTTTCGTCTGTGTGCTTAGGTAAGTTTTTTCTTCAGAACCATTGAAAAAAGTTGCCCTTGTCTTATCTGCTTTTCAAGACCTCTTTTACGAGCCTCTTTAAAAGTAACCCTTTCCTTGGTCCTAATGACCTGAATATCTCTTTCAAAAATAAACTTATTGCAGCTTTTAGATGTGACTGGGCGTGCTTCCTCTCAATGTATGCAATTTGGATTTTCTATGCATGCACCATGATTATTTTGTCCACAGTTTGCATAAACAACTGGCTTATTGATTAGTTTTTTCCTCAATTTCTTTTTCCTCTATGTCCAGCAATTCTGGAGCATGTATCACACCCCTACTCTGGTTGAAAGTGGGTGTGCGAAACGATTTTTACACTATGACCCATCCAATTTTGAAAGTGATTTAAATTTTTCACCTTGTATTGGGGGATAGTGTCTATCAAGAGACTTCCATTTCCCTGGGGACGAATTTTTGGCTGACCTCCAGATATAGCAACTATTTTCCAGTTGGCTTTAAAAACATTTACACGTTCATGTCTTGCATTTTCAAATTCCAAAATAAAAAAATTCTCATAATTCACTAATTCATAGTGACCAGGTAATACTTCTACTTTTCTATATTTTTCTGTATTTCATCGTTTCTCACTCACTCTCACTTCTTCTCTAGTGTTTTCTTATCATTCTTCATATGACGTGAGTAAGGTTGTAATGTTACGATATTAAAACCAGAGTTGGAGCTGTCTGTACGGAAGTCCATGTTAGTATTTTCCAGGTAGTCAACAGCAGGGTTGAGTTTTTTTGCAAAGAGCAAGCCGGGTTATCCACCTCTTATCAGAGGATGTCAGTCCTCCTATCCATGTGGCCCAACACGAGAAGAGGCTTCAGCGAGGAGCAGTCCTCTATTATAGAGGGGCTGCCTCTTTAAGGTGGGGCGTACACTGGTCAGTGGGGGTGGTTAGCCCCTCCCACCGGCGAATCCAATGCCTGGCGTGACCCATTACCCACAAATATGGTGACTTACAACCGGATCACCGGAGCCCGACTCTTAACAGACTTGGTCTGCACCCAATAGGAACTGCCGGAGGGTGATGGTGTCTAAACTGGCACAGGTTGAGATGGAATGCCGTCCATCCCACACTGTGCCAAATCAAAAGCAGCTCGAAAGTATAATCAAACAAGCTAAAGTTGTCAACAATATCGAGAAAAAGAATAACC
>NC_090733.1:48496331-48503831 GCF_036898095.1 Palaemon carinicauda
AAGAACAGATTGTATATTTTCTCCCTATATCAATCTGTACAACCACCGCCTGCAAAGGTGTACGGATAGATAGAGGTATTTGGAGAACATCTCAATGAACGTATATCAGACTTCCGCAATGTCTCTCTACTCCGTGATCATAAGGTGTCCTGCCGCTAATATATTCGTGAAGACAAGGGGTATTAGAATCAAGCTTGCTCTCCTGTAGACATATTATTATGGGAGAATGCTCGTGAATTAAGAGCTTAAGTTTTTTATATTTGGCCCTTAAACCCTGACAATTCCATTGCAAAATGGAGGAAAAAACTATGGTTTATTTTTTGGAAGAACTTTTAGATGAAGTCCTCCTATTACCAATCTTTAATCTAACGCTATTTCCTGGTGGTTTTATTGGAGAGGGTCTTGATAAATATGGTTTTTGTGTTTGTGCTTTTCTTGTTGTCCATTTGATCCGATTGTTCAGGGGGATGGTGGACCTCGACTGTAATTTCTGATTTATTTAAATTGTCTTCTGGTTGATCAGAAAGATCAAAAGACAAAACATCATATTTATGTGATATCATAACTCTAACATTTCTTATGGAAGGGGGTTGAGAGAGATGGAGGTCTCTCTCTTTTCAATTTATAGGTGGTGAGGAGCTACCAGGTTTTTGTGCCTTCCCCACCACAGGTGAACCTGGTAACTTGGTTTCGGGTGGAACCTCCATCAAATCAGGTTAGGATTTGGCTTGATTGATTGATTTAAAGTTTTCAGGCATCCTGACATCAAAGGTTATTGACGCTGATATCATTTAGTCTATATATAAATATATATATATATATATATATATATATATATATATATATATATATATATATATATATATATATATATCATACGTATATATATATATATATATATATATATATATATATATATATGTATATATATATATATATATATATATATATATATATATATATATATATATATATATATATATATATACATATACATATACATATATATATACATATACATATATATATATATATATATATATATATATATATATACATATATATACATATATATATATACATATATATATATTTATATATATATATATATATATATACATATATATATAAAAGAATAATCAATTAAAACCAAAGAAGTTCAATGTCACCATAAAAGTTAAATAGTTCTCAGAAGACCTGCTTCTGAAATAAATCTAAAATTGCCTCTTGCATAGTGGGACACATGTCCATGAATCTTGGCAAGGAAGAACCTGCTACCCTCACCTCGAGCCTCAAAACAATATTTATTCTTTAAGTTATTATAATTGGGGCATTAGGTGAACATGTGCCTCACTATTAGAGGTCCCAAACAGTCGTCGCAATACGGTTGGTGTTGGCCCTTCAGCAGAAACTTGTGTGTCAACCGAGTGTGAGCAATACGGAGACGACAAAGACACGTCTCCCATTTTCGGGGCATCATGTCATACCTCCAAGGAGATATGACATTTGTTACTTCTCTCATTTTATTCCCATCTAGACTATCCCAGTGCTGTTGCCATTTATTGCAAAGCAATTTCTTGATGTTAGGTAGGAATTCATTACAGGGAATGGGATACCTTCTTGGCAGCAACTCTGATACTGCATTCTTCGCCAATGAATCTGCCTTCTCATTCCCACACACACCTGCATGTGCTGGAATCCAACAAAATCGAACCATTATACCTCTCCTTCCAATAATAAAAAGCTATTCTAAAATCTTTAAAACTAGAGGGTTACTACAATTAAAAACTTCTAAAAATGCTAAAATTACCCTCCTTTTCCAATGCTATTTTCTCAACAGTTAGTATGCCATACAGTTGGGCAGTAAATATGGAAGCTGTTAGAGGAAGTGCACCTCTACAATTAAAACCATTACTATGTACTCCAAATCCAACGCCAGCATAAATTTGGAGCCATCAGTATATATAAAAGTCGATCCCCATGTTCTTCAACATGTTCCATAAACAGAGACCTGGATTCAAAGTCAGTCATATTCTTATTAACTCCAATAAAATATTTACTAAAAGATATCTCTGGTCATTTCCATGGAGGCGTTGATGATACCTTAAATGGAAGCACCTTAATCCTAATTATATCAAGATTGTTTAAAAATTGTTTCACCCGAAAGCCAATAGGTTTAGGAGATTTTGGGTGCAACTCAAAGTATGTTGAATGACTTACATGGCTTGCATTCTGAAAGGCTAAAGAATTAGGGAGTCTTTGCAATCTATACCAATATCGAATAATAGCAGAAATTCGGTAAAGATCTAAAGGTAACTCTCCAACATTAATAAGGAGACCTGGGATAAGTGAGGTTCTAAACGCTCCTGTGGACAATCTAATACCACCATGTCATATTGAATCTATTATCTTTAACCGGCTTGGGGTGGCTGAGGAGTATACTTCACATCCATAACTGATTTTGGAAAAAATCCAGGCCTTGTATAATTTCAAAATAGTATTGCAGTCTGCCCCCCATGATGTATGGGACAATACTTTTAAAATATTAAGAGCCTCGAGATATTTAGCTTTTAATGCTTTTAAGTGAGAAACCCATGTAAGCCTACAATCAAATATCAAACCTTAAAATTTAGCTTCACTTAAACATGGTATCCGTTGACCTTTAATCCCGGATACGATAAAAATGGACAATAGTAGTTTTACTTGTCGAGACCCTAAATCCTTTCATATCGGCCCACTGGATAATTTTTTTCAATTGAGAGTTTTATTTTTGTCTCAACCATTGCCATTCCAGCTCCAGCAAATGATATGGAGAGATCATCCACAAATAATGTTGAGAGAACATCCCGGGGAATGACTGAGGATATCCCATTAATTGCTAGTGCAAAAAGGGTTACACTCAGCACAACCCCCTGAGGAAGTCCTTCTTCCTGACACTTACTCTCTGATAGAGCTTCCCCCACTCTTACTTGAAAAATTCTATTTGAAACAAATGCCTGAATAAATAGTGGCAGCTCTCCTCTCCATCCCATTTCATGAATGGTTTTAAGTATACCATATCTCCAAGTGGTATCATATGCCTTTTCAAGGTCAAAAAAGACTGTCACATGGTGCTGTTTGGAAGCAAATGCTTCATAAATAGAGTACTCAAGTCTTATCAACACATCAGTCGTTGAGTGCATTTTTCTGAATCCACATTGAATCGGTGATAAAATACGCTTATTTTCAAGGTACCACATCAGTCTTACATTGACCATCTTCTCCATAATTTTACATAAACAAGATGTCGATGCAATAGGTTGGTAGTTTGCTGCTAAAAACTTGTCCTTACCAGGTTTTAAAAAGGCTAAAATAATGGCTAGTTCCCAAAAACTTAGGTAACTATGATCATGCCATTTTCTATTAATAATGCATAAAATAAAAACTTGGTATTGAAATGTACATGTTTAACCATTCCACATGGAATTCCATCGAGTCCAGGGGCTGTATCGTTACATGTAGCAAGTGCGGAATCAAGTTCTCTTTCAGTAAAAGGAGAATTATACGATTCTAGCTTTCATGTTGCAAAATTAAAAATTTTCTTTTCTTCAATGCTCTTGTACTGGTGACCAGGAGCTGCTACACTCTTGTGGGATACATTCGAAAAGTGGTTAGCCAGGGCATTGCTAACTTCATTTGCTTTAGTCACATACTGACCATTCAATTTCAACACTGGTGGAGAGTTTGGGGTAAATTTGCCGGCAATCCCTTTTAATTTCCTCCACACACAAGATGTTGGTGTTCTACAATTAATGGAGGAAACAAAAGCCTCCCAAGATTGTCGTCTAGCTTCTTTCATGGCACGACGGAATTGTGCTCTACACTTTTTGTAGGTTATCAAATTTTCATCCGTACGGCGTCTACGCAATATAGTCAGATATTTTCTGGTGGCTCTGTGCAAGGCTGTTAATTCTGAAGACCACCACGGGACTGGTCGTCCTTTGAATAGTCCTGTGGTTTTGGGAATCAAATTGATTCCTGCTGTATGGAGAGATCCATTCAGTAGGTCTATGGCATCGTCAACACTCTCAAATTGCTCTGGACTACCCTCTATTTCACTTAGCTCACGAAATTTAACCCAGTCTGCCTTGTCTAGAATACATCGTGGCAATCTTTGTAAAGGCAGACCCTTGGTGTTTATAAGGATTGGCGCATGATCACTAGTATGCCAATCATCTAATGTCCTCCAATCAAAATCAAGAAGGCAGTTAGAGCTTGCAATTGAAAAGTCAATGCATGACAAGGTACCTGTCTGAACATGGAAGTGTGTGAGCTCTGCTGTATTAAGGAGTCCTACATCCTCGTTTTCCACAATTGATGAGATAATATTGCCACTGGTTTTTGCTAAAATATCACCCCACAAAGGATGTCTACCATTCAGAACTCCAAGTAAAAGAAAAGGTTGAGGGAGCTGTTGAATCACCTCTACTAAATCATCATACGATACGTTATCATTTGGAGGCAAGTACAGCGAACAGATTGTATATTTTCTCCCTATATCAATCTGTACAACCACTGCCTGTAGATAAAGGTAGTTGGGGAACATCTCGACGAACGTATATGAGACTTCCGCCATGGCTCCCTACTCCGTAATCATAAGGTGTCCTATAACTAATATATTTGCAAGGACAAGGGGTATTAGTATCGAGCTTGCTCTTCTGTAGACATACAATTATGGGGGAATGCTCTTGAATTAAGAGCTTAAGTTCTTCATATTTGGCCCTCAAACCCTGACAATTCTATTGCAAAATGGATGAAAAAAACTATGTATTATTTTCTGGAAGACATCTTTGATGAGGTCTTCCCATTGACATTTTTTTATTTGACAATATATTCTGTAGGCTTCTTAAGTTCTGGTTTTGATAAGTTAGGTTTCATATTAGCCTTTTCAGTGTTGTTCTTACCTAATTCTTGTGGGGGATGGTAGACCTCAACTTGAACTTTTGATTGATTCAAGAAGTTTTCCTGTTGATCTGAAATATCAACAGGCAAAACAGCATATCTATTTGATGTCATAACTTCGGTGTTTTTAATGGATGGGGGTGAGAGAGACGGAGGTCTCTCTCTTTTCCTATTGACAGGTGGTGATTTATTAGCTTTTGATGTTTTCCCCACTATAGGTGCACCTGATAACTCTGTTTTATGAGGAACCTCCATCAAATCAGGTAAAGATATAGCCTGAGAGAGGTTAGTATTATCCTTTGTAGTGGGGGACAAAAGGTTTACTAGAGGTGAGCAGAGTCTTACGTGATATTCTTGCCTTATCCTCTAGAATTCTATCAGAAGATGGCAAATTTCTTTTCTGGGGAATAGAGGCATTATTAAGTGGGGTGGATGTCCCCTGCCTCATTTTTTCTCCTGATTTCAATACTTTTGCATAACTTGCTGAGTTACTCAATAGTCTCTAGGCATGCCCCACACTTATGTGTTCGATACTGGATTTATTGAGAGCAGCCTCTTCCAACTTATATTGCTGGCAGTTCCTATCAGTAGATTTGTGATTCAAATTGCAGTTTATACAATTGTCCTCTAGTGTACATTCTCCATGGTAAACATTGGAACAAGTACTACACATTTTATCATCCTTGCAAACATTAGATGGATGCCTATATCTAAAGCAATTAAAACATTGCAGCGGCTTCTGCTTAAAAGTTTGAACTTTAATTCGTTCATTTTCTATGTAAATGTGGAAAGGCACATCAGCATCCTGGAAAGTCAGGATAATCATTGACGTTCCATGGACTTTATGCACACAGTTAAAGGACACATGGCCAATATCTCCTTTTCTGTAAACTCATATAAATCTCTATTAAAAACTACTCCCCTTCCATAACTGAACTTTAGATGGGGTTTCACATCCAGCTTTACGTCATTGTTCTCTGTATTTAAATTACAAAGTATAACAGATTGAGTTTCTGATTTGACACTTAAGAAACTGTTCTTTCCAAACCGAGATATGTCTCCTGGTGCAATGGTACCTACTTTCTTTTGAAGAAATTTACATATCTTGAAATAATTTCCAGTATTCCCCTTTGATCGAGCAACAAACCACATTGGTGGTTTTGGCTTTCTCTGGGAGAGCACAACTACCTCTATACTTTAATCAATCTAATCTGCAGGTTTATATACATCTAAATTCTTAGGTACCCGATTGCAAAGAGCACCCTTGGAATTCACATTATTGATTTTAATATTCATGATATCATTGATTGCATTGAATGGTTCATCATGGTTATCAAATGATATCCATGAATCCCATTTGTCACCTTCAAGCCTCATTCTAATTTCCCTGATGTGACCATAACATTGAAATAATTTATACAGCACATCATAATTGGTTTCAATGGGAATCTGAGTGACATAAAGGATTCGCAAATTCTCCATGTCACCCAAATTACTTTGTTTTTGAACTTTAGTAGAACGGTCCTTTAGAGTTTCCAGGATGTCAACAGAGGGGTTAGTTTTTGAAGTAGAAGCAAGGCAGGTTATATACCTCTTATCAGAGGATGTCAGTCCCTCCTATCCCATGCAGCCCAACACGACAAGAGGCTTCAGTGGGGACCAGTCCTCTATTAGAGAGGGGCTGCCTATCTTAAGGTGGGCGTACACTGGTCAGTGGGGGTAGTTAGCCCCTCCCACAAACGACTCCAATGCCTGGCGTCACCCATTACCCGCAAATATGGGCGACTTAAAACCGGATCACTAGAGCCCGACTCTTAACAGACTTGATCTGCACCCAATGGGGTCTGCCAGAGGGTGATGGTGCCTAAATTTGCATAAGTTGAAATGGCATGACATCCACCCCACCCTGTGCCAGATCCAAAGAAGCAGTCAAAACCTAAGTCATACAAGCCAAAGTAATCAACAAGTCCATACCCAAGAGGAAGAGATTGGAGAATAAAAGTAGTAATGAAAAGAACGGATTAGACCCATTTTATTTTATTTTAAATAGTCCCATTGTATTTTATTTTGAATTTATGCATAGTGATAATCGGAAGAATAATCCCATTGTATTTTATTTTGAATTTATGCATATTCATAATCGGAAGAATAGTCCTATTGTATTTTATTTTTAATTTATGCATATTTATGATCGGAAGAACAGTCCCATTGTATTTTATTTTTAATTTGTGCATAGTGATAATCGGAAGAATCGTCCCATTGTATTTTATTTTGAATTTAAGCATATTCAAAATCGGAAGAATACTCCAATTGTGGCGTTTCCTTACATAAAACCAACCTAATTAGTATTGCTCTATTTTGGCCATTAGATTGATTAGACTATAGTTTGTAGTGTTTCATATGGGAGTTGGAAAGGGGCATCCCACCAGAGTTGGCCCCAGGCCTCCCACCAGCTTAATCCGGCCCTGCATACCCATCTTCGGGATGGGTGAGATCATCCAATCCTCTCACATATGGCTTTGAATGCAAACACCTTCCAACCGTGACACCTCCTCCCAT
>NC_090733.1:48508831-48516331 GCF_036898095.1 Palaemon carinicauda
AATTTTAAAATAGCATTGCAGTCTGCCCCCATGATGTATGGGACAATACTTTTAAAAGATTCAGAGACTCAAGACATTTAGCTTTTAACACTTTTAAGTGAGAAACCCATGTAAGCCTACAATCAAATATCAAACCTAAAAATTTAGCTTCACTTACACATGGGCTACGTTGATCTTTAATTTATATATCCTGGTCTGGATGTACTCCTCAGATATGACAGAAATGGACAACAGTAGTTTTACTCGTCGAGAACTTAAATCCATTCATATCGGCCCACTGGATAGTTTTGTCAATTGAGAGTTGTAGTTTTCTCTCAACCATTGCCATTCCAGCTCCAGCAAATGATATGGAGAGATCATCAACAAATAATATTGAGAGAACCTCCCGGGGAATGACTGAGGATATCCCATTAATTGCTAGCGCAAACAGGATTACACTCAGCACACTACCCTGTGGAACTCCTTCCTGGCATTTACTCTCTGTTAGAGCTTCCGACACTGTCACTTGGAAAACTCTATGTGAAAGGAATGACTGAATAAATAGTGGTAGCTCTCCTCTCAATACCAATTCATGATTTTTTTGAAAATATACCATTATCTCCATGCAGTATCATATGCCTTTTCAAGGTAAAAAAAACAAAGGCTTCACAAATAAGAGGAATCAAATTGTATCAGCACCTCAGTTGTCGAATGAATTTTTCTGAATCCACATTGAATGGGTGATAAAATACCCTTTTCAAGGTATCACATCAGCCTTGCATTGACAATCGTCTCCATGATTTTACATAAACATGATGTCAATGCAATAGGTCTATAGTTTTATGCTAAAAAGTTGTCCTTACTGGGTTTTAAAAAAGTTAAAATAATGGCTAATCCCCAAACAGTTGGATAACTATGATCATGCCGTATTCTACTAACAATAATGCTTAAAATAAATAACTTTTGTATTAAAATATACAGGCTTAATTATTGCATATGGAATTCCATTGGGTCCATGAACTGATTCATTACATGTAGCAAGAGCGAAATCAAATTCTCTTTCATTAAAAGGAGAATTATATGGCTCTTCCCTTCCTGTTGCAAAATTTACAATTTTCTTTTCTTCAATGCTCCTATACAGTGCATTGCTAACATCATTTGCTTCAGTCACATACTGACCGTTCACCTTCAACACTGGTGGTGGGTTTGGGGTAAATTTGCCTGCAATCTTTTTTATTTTCCCCATATAGAAGATAGTGGTGTTGTACTGTTAATGGAGGAAACAAAAGACACCTACGACTAGCAACTAACTTCTATCATGGCACGAAGGAACGGTGCTCTACACTATTTGTATGTTATCAAATTTTCCTCAGGACTGCGTCTACGCGATCTAGTCAAGAGATTTTCTGGTGGCTCTGTGCAAGACTGTTAATTCTGAAGACCACCTGGCTGCCGTTTGAATAATCCTGTTGTTTCGGGAATCGAATTGATTCCTGCTGTATGAAGAGTTCCAGTCAGTAAATCTATGGCATCATCAATACTTTCAACTTGTTCTGCACTCCATCGATTTCACTTAGCTCACGAAAGGCGAGCCCTTGTTGGTGTTTATAAGGATTGGTGCATGATCACTAGAGTGCCAACCATCTATTGTCCTCCAATCAAAATCAAGAATGGAGTTAGAGCTTGCAATTGAAAGGTCAATTCATGACAAGGTACCTGTCTGAACATGGAAGTGCATGGGCTCTCCTGTATCAATAACCCTGGATAGGTACGGTGGGTCGTTTGCGACCCCGAGCGTCAAAAAAAAACAGGTTTTTCTCACGTGACTCACCCCTGTGACTGAATTTGTGGGTGATCGACCTGCAGGAGGTGTCTCCCCTACACGCTCTAGTAGTGTCCAGATGTGCATTGCTGTAGCTGTACTCCTTCCCCGATTTCCGAGACGCGTCGGGGTCGTTCGCGTCCGAGTTTACCCTTCTGAGGTAGTTTGCATAATTATCAAAGTTATTACGTATCATGAAATTGTCGTAGAATGGTGCAACTTGTATAGGTTATCAGTTGTGGAAAGTCTTGGTGGATTGTTTGGCTACCATGTGTATGTTTTTTTTTTTAGTTAAAATGTCGTTCATCACCACGAGGACCATTTTACCGCGAGTTTCCTTTTTTCATTTTTTTTCATTTTTTTGCCAAGTCATTTTTCCGTAAGATATTGCCAAATAGTGTCGTAAAACTTTTGCTTGTTTAGTGTTGGAAAGTGTGTCTAGATGATCTGGCTACCCATGCATGACTTTGTTTTTGTCAGATACGACGTAGTTATTGGTATATTGGGTATTTAACTGCGGTTACCAATTTCTGTTTTTTTTTCAATATTTGTAAAAATTACTACGTAGTAAGGAATTGCCGTATATTATTCATTTTTTTTTCATGTTTATGTGTTAGAAAGTGTGCCTTGATGGTTGGGCTAACACGTGCATGTCTTTTTTTTTATCTGAGATGTCGTATATTAGAATGTCGGGCATTTTACCGCGAGTGTCCCTTTTTAATTTTTTTTAATTTTTTTGCCAAGTCATTTTTCCGTAAGATATTGCGAAATAGTGTCGTAAAACTTTTGCTTTTTTAATGTTGGAAAGTGTGTCTAGATGATCTGGCTACCCATGCGTGATTTTGTTTTTGTCAGATACGACGTAGTTATTGGTATATTGGGTATTTAACTGCGGTTGCCAATTTCTGTTTTTTTTTCAATATTTGTAAAAATTTACTACGTAGTAAGGAATTGCCGTATATTATTGATTTTTTTTTCATGTTTATGTGTTAGAAAGTGTGCCTTGATGGTTGGGCTAACACGTGCACGTCTTTTTTTTTTATCTGAGATGCCGTATATTAGAATGTTGGGCATTTTTCCGCGAGTGCCCCTTTTTGTTTGTTTTGCATTTTTTTGCTTAGTCATGTTACCGTAAGGAATTGGCAAGTAGTGTCGCAAAACTTATATTTTTATAGTGTTGGAAAGTGTTTCTAGATGATCTGGCTACCCATGCCTATTTTTTTTTTAGCCAGATATGGCGTATATATAAGTATGTGTTCGATTTTCCTGTGATTGCCATTTTTTCGTTTTTTCCCATTTCTTTCAAAATTACTACGTACTAAGGAACTATCACAGAGTAATATTTCATTTATATGTTTATTTGTCGGAAAATATGCCTTGATGGTTTGCCTAGCACGTGGCTGAAATTTTTTTTTTCTGAAATGCCGTATATTAGAATGGCCATTTTTCCACGAGTGCCCCTTTTTATTTGTTTTGCATTTTTTTGCTTAGTCATGTTACCGTAAGGAATTGGCAAGTAGTTTCGCAAAACTTATATTTTTATAGTGTTGGAAAGTGTTTCTAGATGATCTGGCTACCCATGCCTATCTTTTTTTTAGCCAGATATGGCGTATATATAGGTATGTGTTCGATTTTCCGGTGATTGCCATTTTGTCGTTTTTTCCCAATTCTTTCAAAATTACTACGTACTAAGGAACTATCACAGAGTAATGATTCCTCTAGATGTTTATTTGTCGGAAAATTTTGTTTACTTTTTTTTTATTGAATATCATCAAATTTTTTTAGCTAAAACATTGTTTTACATTTTTTTTTCGATTTTATTTCCCTTCAAAAAAAATTTTTTGGGTCAGAATTTTAATTTTATAGTCGTAAAATAATCGATAATTATCCAGCAACCCACCATACAATTTTTATGCATATCCAATAATAATTAGATTAGTAAATAACACCTCGAAATTGACATACCCTTCCTACATTTCAAGTGGCAGATTAGGGAGTCTGAGTCAGTGTGGTTGGCGGCCATTTTGTGGACATATCCGAAGCGTAAGCTGCCCTATCTATATATATTCTTGTTCCCTATAGAATTTGTGATATTTTGGTATATTTTTACCTGCATAAATATCATATTATATATCAAATATATGTATTTTTTTACGAAATTTCCAAGTACTCAAAAAATTACCTTTAGATATGGCCCCTGATATAAATGTAATTTACAAAATAATGAAGATTTTTTTACATATTTCTATTTTAGGATAACATATGTTTATTCCCTAAAAAAATTAGCCACTTCCTATTTCATTTGGGTACCCAAAAAAATTCATGAAATTTGGACAATTTTTTTTTGGCCAAAAAAAGTTACCCTTTTTTTTCTCATTTCAGATCTTCACCTCCATGGGTCTGACTTCATCCAAAATACATCAAGATGTGTCCTAAACATTCAAGAATCAATTCCTAAAAGGATTTGTGTATATATGTATAAACTTTTTTTTTATGAATTTTTATGTCAGGTCTTTTTTTTTTCTACTTAATTTTTTAAAATATTTATAATAAATAGTTTTTCTGCAGATGAGTAGTATTTATCTTTACAGTTGTTTTAAGCATTCATTGAAGTTTTTTTTGGCAAAAGAAAAAAGGAGGTTACTGCAAAAACTGATTTTTCAAGAATTTTTTTTGGCGTCGGGGTCGTTCGCGTCCGGGTATACCCTTAAAGGGGTGTCCGAGGACCGTACCTATCCAGGGTTAAGGCGCCCAACATCTTCACTCTCCACAACTGAAGAGATAATATTGCCCCTTGTGTTTGCCAAAACATCACCCCATAAAGGATGCCTACCATTCTTATCTCCCAGTAAGATAAAAGGTTGAGGGAGTTGTTGAATGACCTCTACTAAATCGTCATATAAAATATTATCCTTTGGAGGTAAGTATAGAGAGCATATTGTATAATATCTCCCTATATCAATTTGTACAACCACTACTAACATCTCGGCGAACGTACATGAGACTTCTGCCATGGCTCCCTGCTTGTTGATTATATGGTGTTCTATAGCTAACATACTTTCGAGTACTAGGAGTTTTAGCATCAAGCTTACTTTCCTGTATACATACAATTTTGGGGGAATGTTCATGAATTATGAGCTTAAGTTCTTCATATTTGGCCCTTAAACCCTGACATTTATAGCGAAAAATGGAGGAGACAACCATGGATTTTTTTTTCTGGAAGACATCTTGGATGAAGTTTTCCCATTAGCAGTTTTTAATCTAACATTATTACCTGTATGTTTCTTCAGAGATGGTCTTGGTATGTTGGGTTTTCGTTTGTGTTTTTCTTTGTCCTTTTGATCTATTTGTTGAGGCAGATGATGGACCTCAACTTGAATTTCTGATTTATTCAGTTTATCACCTGGTTCATCAGAAACATAAAAAAAAAAAACCATCTAATTTATTGTATGTAATAACTTTAATGTTTCTAATGGAGGGGGGAGAGAGATGGAGGCCCCTCTCTTTTACGATTAATAGATGGTTGGATTCTAAGTTTTTGCACCTTTTCCAATACAGGCGCATCATGTAAGTTTGTTTTAAGTGGAACCTCCATCAAATCAGGCAAAGACATGGCCTGAGAGAGGTTTGTACTAAATTTTGTATTAGGGGACGAAGGCTGTACAGAAATGGGCAATGCCCTAGTGTTAGTACACTGTGGTAAATCCTCAGGAGGTAATATACTTACCTCGTCATTTGATATTTTATCAGATGGTATATTTCTTTTTCTAGAGCTATTGGCACTACTAGGTTGATAGGATTTTAATGTCTTTGCATAGGTGTTTGATTTATTTAAATCTTTTGGCATGTCCCACGCTTATATATTCCAAATTCGATTTGTTGAGGGCAGCTTCCTCAAACTTATACAGCTCGCAGTACTTGTCTGTGTATTTATGATTTGAGTTACAATTTAAACACCTGACTGCAAGTGCACATTCTACATGATAAGATTTGGAGTAAATACCACACATTTTCTCATTTTTGCAAACTTTAGAGGGATCCCAGATTTAAAACAATTAAAGTATTGCAGTGGCTTCTGCTTGATTTTTCTTACTTTAATCATTCATTTTCAATGATAATATGGAAAGGTACATCAGCCTCCTGTAACGTAAAATTATCAGTGATGTACCTGGAACTTTCTGAACTTTCCATACTTTTAGTGCAAACATGGCCAGTATCTCCTCCTCTGTAAAATCATACAGATCTCTCTTAAAAACTACTCCCATTCCGTAGCTAATGTTCAGGTGGGGTTTGACATCTAACTTAATATCATCATTAGTTGTTTTTTTATGTTGGACAGTATTACAGACTGTGTACCTGATTTGGCATGGATAAGGATACTATTCTTCGCAAAATGAGATATATCGCCCGGTGCAATAGTTCCTACTTTTTTCTGAATTAATTTGCATATTTCAAAATAATTCCCCGTAATCCCCTTTGATTCAGTTATAAGCCATATTGGTGGTTTTAGCTTTCTTTGGGAAGACATAACTAAATTCGCGTCTATTTAAAACCAATTGGCAGGCCTATATACATCCAAATCCTTTGGTACCTTATCGCAGAGAGCCGCCGCGATATTCAAGTTATTAATATCAATATTATTCATGTCATTTATTGCACTAAAAGCTTCGTCATAACTACTGTAATATATCCATGAATCCCATTTCTCATCATCAAGTTTCATCCTTATTTCTTTTATACATCCATAGCACTCAAATGCTTTATATAGATGATAATAGTTTGTCTCTATTGGAATTTTGGTAACAAAGGATTCAAAGTTTCCTCGTGTTACCTAAATTACTCGAATTTGGAATATCAGTAGAATGGTCCTTTCCCATTCCGAAGTCATCAACAGAACTTTCCCTATGCAAATTATCCGAGGTCTTCAGTCAACAGTGACGGGGGGGGGGAGGGGGGGCAGTCTGCATATCCAGGGGCTGGGGAGTCAGTGTTTGAAGGGTCCATAGTTAAGGGTGGGATCTTCTTAATGTTTTTTGTTGATTTACCCGCTTGAGAATTTTAAGAAAGTACTATACGTTGGAAAGGAATTTGGCTTTCTCCACTATCAGCAAAATGAGAATATACTTCCCAGATGGTCCACTCCATACACTATCCGAAGGATAGCACCAAAATAGATATAGAAGCACATGTGTAAGCTAAACCCGCCTGTTAGGACTGGGACCAAGAAAATATGGAATCATGCTCCCCATATTTGTAATGATGGGCTTCCGGTAAGAAACCAAGAGTCCCACCTCAAGGATTGGATCCTCCGGATTCCAATGACCCAACCCTTCAGAGTAGTTCCGCCAAAAAGGTCCAAACCATTTTCGGATGGCTGAGATCATCCAATACTCGCATATATAGCTTTGAATGCAAATACCCCCAAACCGTGATCCCTTCTCCCATTCACCTAAGCAGGCTTTAATAACAAAAGTGGAAATATCCACGCCATTTAAAATAAAATAAAAATAAATTAGTAAAATAAATAGATAAATGAATGAATAAAATATATATATATATATATATATATATATATATATATATATATATATATATATATATATATATATATATATATATATAAATTATTATTATTATTATTATTACTATCCAAGCTACAACCCTAGTTGGAAAAGCAAGATGCTATAAGCCCAGGGGCT
>NC_090733.1:48521331-48528831 GCF_036898095.1 Palaemon carinicauda
TACTCAATAGATAATTACACGAAAACAAATATTTTTTACCCAAACAGACCGTATGACCGAGTTGCTCATGTCATGGACATGACAAGGAATGCCGTTCGTCAATTGGTCAAGCACACCACACATTCACGGCCAATTGCAGAACAACTATCTCCACCATCATCACCCTCATTGCCAGTACTATCAAGAGCTCCATCGCCATCACCATTAGCACTGCCCTCATCAGATCCAGTACAGTCTAATTTCATACAGCCAGCCGAAGATATGTTCGACTCTTTTACCATCGGTGCATTTCGCCGATATGATCACAACAGGTTCTTGTCAAAGGATACCTTTACAATTACTACTCTAACAAGAGAACTCAAGAAGGAAGGTATTTTACCTGAAGGCACATCGGAAACTTCGCTTTGGAGAGTACTTCACAAGATTGGATTTCGATATAAAACGACACAACGAAAAATGTATGCTAGAAAAGAGTCCTTAGACATAGTATGTAAAAGGATCCGGGCTCTCAGAGCTCTCAAACAGTATCGTGAGGAAGGAAGACAGGTGGTCTATTTAGACGAAACATGGTTTACGACAAGGATGAGCCACAATAAAGAATGGGTAGATACAACTCAACCATCCACAACTAACACACATAGCCGACAGGTTCCGCCAGGAGATGGTGAACGCGTTGTTGTGGTAGCAGCTGGTACCAACAATGGCTTTATTGAGGATTCATTTCTTTGCTATACAGCTAAGAATAGTAGTGGAGACTATCATGGTGAAATGAATGCTGAACTCTTCCAGCGATGACTGACAACCAAATTACTACCATCATTAGAGGAGCCATCAGTTCTGGTCATAGACAACGCTCCTTACCACAGTCGCCTTACAGAGGAGAGCCACTGTCCAACTACTGGCACCAAAAAAGACGATCTAATAAAATGGTTGCAGCAGCGCAATATCACATACCCACCATACGCTTTGCGACCTGAACTACTCAAAATATGCAAGGAAAATCGACCAACCCCACATATTCATAGTGGACAATACCATTCGCCTGTGGGGTCATGAAATAGTGCGGCTACCACCAGCACACCCGGAGCTAAATGCTATTGAGCAAGTATGGGGTGTCATGAAGAAGTACGTTCGATCATCCCTTCACCATTTTACACGAACGGACCTCAATGCAAGATTGAATGAAGCAAAGTTGTGTGTGACAGAGGACGTGTGGGCAAATGCTGTTCGGCGCTCTGAATACTTTGAGAGAGAGTACTGGTCATTTGATGATATCCATGACAGTGTGGATCCCATCATAAGTCTCGCCAGTGACGACAAAGAGGAAGACTTTATTTCAGACAGTTTTGATGGGTAATAAAAAGTGAATGTGAATAATATATATATATATATATATATATATATATATATATATATATATATATATATATATATATATATATATATATATATATATATATATATATATATATATATTATATATAATATATATATATATATATATATATATATATATATATATATATATATATATATATATATATATATATATAAATATAAATATAAATATAAATATATATATATATATATATCATATATATATATATAGCTGTATATATTACTAATTACGTACTTTAATTACATATTATTGTTAATAAAGTATTACTATTCTTCCACCTCCATCCAATCCTCAGCCACATTAAATATTTATAATGACCATGTTATGTGTGCATCCTTAACATTCATTCCATAACTTCAACACAATAATGACTGCATTCCTGTATTGAAAAATAAAAACACCTTATCTCTATCAAAGATATAATTATATATAATTTCTTGTACTGATATAATGAGGGGGCGTGGCAGGTGTAAACGTCAAGGGCCTCACGTCATAGTTAACATACGTCATTCTGCTCCTAGTTGCCAGGTCTTAATTTCCGTTCTCGCCATAACCACAGAATTTAGATGACATTTCTCTATATAAAGTAAGACAATAATGCGGAGTAGATGCTTGAATCCATTTTTCTTAATTAGGTCGGTGTCTCAAACTCTGGTGGTTTCAGTTTCACATTAATCAGAAGCATAGTTCATTAGTTATATTAAAAAAAGAGGGTGTCATGGTCCGTGAAATACACAGTAGCTTACAATATTACATTTTGAATAAATTTACATTACATATTATAGGTATATTTCATGAATTTCTAGAATTTTTACATTTTAGCTTTTATATGTTTTTCTGTACAAAATGAAAAAAAAAATTCCATTTTAGTTTAATTTTTTTTTACACCAAAAATATATTCTTTTTTTTTTTTTTACAATATATGGAAGGTTGTTAAAAGGAGAGGAGGCAAGGAAAAGGTGGGCGGAATATTTTGAAAGTTTGCTGAATGTTGAGGATAATAGGGAGGCAGATATAATTGCTGTTCCAGGTGTTGAGGTGCCAGTGATGGGAGATGAGAATGAGAGAGAGATTACAATAGATGAAGTGAGGAGAGCACTAGATGAAACGAGAGTAGGAAAAGCATCTGGTATGGATGGTGTGAGAGCTGAGATGTTGAAGGAAGGGGGTGTGACTGTACTTGAATGGTTGGTGAGATTGTTTAATATGTGTTTTGTGTTGTCAATGGTACCAGTAGATTGGGTTTGTGCATGTATTATACCACTATATAAGGGTAAGGGAGATGTGCATGAGTGTTGTAATTCAAGAGGTATTAGTTTGTTGAGTGTAGTTGGAAAAGTGTATGGTAGAGTATTGATTAATAGGATTAAGGATAAAACAGAAAATGCAATCTTGGAAGTACAGGGTGGTTTTAGAAGAGGTAGGGGTTGTTTGAATCAGATTTTTACAGTTAGGCAGATATGCGAGAAATATTTAGCAAAAGGTAAGGAGGTGTATGTTGCGTTTATGTATCTGGAGAAAGCATATGATAAGAGTTGATAGGGAAGCAATGTGGAATGTGCTGAAGTTATATGGAGTTGGTGGAAGGTTGTTGCAAGCAGTGAAAAGTTTCTACAAAGGTAGTAAAGCATGTGTTAGAACAGGAAATGAAGTGAGTGATTGGTTTCCGGTGAGAGTGGAGCTGAGACAGGGATGTGTGATGTCGCCGTGGTTGTTTAACTTGTATGTTGATGGAGTGGTGAGAGAGGTGAATGCTCGAGTGCTTGAGGAGGTGGATCAGTTTAAGTACTTGGGGTCTGTTGTTGCAGCAAATGGTGGAGTGGAAGCAGGTGTACGTCAGAGAGTGAATGAAGGTTGCAAAGTGTTGGGGGCAGTTAAGGGAGTAGTAAAAAATAGAGGGTTGGGCATGAATGTAAAGAGAGTTCTATATGAGAAAGTGATTGTACCAACTGTGATGTATGGATCGGAGTTGTGGGGAATGAAAGTGATGGAGAGACAGAAATTGAATGTGTTTGAGATGAAGTGTCTAAGGAGTATGGCTGGTGTATCTCGAGTAGATAGGGTTAGGAACAAAGTGGAGAGGGAGAGAACGGGTGTAAGAAATGAGTTAGCGGCTAGAGTGGATATGAATGTGTTGAGGTGGTTTGGCCATGTTGAGAGAATGGAAAATGGTTGTCTGCTAAAGAAGGTGATGAATGCAAGAGTTGATGGGAGAAGTACAAGAGGAAGGCCAAGGTTTGGGTGGATGGATGGTGTGAAGAAAGCTCTGGGTGATAGGAGGATAGATGTGAGAGAGGCAAGAGAGCGTGCTAGAAATAGGAATGAATGGCGAGCGATTGTGACGCAGTTTCAGTAGGCCCTGCTGCTTCCTCCGGTGCCTTAGATGACCGCGGAGGTAGCAGCAGTAGGGGAGTCAGCATTATGAAGCTCCATCTGTGGTGGATAATGTGGGAGGTTGGGCTGTGGCACCCTAGCAGTACCAGCTGAACTCGGTTGAGTCCCTGATTAGGCTGAAGGAACATAGAGTAGAGGTCCCCTTTTTGTTTTGTTTCATTGTTGGTGTAGGCTACCCCCCAACATTGGGGGAAGTGCCTTGGTATATGGATGGATGGATGGATGGATATATATATATATATATATATATATATATATATATATATATATATATATATATATATATATATATATATATATATATATATATATTCATCATATTCCACAATTTGACTTCGTTCAAATAGACTTCGCTCAATTCATGTTGTGAAAACTGTCCAAAGTTCGCTCAAACTGACATCGCTTAATGAGTATCGCTCAAAATGTACAAAATGTAAGTTCGCTAAAAAGGACTTCGGCGAACGTGACAACGCTCAACTTGACTTCGCTCAAATGAATGGACACGATATATATATACATACATACATACATACATACATTATATATATATATATATATATATATATATATATATATATATATATATATATATATATATATACATATATATATATACATACATACATACATACATACATACATATATATATATATATATATATATATATATATATATATATATATATATATACATACATACATACATACATATATATATATATATATATATATATATATATATATATATATATATATATATATATATATATATATATATATAAACTTTAGAGAAATAATATTCAGAGTTAGGACAGCAAGACAATTGATGAAATTAGGAAAAGGTCGAACTAATACTGAGCAGAAGAAGTAGATGAAAGGTAGAAAAATTTAGATTCAAACTTCGGGAGTAATATCCTCAAGTTCGAGAGCCCTTTTGCCCGTCACAATTCTTCAACAAAATGAAGAAACCATATGACTACGTTAAGGCATTCTCTCGTTAAGAGGGTACATTTTGTGTAGATCAGCACGTTTTACTATGATGAAATCTCCTTCATCTATATGAAATCCATTGTTAGGCCTTTTTTTGCTGCTGCTTTGCCTCTTTTAATGCGTGAAAATGTTTTCATCACTTCCCCCTACTAATATCTTTGGCACCGGATGATGTGTTTCATTATTTATATTGGCAAAGTTATTTCCTATATTAGTATTGATACCATTGTACTATACAAATCCGTTGCAATTTTTATCATCCCAGCTCTATTGATGTTATTTCCATTTCAGCCTTTAAAGCAAACATATGCTGGCGCCCTGTTCTTCTTTCATCAACTTGATGCTTCCTTCCTTTCTTCAGTATTTCCTCCATTTTTGTATGATTGTGTTTATGAATGTGTTGGGATTTTATTTTTTTATTATTACTTTGATAGTTTTGCTAATATTATTTCATCTACTTTGGATTTACCCTCACTTATAGAGTATATATATATATATATATATATATATATATATATATATATATATATATATATATATATATATATATATATATATATATATACGTATGTATATTTTCGCCTACGTGTAATGGTGTTGAAATATGCAAAGAATAATCCATATTATATAGCTTCAGTGTACTTTTAAAACCCTGAAGATACAAGATGTAAAAAAAAAAATGTAATGCATTGAAAAAAGAATATGCCAATATAATGGGACATATACTTATCAAACACAAGGTGAATTTATTCTCCTCTAAGGGAAGTAGGTTGGCCAGGGCACCAGCCACCATTTCAGATACTACTGCTAGAGAGTTATGGGGTCCTTTGACTGGCCAAACAGTACTACATCGGACCCTTCTCTCTGGTTACGATTAATTTTTTCTTTGCCTACACACACACACACCGAAGAGTTTGGCCTATTCTTTACATATTCTCCTCAGTCCTCATACACCTGACAACACTGAGATTACCAAACAATTCTTCTTCACCCAAGTGGTTACTGCAGTATAATTGTTCAGTGGCCACTTTCCTTTTGGTCAGGGTAGAAGAGACTCTTCAGCTATGGTAAGCAGCTTTTCTAAGAGAAGGAAACTTCAAAATCAAACCATTGTGCCACAGCCCCTGTACCATGGTTTTCCACTGTCTTTAGTTAGAGTTCTCTTGTTTGAGGGTACACTTGGGCACACTATTCTATCTTATTTCTCTTCAGCTTGTTTTGTTAAAGGTTTTATAGTTAATATGGGATATATTTATTGTAATGGTGTTACTCTTCTTAGAATATTTTATTTTTCCATGTTTTCTTTCCTCACTGGGCTATTTTTCCTGTTGGGGCCAATTGGCTTATAGCATCCTGCTCTTACAAGTAGAGTTGTAGCTTAGCAAGTAATAATAATAATATATAAAAGACCTAATTTAATGTTGTTACTGTTCTTAATATATTTAATTTTCATCATCTGTTACTTCTCTGGTAGCTTTTCTATTTCCTTATTTCCTTGCTTTGACAAGCAAGTGCCTGGCCACAATTCCGTAAGTTGACTTAATGTGCGAGGTAGGGTTTCATACAGAATGTATCCATCCTCAACCAAACATTTACTGCCTGGAGGCGGAGTGATATTAGTCTAAACTGTACCCTGGTTTCTTGCAAGTAGTTTAGTGAGAGTTCCATTGTCTGTCTTGTTGGGGGCTCATCAATATGAGCAAAGGAGAGTGGCACATCTGTTATAGAAAAATTCAAATATGCTGGAGGTCGCTTGTGACATTTGTTTTACATACAACGCTAAAATTCTTGCAAACATATCTCTGACTCCTCCTGCTTCTTTAGATTTGTCTTTATCTTTACAAGAATATTGAGGTTTGATGATTTACGTGGCAAAGTTTAACTCCTTTCTTCATGTTACAGTTTTCAGGAAACTTGAACTGTGCACTTTACACTATCTCCAATTTCAATTGAAATTCTACACCACGATTCAATGTTCTTACACGATAAACTCTTATTTCTTCCTTTACTTCTTTACCTGATCCTACATTAACTAGTTTATGTGGTGACTGAGTATCTATATCACTGTTGTCATACCTCACTTTCCATGACCGTAGCTGACTCACTGGCTGTTCTGAAGGCATTCTTAAAGTTAACAGACTGCTCCAAAGTTAGATCAACTGCACATATAATTTACTGGTGCGTCAAATAGAATAGGACCCTGCCTGTAGAATGTCTAAACATTAAGGTCCATCTGTCAAATTTCTAATAGGAAAAGAGATCCCGAATTTGGATAATTTGTCTGATTCAGAACAAAGGAGATTTCAATAATATATGGAAGGGTTTGAATGCACGTCATTACATTATTAGAGCACACTGCTCTCTGAAGTTCCCGGTGTACTCTGTTGATTATGGGTTTGATTCATGATTTCTCTCAGGGTCATAGACCCACCCAAAATGGCTGCCATAGTCCGTTTATTGTGTAAGAGACTCCAAAAGACTAATTGAGACCACTTCCATTCATGCTAATTTTGACACAAATATATGTTATATTTACCTCGTGGATGGGGCTTGATAATTGGGGCAACACCCAATCCAAAGTTGCTATCTTTCTAGACTCAATAGTCAGAAGAATCCTATGCATCATTCTAGACAACTTTTAGACTTGCCGGCGTTCACATAGATAAATGGCATTTTTTGCCAACCTACAATGAGGTATTTCGGAATCATGCCACAGC
>NC_090733.1:48533831-48551331 GCF_036898095.1 Palaemon carinicauda
TAACTAAAATATTAAACTCTAAGAATTAGAGAAAGATCTTCAAGACTTCAAAATAAAAGCTGTAAAACCAGAGAAAGATCTTCAAGAACTCAACGTTATCTACATGTATCTACAATTTTGACTAAGTAATATAGTCCATTGAAATATTTAACATTAATGAATGTTATGAATACAAACCGATGAACTGGATCTTCAATCAACATCCTAGGAAACCCAAGGACTGACGTTCAACGTTTGTAAAACATATCCAGGAAGCACTACATTCAACAAGAAACTCGAACGATACATCGCTAACAAAACATCAAGAGAGAGAGAGAGGATGTGTCGACATCACACAGAACCATATATAAGCTAAGTACAAACTTTTGAATTCATTCCAGTTTGGGCAGTGAAGTGTAGTTATCACGAGTCGTTAATCGATTATTACTGGGGTGAGTGAATTGCTAGTCTTTTATTTCCGTTCATTAAAGGAAACTGTGTTCAACTCCGAATTCTCATCTAGAATTTTTTCTCTCTTTGTGCTAATTCCTTTTTCTTTCAGAAATTCTTGGGAAATGTCTTGGGATTAGTAACATTGTTTGGGGAATTTTATTATACATATGCGTTCACGCAGTGGACGTCTGTACTCATATAGATATTTTGATAGAATTGCAAGGGGCCGAAGAGATAGGAAAAGAAATACAGCAGTCATGACTCCCCCTGTGAGCCCTACCCCTGGACCTAGTGGCGTAGGCCAGACTAATCCTCCTCCAATTGTGACGCTTGTAAATGCCAGGTCAGCAATCCTTCCTTTTCAGGGTCGGGTCAATGGGTTCTTGCCACAAAATGTGGAGTCATGGATTTCATCCGTCGATGCCCATTTAAATGCCAAACAAATCGTAGACCCTTTTGTACAATTACAAGAAGCTAAAAGTTTTATAGATTTTTCTAAGGGGGATGCGAGTGCGTATTTAAGAGGTGTTTCATTTCAAGAAGCAGTTACCTGGGATGATTTCAAAGTTAGGTTACGCGCAGTCTATGGGGGTGAGGAAGCCTTGAATGTAGTATTAACGTTACGAAATACACTTAATCAAGCCACTATGAATCGGCTTAATGTTATTGAGAGAGCAGCTTTCATAGCTGATAGGCTTAATGAATATCAGGACATTTTAGGTAATTCCACTTGGGTTACTAGAGATAACATCTCCGTGAAAGATTTTTTACGATTAATGTATTTAACTTGCATGACACTTATGTTGCCTGAAGCTTTAGTGCGGTGTTTTGATAAGAAGTTAACGCCTGCAAGTACGGAATTGGATGTATATAAACAGATAAAGAAACACATGTCCAAGTGTCCAGATCTCGATCCCGTGTTAACTCAAGTTTTTGCAAAGAATGAAACAAAGCCACAAACAGTGAACGTAGTTAGTAGTCAAGTAGCGGGAATGACGTGTTATAATTGCAAACGCCAAGGTCACTTAAGCGCGGACTGCAGAACGAAATTCTGCTCGATTCATAACAGTGCAACTCATTCATATAGCCAATGTTACTCGCGTAAGACACAACAGAATCCCAGAAATACACAGTCAATTCCACAGTCAGTTCCATATGGAAATAAAAAGAAAAATCCTCATTTTAACAATAAGAAGAAACAACCAAAGGTCAATGCAGTTCAGAGTCCAAAACAAACAAACACTTCTTCGAATATCGCTGAGCCTGGGTCGTCAAACCAGACCTCGCAAGGTCAGACTAATTTTCAGAATGTGCAAAGCAAAGCAAATACCACATAGTTAACTCCAGAGGGGAAGAGAGTGATGTTGGGTCAAGGTCATTCATGTCAACATCAATAGTATTGAATAATCAATTTAATGTTTTATTAGATAATTGTGAGACAATAGATTTTCCTATGAAAAACACGGCCGAATTAAGTAAAACAGTGCATGCTCCCGTAGATTTGCAACGAATTCATACAATAATAAGCCAAAATGAGTTACGACCAACCTTATATGCTGTAAATTTGGAACACAAATCCTTTACGTTATTTTTTGACTCTGGTAGTCCACGTAATATTCTGGATTTGAAGACACATCATTTGTTGTTTTCGAACTTTCCAATTGAAAAATCCAGAATTAGACTTTCGGGTATAGGAAACAATGAATTAAATATCATAGGCATAACTCATGTTCAGTTCAAAGTCGGTAAACGCACGTTTGCCGATACATTTGTTGTTGTAAAAAACATTAATATGTATCCAGCTGTAATTATAGGATACCCATCTATGGGAAATCAAAACATTATCTTAGCCCCTGCCAAGCACGGCGTGTATATCAAAGGGAAATTCTATAAGTGTTCTAATACCTTAAAATCAGTTTTGGATAAAAAGGAGACGACAAATGTAACCGTAACGTACGTTGAAGAACCAATAACTTGTCTCACTAATAAAGAAATAATATACGCGACCCAGCAGAATTCTCGTTCACCCGTAATATCATCCTGCACGCAATCTATCGAACCAAACGTACCTTCGAATTTAATAGTGAAAATAAAGAAAACATTACCGGGATCTGAAATTTTAATCCTTTCCGACACTTTGAAAACTAACGGATTGTCTGTCACACAAGCTATTTATACAGTAGGCTCACATCAACAATGTAATATTGAAGTCTGTAATCATTTAAATAACACTTTAGTAATTCACAAAAATCAACATATCTTGGATGTAGAAGTTTATAAACATCGTATTCTTACCGTTGCTGAGATCAATCACTCTCTATCAGTTGCGGATGAATCCCTTTTGCGGTCTATTAAAAATAAAATCAATAAGGACATTCAGGACGAAGAAATTGAGCAGAAAATTTTTAGATTTTTAACTAAATATCATGATGTTTTTCCCACTACGGATGGATCCTTAGGAAAAACAGATGTGATCGAGCATCAAATAAGGTTAAAGGACAAGCAGAAAATTATCTATGTACCCTCGTACAGAATCCCTATGAAATTCCAGAATGAAATGAATGATGAAGTAGGTAAAATGCTAGAAGGACGAGTCATTAGGAAATCAAACAGCCCTTATAATTTTCCTTTAATAGTTGTATCGAAAAAAGATCGAACATGGCGTATCTGCGTCGACTTTCGTCGTCTAAACGAGGAGACGATCCCTGATCGATTCCCAGTGCCATGTACTGACGATATTTTGTCTTTGTTAGGTCAGAATAAATATTTTACCAGTTTAGACTTACTTAAAGGCTTTCACCAGATATCATTAGAAGAAGATAGTATCCCATACACAGCCTTCAGCACAGCCAGGGGACATTATAAATTTTTACGGATGCCTTTTGGTTTACGTTGTGCTCCTATAACATTTACAAGAATGATTAACATAGTGTTTGGAGACTTGTTAGGGGATATATTGCATGCCTATATGGATGATCTTGTAATCTTTTCCAACACCTTAGAAGAACATCTACGTAAGTTAGAACTAGTACTACAGAGATTAAGACAACATAACTTAAGGGTAAAGATTAGTAAGTGTGAATTTTTCAAAACAGAATTAATATATTTGGGTTTCATGGTGTCAAGCCAAGGTCTTAAAGTAGTCCATGATAAGGTGTCGGCTATACGTAATTTTCCCATACCTACTAATGTCAAGGGAATACAGCAATTTCGGGTAGTAGTGGATATTACAGGCGTTTTATACGCAACTATTCAATAATAGCCGCTCCTTTTACTGATCTTACGAAGAAGGGCGTAGATTTCATATGGTCTGAGCAACATCAACAGGCGTTTAATACTTTGAAAGATGAACTGTGTAGTTCTCCTATCTTAAAATTTCCTGACTTCGGTAAGGAATTCTTCATTGCAACAGATGCCTCAGACTTAGGAGTAGGAGGGGTATTGCTTCAGCAATATAATAAACAATTTTTCCCGATAGCTTTCTATTCTCGAAAATTGAGAACTTCCGAAAGTAAGTATGCAGTAATAGACAAGGAAGGGCTAGCTATTGTTAATTCGCTAGTGCATTTTAAGTTCATAATTTACGGTTATCCCGTTAAGGTTCTTACTGACCATAAACCACTAACAGAGTTCTTTAAAGGCTTCAACCACAGCCCTAAACGAACTCGGTGGCATTTGATCATTAAAGATTTTGGCGCAAGAATCGGGTATTTACCTGGGAAAGCAAATATCATTGCGGATGCATTATCCAGCAACCCCGTGTCATCTTGTACGGAGCCTTTAGCTGAATTAATAGATATATCAACATCCATGCCTATTGTTAAAACGATATCTGAACAAGAAGATTTAGGCTGGAGCGCTGAATTGTTACAGACTGAGCAAAGAAAAGATCAGAAAATAGAAACAGTTATAAATGCTTTGAAAGGCAATCATAAGGAAAAGGAATATATAAAGTATAAGCAGCAGAATTATATAATCAAAGATAATATTCTGTGTAGGACTGTGACAAGGAAAACCCGCAATACACCACATGTAACTAATGACCAGGTAGTAGTACCAATCTCACTTATTTCCACTGTCCTGAATTGGTTGCATTCAAATCCATTACATGGACACCCGGGGTTCTCATTAATGTCACAGAAAGCCAAATCATTGTTTTATTGGCATACGATGCTTACAGATATAAAAAGACACATAGCTAATTGTCGCACATGTCAGGAAAACAAAGGGCATACGAAAACACCTGTCAGCCTAGGAGCTTATCCTGTGCCCAATCAACCCTTTGAAAGAATACATTTAGATTTGTTAACAGGATTTTACGAGTCAGACAGAGGAAATAAGCACCTCTTAGTAATTATAGATGCTTTAACTCGATATACAGAACTAATAGCGCTTAAAACTAAAACTGCGATTGAATGCGCTAGGAAGTTTTACGAGTGATAAATTTGTAAACATGGAATTCCACACATGATAATCTCAGACTCGGGTGGTGAATTTAATAATCACTTTCTTACCTCATTGTGTGAATTCCTCAGCATAAAGAAAATAAATACCATGATATATCACCCAGAGTCGAATGGGCTAGTGGAAAGAGCAAATAAGAAGATATTAAATATATTAAGAGTAACACTAGGGGGATCAGACCCCAACTGGGATATTGCAATACCGGCGGCACTGAGTACTCTGAATCATTCATATCATATATCAATTAAAATGTCACCGCATGAAGCATTGTATGGTACCCCAGTTAGAACGCCTTTCCATGTATTAACGCCTACAACTAATCTATCAAATCCTTTAAAAGAATGTATAAATGCATGTATAAGTCGATATGATATCCTTCGAAAGAATTTAGAAGAATCACAAATCATAATGAAAAGGAATCATGATAAAACAGCGAAACCAACTAAAACATATACCGTGGGTGATAACGTATATATTCAAATCAATGTACGAAAAGGGCTCAATTATAAACTAACACCTAAGTTTGAAGGCCCATTTAACATTTTGGAAACATTAACGGCCAATAGGTTTAGAGTTCAAAACGTATCCCAACCCACGGATGAGAGAATAGTACCATTGGCTCACATAAGAAATTAAAAAGAAAAGGGAGGGAAAGAAGTGAGGGAAATTTTTTTTTTTATTTTATGTGATTAAAAGTTTTCTTTTTAATACAGGAGTAATTACATATGTTTTTCTCGTTACAGGTTTCCAAGATGAATTTTTTGTTGTTGGGAGTGATATTGTTCACTCACACATTTTTCTCGTGTGGGATGAGCTCTAAAACTAAAAGTATAAATTTTAAATATGGCACTATAGTTGAAAGACAAGAAGACGTTTTTATTACATCAACTAACGTAGTTGTAGAAGTGAATATGCAAGCAATTTTTCTTCAAGAGAATGATGTCACTAGCTTAAGAACCGCCATTTCAAGGTTTTCTGCCTCATTGGATGAGTTGCATAGAAGACATTTTCATTTGACTACAGAGAGTTTGCTTGGATCAACATTAAAAGTTGCAGAGATGCTATCTGATGACTTGAAAAATAAGACAGGATCTTTGGCTTATGACCTTTTGATGTGGACTGTAGGACACGAACATTAAGAAAGACGAAATCCGTTTATTTATGCTGCATTAAACATCTTTGGGTCTATTGCAAGTTTAGGTTTAGGAATTTCCAATCGTCTTAAAATTAGTAATCAAAATAAGAAAATTGAGTTCTTGACTCATGAAGATGAATTGATTATGTCAGAACTAAGGAATCAGTTAGCTTCAATCAATAAAATTATGGATTTAGTAAATGAACATTCAAATAATATCATTCAGATTATGGAAGTACAGGATTTGTTGGCAACGTTAACGTATTATGATTCAAAGATAGATCACATACATAACAGAATTGCACATTTCATTGAGAAATCCAAGGATTATGTAGAAGCTATCACGTTAGCAACTAAAGGTGTACTGTCGCCCCATTTGTTGCCTATAAATTACTTAAAGTTAATTCTAGAGAACGGAAGGGATAAACTAGGCTATGTTCCTTTGTTAGACGAAAATAGGTTAGAATTTTATTACAGCCAAATTACAGTAAACGTTGATAATAACAAGATTAGGATTACAATTCCCTTTGATTCTTCTGATGCCTGGCAATCTTACAGGATATCACCATTTCCGACTTTCATGACGAATCACTCAAATCCAGTAATATCCAGTTTAACAGGACACGTATTGATTTCCCCAGACAAGGAAACATATACGGTCATTAAAGACTTAAAACAATTAACTCACTGTTCAGACGCAATGGATAGAAAAATATGTACAGCTGACTTATTTGAATTCCATAAAAATTTAATGGATTCATGCGAGTTAGGTATAGTGCTAGACGGTGCTCTCTCCCATACAAGTGAAAATTGTCTGGATAAGCTTTATCCCTTTGACAATAATGAGTTCAATTGCAGACTGAACAATGGCTCGTGGATACGACACGACAAGGACGGCTTCAATGTATCATGCCCTGATGGATCCACGTCCTTCGCCCACATCTTCGTTGCAGCAGATGGTTGTATCGGGACTTCCCCTAATTCCATGGTGACTGGTCTACGGACACTCATCAGAGAACGCGCCTACTTCGCGAACTTCACGTGGACCTCTACAATGCCAGCACTACCTCTCCCGTACAACAGACAGGTTGCAAAGCGGTTGATGAAGCTAACCGAAATGGACCACCTGTCACCGACTTATAAGGAAATCCTTCACCCCATACTACTAGCAGGACTGGTTCTCACGGTGATGATATTTATCGCCGTGAACATCCTTGTTTGGCGTAGGTTACGGCACAGCAGGCAGCTACAACAGAACGTTTCGCCATGTCCAGACAAAACTCCTTATTTAATTCAGTTTAAAGCCGTTTGAAGTGGCCACCTCATTCGCTAAAGGAGTAAATTGCTCTGGAAAGTGTGTTTGTAAGAAAAGCTGTTAGTACGCTAGTAATATTTAATTGAAGAAATTATCTACATTGCATTGTTAAAAATACATTTAAAACAACATTTAAAAAAAATATAAATAATTTTTTCTCTCGGCATCTAATAAAATATATAAGCCGGAATGTTGAAAAGAAAAGAGAAAAAAAAATTAAATTAACAGAATCTATGGGCATCTAATAAAATATATCAGCCCTATATATATATATATATATATATATATATATATATATATATATATATATATATATATATACATATATATATATATATACATATATATACATATATATATATATATATATATATATATATATATATATATATATATATATATATATATATATATATATATATATATATATATATATATATATATATATATATATATATATATCATATATATATATATATATATATATATATATATATATCTATATATATATATATGTACGACAACCGTGGTACGTGTACGTACCAGGAATTCGTGTTTGCGCACTAAAAAATTGAATTTTTACCAAGGTAACAAATATTTTTATTAGTTACCGTATTATGTTAATCTATGTTTCTGACAAAGTAACAATTATTCTTTAACAAGTTACCGAATCATATGTAAGTCAGCAGTTTTTTTTTTGGTACCATATAATCATTTGCTAGCAATGTACCATATATGTGATCTTTATTTTATCATGCATTTTTTTTCTTTGCTTTGGTAATATCTTTTCATATGCATTATTGTTATTATTTTTTAATGTGCCTATTTGGACATTCGTCCTCGTTTGATTATGGCTAAAGTTAAACAAAGAATAATACATATGTCCAGTCACGCCTAGTAAACATGTTTTGGCTTGTTGTTAAATTTTTTTTGAAAAAAATTAGATAGCTGGCCGAGCTTATGTAATAATTATTATTACATGTTTAAAACACATGACGTAATATGTCATTTTGGATGAAGATGCTAGCCGTGGGACTTGCTGTAGTCACTCAAATCATAAACAGGATGTACAATGCAGCCTCAACAATGTAACATTTTTCTTAAACGTCAACACCAATGCATCAGCGTGTGAAAGTTTGTGACGTCACCGGATGCAGGTGTCTTCCGAGATTGTGATAAAATTGCTATGTCAACTAAGCATACGATATCTGTGATATCGATAATTTAATCAGTTCATATCTATACTTCATCAGAATTGGTCATCTGACCAAACCAGCTCCCTCCTGTGATAGAGATGTTTAACTCTGTTGTTTTTAACAAATAAATACTTTTTAAAGCTAATAAGATGTACTTCGTTATCCAGCTTTACACATCTTAAACAACACATACTCAATGTGTGCTTATAAAAGTAGCACACTTATATATATATATATATATATATATATATATATATATATATATATATATATATATATATATATATATATATATATATATATATATATATATATATTATGTAGTCCACTGCAAAGCAAAGACCTACAACTTGTCCTTACATTTTAGTCAGTTTCTGGTCTTTCTGTGCCAGTTCACACCCGGAAACTTCCTTAGTTCGTCAATCCACAGTCTTCTCATTATTCCCTTCTTCTCTCGCAATCTCTGTGGACCAATTATCTTGTTCTTATGTCCATCTATTGTCTTTCATTATAACTATATGTTCTGGCCCTGTTCATTTTTTTTTCTTTCTTTCTTTTACATGTTAGAGTGTCCTCTACTTTGGTTTGCTGTCTTACCCGTGTTGTTCTTTTTCTGTCCTCTAATGTAATTCCCATCATTATATTTCCCCACTGCTCTTTGTATTGTTACCGGCTTATGTTCTAAGCATTTGTAAGGTTCCATTGTTTCTGCGCATAAGTTGGTGCTGCTTGAACCATCTTATTATTATTTTTTTTTTTTTTTTTTTTTTGTTAAGAGGAAGTAGCTTTTTGCGTTTCATAATGTCATTTTGTTTAGGCTAGAGCTTAACCTCGTGTGCACCTTGGTGAAAGCAACCACGATGATCAAGAGCTTCTTTCAATAATGAAATTTTTGAAAAGACCTGGTAATAATAAACAAATCAAATAAAGTCTGTCGAAATTAAGTTCATAAGAAGGCGTTGTGGAAATACAAAATATGTACATGCGGTAAAAGAGAAAACTATTACCTTTATATATATATATATATATATATATATATATATATATATATATATATATATATATATATATATATATATATACACCATGCTAGGTGGTATATCTTAGCAATCCTAAATAAGCACGTCTTTAAGCCGCTCAAAAAGATTGGAACACTATCGTTTACAAAATTAGCCATTGTAAGGGTTTTATCGTAAATATTAACTTTCATTAATTCATATCCCGATTCCATATCATGATGATCAAATGTTAACCACAACGCTAATATCCAAATTTACAATAACATCTAGATATTATTTTTGGATAAAGTAAACGCTCAAGCTGTTTACAGTCTACTTTTTCCTTATAGTATCGTCTCTTTTTCCTAATCTGCAAGAATATAAAACCAATATAAAAGTAAGCTATAATAAATCGACAAATACGATAAATTAAGCACTCTTTTTTACGATATTGGGCAGCAAACCAACTTGTGAAATTGCATGGAACTTTTAGAAGAATAGAGAAACATTTTGATTTTTTTATTAATGCCTAATAGGTAACTTGTAAGAATCTTGCCCATCCCTTATACCGCTTAAGCTTCCTAACAAGGAAATTATGATGTCGCTAAATTTGGGCTCCTATCCAGCTTGCTCCGACCCAAGTCATTCGAGTACTATTACGTAAAAAATTCAATGAGCAGACTAACAGAGGCAGAATAGAACTATGGAAAAATGAATCTTGGGAGCCACAGATTTTAAACTAAGATTAAATTCTTGAGTTTAGCTAACAAGGTGATATTGCTGGTATTTTATCTCATAAAGGTTGAAAAAAAAAATATCTACACTGGAATATACGAGCACAATAGGTAACAATGTTTTGCATATCCTTGCTATAAGATATCTTTGGTGAAGATATTTTGCATATCCTTCCTGTAAGATGTCTTAGGTGAAGACGTTTTGCATATCTTTGCAATAAGATGTCTTAGGTGAAGTTGTTTTGCATATCTTTGCCGTAAGATGACTTAGGTGACGACGTTTTGCATATCGTTGCCGTAAAATGTCTTAGGTGAAGACGTTTTGCATATCCTTGCTGTAAGAGGACTTAGGTGAAGACGTTTTGCATATCCTTGCCGTAAGATGACTTGGGTGAAGGCGTTTTGTATATACTTGCTGCAAGATATCTTGGGTGAAGACGTTTTGCATATCATTGACGTAAGATGTCTTGGGTGAAGACGCTTTGCATATCCTTGGTGTAAGATGTCTTGGGTGAAGACATTTTGCATATCCTTGCCGTAAGATGTCTTGGGCGAAGACGTTTTGCATATCCTTGCTGTAAGAGTTCCTAGGTGAAGACGTTTTGCATATCTTTGCCGTAAGATGTCTTGGGTGAAGACGTTTTGCATATCCTTGCTGTAAAATGTCAGAGGTGAAGAAATTTTGCATATCCTTGCTGTAAGATGTCTTAGGTGATGACGTTTTGAATATCCTTGCTGTAAGATGTCTTGGGTGAAGACATTTTGCATATCCTTGCTGTAACATGTCTTAGGTGATGACATTTTGCACATCCTTGCCATAAGATGTCTTAGGTGACGAAGTTTTGCATATCCTTGCCGTAAGATGTCTTGGGTGAAGATTTTTTGCATATCCTTGCCGTCATATGTCTTGGGTGAAGAAGTTTTGCATATCTTTGCTGTAAGATGTCTTGTGTGAAGACGTTTTGCACATCCTTGCCATAAGATGTCTTAGGTGATGACGTTTTGCATATCCTTCCCGTAAGATGTCTTTGGTGAAGACGTTTTGAATATTTTTGCCGTAAGATGTCATGGGTGACGATGTTTTCCATATCCTTGCTGTAAGATGTCTTGGGTGAAGATGTTTTGCATATCCTTGTTGTAAAATGGCTTGGGTGAAGACGGTTTGCATATCCTTGCCGTAAGATGTTTTGGGTGAAGACGTTTTGCATATACTTGCTGTAAGATGTTTTAGGAGAAGACGTTTTGCATATCCTTGCTGTAAGATACCTTGGGTGAAGACGTTTTGCATATCTTTGCTGTAAGATATCTTGTGTGAAGACATTTTGTATATCCTTGCTGTAAGCTGTTTTGGGTGAAGACATTTTGCATATCCTTGCTGTAAGATATCAGTGGTGAAGAAATTTTGCATATCCTTGCTGTAAGATGTCTCAGGTGAAGACGTTTTGCATGTCCTTGCAGGATGATGTCTTAGGCTTGAGGATTTTTTGCATATCCTTCCTTGTAAGATGTCTTAGGTGACGACGTTTTGTATATCCTTGCTGTAAGATGTCTTGGGTGAAGACATTTTACAGATCCTTGCTGTAATATGTCTTAGGTGAAGACATTTTGCACATCCTTGCCATAAGATGTCTTAGGTGACGACATTTTGCATATCCTTGCCATAAGATGTCTTGGATGAAGACGTTTTGTATATCCTTGCCGTAAGATGTCTTGGGTGAAAATGTTTTGCATATCCTTGCTGTAAGATATCTTGGGTGAAGACGTTTTGCACATCCTTGCCATAAGATGTCTTAGGTGACAATTTTTTCCATACCCTTGCTGTAAGATGTCTTGGGTGAAGAGGTTTTGCATACTCATGCTGTAAGATGTCTTGGGTGAAGACGTTTGGCATAACCTTGCCGAAAGATGTCGTGGTGAAGATATTTTGCATATCCTTGCAATAAGATGACTTAGGTGACGACGTTTTGCATATCCTTGTTGTAAGATGTCTTGGGTGAAGACGTTTTGCATATCCTTGCTGTAATATGCCTTAGGTGAAGACGTTTTGTATATCCTTGCCCTAAGATGTCTTGGGTGAAGAAGTTTTGCATATCCTTGCTGTAAGATGTCTCAGGTGAAGACGTTTTGCACATCTTTGCCATAAGGTGTCTTAGGTGACGACGTTTTGCATATCCTTGCCATAAGATGTATTGGGTGAAGACGTTTTGCATATCCTTGCTGTAAGATGTCTTGCGTGAAGACGTTTTGCATATCTTTGATATAAGATGTCTTAGGTGAACATGTTTTGCATGTCCTTGCTGTAAGATGTCTTAGATGAAGATGTTTTGCATATCCTTACCGAATGATGTCCGGTGTGAAGGCGTTTTGCATATCCTTGCTGTAAGATTTCTTGGGTGAAGTTGTTTTGCATATCCTTGCTGTAAGATGTCATAAGTGAAGACATTTTTCATATCCTTGCCGTAAGATATCTTGGGTGAAGAGGTTTTGCATATCCTTGCTCTAAGATGTCTTGGGTGACGACATTTTGAATATCCTTGCTGTAAAATGTCTTGGGTGAAGATGTTTTGCATATCCTTGCTCTAAGATGTCTTAGGTGAAGATGTTTTGCATTTCCTTGCTGAAAGATGCCTTAGGTGAAGACGTTTTGCATACCCTTGCAGTATGATGTCTTGGGGGAAGACGTTTTTCATATCCTTGCTGTAAGATGTCTCGGGTGAAGAAGTTTTGCTTATCCTTGCTGATTTTGGGTAAAGAGGTTTTGCATATCCTTGCGGTAAGATGTCTTAGGTGAAGACGTTTTTCATATACTCTCTGTAAGATGTCTTAGGTGAAGACGTTTTTCATATACTCTCTGTAAGCTGTCTTGGGTGAAGACATTTTGCATATCCTTATTGTGAGCTGTCTTAGGTGAAGACGTTTCGCATATCCATGCCGAATGATGTCCTGGGTGAAGATGGTTTAAATATCCTTGCTGTAAGATATCTTAGGTGAAGATGTTTTTCATATACTAGCTGTAAGATGTCTTGAGTGAAGACGTTTTCATATCCTTGTTGTAAGCTGTTGTGACGGGCTGAGAGAGGAGTAGTGAACTCAAAGGCAGATTGGAAATGACTGAGTTATTTATTAAGGAACACTCTTCTTTATATACAAAACCTCAAGGCAACAGGACATGACCTGTTCGAGAGACAGACAATGTTACAGAGCAAAACGGAGACATGATCATTCAGGTTCTTTTTAGTGCGAGGGAAGAGCGCAGATACAAGCATAATATATACAAAATAATTATGTACAATTGTGTGACACACGGTTGGTACATGGCTCCCCCCTTAAAAATGACATACTGTACATGTTAAATAGGGCGCCCTGATCTAGAGAGGCGAACTGTAGGCGGGTCATCTGGCAGAAGATAAGCAGGTTTTAGACGATCAATGGAGACCCAGTCTTCTTTGCCCCGAATGTTTAGGAGGAATGCTTTTGGACTGCGTCGGATCACAAGGAAAGGGCCCGAAAGGGGGCGTTAGTGGTGGCTTGCTGGTGTCGTTGCGCAGGAAGACGTGCGTTGCAGAGTGCAAGTCCGTTGGTATGTGATGCTTCGCTGGGGGCTTGTAAGTCTGGCGGCACGGAGTAAATTTTCCCACGACGTGACGTATGTGCTGGAGATCGTCGGAGGAAGTTGTAGAAAGAAAAAATTCGGCAAGGACGACCAACGGGTCGCCATACACCATTTCGGCTGCCGAGACGTCGAGGGTGTCTTTAGGAGTGGTTCTTAGTCCAAGGGGGACCCAGGGAAGCTGAGTAAACCAGTTGCAATCCTTGCAGCGGGACATCAAAGCTGCTTTGAGGGTGCGATGAAAACGTTCAACCATTCCATTGGCAGCGGGGTTGTAGGCCGTTGTCTGATGTAGGGTGATGCCCAGGAGATTCGCTAATGACGTCCATAATTGAGAGGTGAAAGTTGTTCCCCTGTCAGAAGTAATATGCTCAGGGATACCGAATCTTGAAATCCATCCAGAGAGTAAGGCAGATGTACATGAGGCGGACGTTGCAGTTTCCATGGGAATGGCTTCAGGCCATCGAGTGGAGCGGTCGATGACGGTAAACAGGTAACAATGTCCTTGTGATGTGGGTAGGGGGCCTACAACGTTGACGTGAATGTGTGCGAAACGACGCTGAGGTTGAGGAAAGGTGCCCACTCCTGAATCCGTGTGTCGATGTACTTTGGAAGTTTGGCAAGAAGTACACGCACGGACCCAATCCTTAGCATCCTTAGAAATGCCGTGCCAAATGAACTTTGCCTTCAGCAGCTGTGCAGTAGAACGGCACGAGGGATGTGAAAGGCCGTGGATGAAATCAAACACCTGTCGGCGCATGGGAGCAGGAATCCAAGGTCGCGGTCTACCAGTACTGACGTCACAGAGGAGGGTGGTGTTGGAGTCTTCGAGGGGATAATCCTCCCAACGGAGGGACGTGCAGGATGTCCTACAAGCTTGATACTCTGGATCCTGTCGTCGGGCTTCAGCCAGGGCGTTGTAATCCAATCCCAGTTGAACGGCAGCCAACGTGTTTCTTGACCGGGCATCGGCAACGGGATTAATTTTCCCAGGGACGTATTGCAGGGTGCAATTGTATTCAGCCACGGCGGAGAGATGTTGGCGTTGACGGGCGGACCAGGCGTCAGACTGTCGAGTGGAGACGTGCACCAGAGGCAAGTGGTCTGTACGAAATGACGAAGGGCGTACTTTCTAAGAAATGGCGAAAGTGACGGACAGCCAAGTGCACTGCCAGCAATTCTCGATCAAAGGTAGAATAACCCGATTCTGCCTTGGACAGTTTTCTGCTGAAGAAGGCCAATGGGCGGGGCGAGCCTTTGACCACCTGCTCGACTACTGCACCAATAGCGACGTCGCTGGCATCGGTGGAGAGAAGGAGAGGGGCGTGTGGGATAGGAAAAGTGAGAGCCGCAGCAGTTGATAGGGCCTTCTTTGCATTGCAGAAGGCTGCTTCTTGAAGGGGACCCCACTTCAGGTCCTTTGGCTTGCCCTTGAGGGAGGCGTAGAGGGTAGCATGATTGGCGGCAATGGCTGGCAGAAAACGGTGATAATAGTTGATCATGCCCAAGAATTCCTGCAGAGCTTTGACGGTCGAGGGAGTGGGGAAATTCTGAATGGCTGCTACCTTCTCAGGGAGGGGATGGACTCCTTCAGGAGTGATACGGTGCCCTAAGAACGACACTTCGTTGGCGCCAAAGGTACACTTGTCGTACCGGACTACAAGGCCGTTTTGTTGCAGGCGGTCGAGCACGATGCGCAGGTGACGGAGGTGTTCCTCTTTTGAGGAGGAGAACACAAGTATGTCGTCCACATAACATACACTGAAAGGGAGGTCCCCTACGATGCCATCCATGAGACGTTGAAACGTTGCCCCAGCATTACGAAGGCATAAACAGGAGTAATTGAAGGTGTATGTGCCAAACGGAGTGGTGATGGCGGTCTTGGGGATGTCTTCTGGGTTCATAGGCACCTGATAATACCCCTTCAGGAGGTCGAGCGTAGAGAAAACCTTCGCTTTGTGCAGGTAGGAGGTTACATCGGCAATGTTTGGGAGGGGGTAGTGATCCGGTTCTGTTTGCATGTTCAGGCGCCTGTAATCCCCGCACGGACGGAGGGAGCCGTCTTTCTTCAGAACGATGTGTAAGGGTGACGACCATGGGCTGGAGGCCTTTTGGCAAAGGCCCATTTTCTCCATTTCGGCGAACGTCTGTTTGGCGGCTGCCAATCGTTCCGGTGCAAGACGTCTGAATTTTGCGAAGATTGGGGGTCCCGTCGTCTTGATATGGTGATAAATACCGTGCTTGGCAGGAACCGTGGGCGTTTGGCGAAGTTCTGGACGGAAAACTTACGGGTACGACGTGAGGAGGTGGGCGTAGGCATCCGTGGGTGCGCTGATGTGGAGAGCGAGGTTAGAGGGAGCGGGTTGAAGAGGTGTCGACAAGTACGAGTCTGCGTTGACCATTCGTCGGTGGGCGACATCGACCAGAAGGTGGAAATGAGAGAGAAAATCCGCACCGAGGATTGGCATTGTGACGTCAGCAACGAGAAACTTCCAATTAAATTTACCGTTTCCGAACGATAATGTGAGGTTCTCGTAACCGTAGTTGGGTATCGCAGATCCGTTGGCAGCTACCAAGCGGACGTCGGCAGATGTAGACAGACTACGTTGTGCCTTGAAGAGTTTCCTTGGCAAAAGAGAACGACAAGCACCCGTGTCTACCAAAAATCGCACGCCCGTTCCTGCATCCTGTAAAAGGAAAAGCTTAGAAACATGGGAGGCCACCGCCACAAGCGATGGCCTACTTACACGTTTTTTGGCCACTGACAATCTTTGGCACATTTCTTCGCGGTTGCCCTGAATCTGAAGTGGTAGTAACAAAACTGCGGCGGATGGGAGGTAGTAAGTGGCTGTAGAAGTCGTTCGTTGGGGCGCGAGTGATTGGTGGGTGGTGGGCGGCTTTGTCGCCGCTTCGGCACGTCACGGGGTAGGCGTGTATGTCCTATGGCATTCATGTCAGCTTCGGTTGACGTTGAATAGGCATCCTCGTCGTCAGGGGTGGAGGCATTGATGGAGGTCTTGAAGTGGCTGTCCATAAGGGCGTTGGCTTTGGTCATCAAGTCCTTTATGGGTAAACTATCGACATCGGGTATGGCAGCGTGCACAGGTTCAGGTAAACGGCGTATCCAAAGGGCACGGAGTAGGTTCACCTCACGAGGAGAGCCGTCTGTGGCAGGTTGAAGGAGAGCGATACTGGTCATTTCCCTGAGGGCAAGCGAAGCCCTTTGGTCCCCCAACGGTTGTTGCGAGAGCTGAAAAAGCTTTGCTATACGGGCGGCTGGCGACGGCAAGTACTGCTGCAGAAGGTATGATTTGAGGACGTCACACGCTATTGGGGTGTCTCCTTGTTCACAAAGCCAGTCGTATATTTCTGGGAAGGTGTCCTCGGGTATCGCCGCGAGAACATAATCCGCTTTGGTGGTTGAGCGAGTCACGCCCCTGATACGAAAGTGGACTTCAGCGCGTTGAAACCAAGCAAACGCTTCTCCGCTAGCGAACGGTGAAAGTTTCAATGGAGCGGCCGCAGTGCCAACTGCTGGGGTAGAGTCCGCCTCCGTCATAGTACCAACGATGGAGGGGCGAGGGAGGTGGGGGTGGAAGGCAGTGGGAGCGAGTCG
>NC_090733.1:48581331-48603831 GCF_036898095.1 Palaemon carinicauda
GTGTGGGCTCTCCTGTATTAAGGAGCCCAACATTCTCATTTTCCACAATTGATGATACAATATTGCCCCTTGTGTTTGTTCAAACATCACCCCATAAAGGATGTCTACCATTCATATTTCCCAGTAAGAGAAAAGGTTGAGGGAGTTGTTGAATCCCCTCTACAAAATTATCATAGGAAATGTTATCATTTGGAGAAGTGCAGAGAGCATAATGTATATTTTTTCCCTATATCAATATGTACAACCACCGCTTGCATGGGTGTACGAATAAATTAAGGTATTTGGGGAACATCTCGACGAACATACATGAGACTTTCGCCATGGCTCACTGCTTTTTTATTATAAGGTGTTCCATATGTAACATACTCTCGAGGACAAGGAGTATTAGCATCAAGCTTGCTCTCCTGTACACATACAATTATAAGGAAATGCTCTTGCATTAGAAGCTTAAGTTTTTCATATTTGGCCCTTAAACTCTGACAATTCCATTGCAAAATGGAGGAGAAAACTATGGATTATTTCTGGAAGACATCTTCCCATTAACAATCTTTAATCTAACATTATTTCCTGTAGGTTTCTTTAGAGATGGCTTAGATATATTGGGTTTTACGTTTGTCTTTTTCTTTGCGTCATTTTGATCTATTTGGTGAGGCAGATGGTGGATTTATTCAAGTTATCTTCCGCTTCATTAAAAACATCAACAGACAAAACATCAAATCTATTTGATGTCATAACTTTAATGTTTCTAGTAGAGGGGGTTAAGGTTCTAGGTTTTTGCACCTTTCCCATTACAGTTACATCAGGTAAGTTGTTTTTAATTGGGACATCCATCAAATCAGGCAAGGACATGGTCTGAGAGAGGTTTGTACTATTTATTTGTATTGGGGAACAAAGGTTGTACAGAGGTAGGCAATACCCTGGTTTTAATACGTGATAAAGCCTCAGGACGTAATATGTTCACCTCGTCATTCAGCTCTTAATCAGATGGTATATTTCTTTAATTTTTAAGTGGGTTTGATTTTAATGCCTTAGCATAACAATATGATCTTTTGGCATGTCCCACACTTATTTCTTCAAAATATGATTTGTTGAGGGCAGCTTTTTCCAACTTATACAGCTTGCAGGTCCTGTCAGTGGATTTATGATTCAAGTTGGAATTTAAACACCTGGCCTCAAGCGCACATTTTCCATGGTAAAATTTGGAGCAAATACCACACTTTTATTTTATTTTTGCAAACTTTGGACGGGTGTCAAAATTTAGAACAATTAAAACATTTAATCATTTAATTTTCAATAGTAATATAGAAAGATACATGAGCATCCTAGAAAGTTAGGATAATCATTAATGTACCTAGAACTTTGTGTACTTTCTATATATTTTATGGACACATGGCCAGTATTTTCTCCTCAGTAAAATCATATAAATCTTTGTTAAAAACTACTCCCCTTCCGTAGCTAAAATTTAGGTGGGGTTTGACATCTAACATAATAGCTTCATTCCTTATTTTTAGATTAACAGTATTACAGATTATGTGCTTGATTTGGCATGGATGCGGTAACTATGGTTCCCAAAACGAGATATACCTCCCAGTGCATTAGTTCCTACTTTTTTCTCCATTAATTTGCAGATTTTTAAATAACTCCCTGTAACCTACTTATATTCAGCTACAACCCACATTGGTAGTTTCGGCTTTCTCAGGGAAGGCATAAGTAGATAAGCATCTTTTTCCAACCGGTCTGCAGGCCTATATACATCCAAATCCTTTGGCACTTTATCGCAGAGAGAAGTCAAAACATTCAAGTTATTAATTTCAATATTATTCATGTTACTTATTGCTTTAAATGCTTCATCATGACTACTGTAAGATATCCATGAATATGATTTTTTCATCAGCAAGTTTCAATCTTATTTCCTTTATACATGAATAGCACTCAAATGCTTTATATACAAAAGCATAGTTTGTTTATGTTGGACTTTGAGTAATATGAAGGATTCGAGGTTTCCTCGTGTTACCCAAATTACTCAATTTTGGAATATCAGAAGAATGGCCCTTTCCAGTTCCAAGGTCATCAACAGAACTTTGTTTAACAGACTTGCCAGAGGTCATCAACAGTGCCGGGGGAGAGTCAGCGTATGCAAGGGATGGGGGTCCATTGTTTGAAGAATCCATAAGACAGGGTTGAGATTAGGAAGAAAATGAGTTTGATTTTGTCAGGATTTAGAAAATTATAGCCATGGTGTTAGCAATAAATCATTCCCTTTAGGAATTAGACTGACCAGTGATCGAATTATTATTTTGTTCCAACTTATATAAGCATTGAAGTAACTCCTCAAGATCGCAGGACCCATAATGAAAATAGTTAAGTAAATAAGTTTGTTCTAAACTAACATTAATGAAAACCTGACAGAATTTGTAATTAAAATATTTACCCACAATAGTATAATAACTTCCTGAAATAACTGAATAAATAGGTAAACAATTAAGTAAAAGTTTTAAACGATAACAAACAGTTTGGACAGTCGAGTTTTTAAACAATGGGCGAATTCCAGCAATCGTTCAATAAAACTAAATAATTCTAGTATAAGCAGCCGCTCAGTACGCTACGCGGACACGTACTTTACTCTGCATGTTGTTCACATTCAGTGTCTGCGAAACACGTTTTGACGTCAAGGAACACATCTTGAAAAAGCTTTGCAATGTTGATGTAGGGATTAGGTTAGACTGGTGTATACACTTAATATCTCGCATTGTTTGTAGAGCATACAAGGGCGGAAGAGCTTTATGATATATGATGTTGGGCAAAAAAACGGTGAGTGTTCCTCTGTTAAAATACATTGTGTGTGTTCACAGACCAAGTGGTTAATTTTGTATCTGTGCGATGTAATGTTTGTTTTGCATTACAACTTTTTAAATTATATCAAATTACAAATTTTTTTCAAGAAGTGAATTGTAACTAACAATAATAATTGTAATAGTATATTATTAAATACCTCTAAATGTTAAATAATTCGCTCATTACCACTGAAATTTTTTATTGATGATATTGACATCTTGTTGTGTCTTTGCTTACAATGGCTGGCTGCCTTTGAGTTTATATTTACGTATTTGTGAATTATAGCGTCTGATCTAAATTATAGGGAGTGATATGAAGGTGTTGCTTTTAGTCAGTGAAATTCCTTTTTGCTTTCAGTAATTTTGAACATTGTATTAGTTAATTATTGTCACAATGTAAAACTCGGGTGAGGCAACAACTTTGGAGTCTTCAGTTCCTTTAAGGAAAACCAGAGGTACCCATAACTGGAAAATAACCATTTATATAAAAAAAAAGTAAAGGAAATGGACCTGGAAACAGTCGCTCCATCAATTATTAAAAAGAAAATTAGTAAACAGTATAGAAATTGAACTCGAGCATGTAAAGAATGTTGGCAGTCAAATCAACCACCTTATGGAAAAAAATGGACTAAGAAAATGTATATGAAAGTCTATATGCAAATGAATTAGAAGACCAAACTAACTATTTGTTGCAATTAGAGATAGAACTAGATTCCTTTAGAGTAAATGAAGTATATAATGGTGACACTGTAGCTTTTAAGGATTTATTGAAGATAGTGAGCCAAATAAATATAACAGAGTAAACCACCGCCATTACTGTGTGGCACATTTACCGGAAAGGGGAAAGAAAAGTTTGCCTTTAGCACTATTATTAATCAATCCAATAATGTCATAGATTCCAAGAAAATTTGACGGCTGCCAATAAGTTAGCTTATTTAATTGGGTATTTGAGAGATAATGGTCACTCCATAGTTAAGCATATGTCCATCTATGATGCGAGGTGGCTAAGGAATGTTGGAGAGGGAGTTCCTAGACAAGGAATTTATAGTTGATGAGACTTTTAAAAACACTTAAAGCTAGCCCATATTCATTGTTCTTAAACGTAGCCCATATTCATTGTTCGACCTGAAAAATTCCTATGTAAAGGTTTTTCTCAATGAAATCAGATCTTATTCATTTGAGCTGAGAGCACAAGGAATAGATTTGTTACAAGTCAACACTGCCGGACATAGCCTAATCAGTAATTTAATTCTTAATTAGTTGCCGGTATCCGTCAAAAGGGAATTCATTAATTTTTTAAATAATAATTATCCCTCTCTTCATGACATATTTGACAATTACCAAGAGTTTTAACCCTGGAACCGGTGGGTCGTCCGCGACCCCGAGCGTCAAAAAAAAAAAGAGGTTTTTCTCACGTGACTCACCCCCGTGACTGAATTTGTGGGTGATCGACCTGCAGTAGGTGTCTCACCTACACTCTCTAGTAGTGTCCAGATGTGCATATCTGTAGCTGTACTCCTTCCCCGATTTCTGAGACGCGTCGGGGTCGAGCGCATGCGAGTTTACCCTTCTAAGGTAGTTTGCATAATTATCAAAGTTATTACGTATTATGAAATTGTCGTGGAATGGTGCAACTTGTATAGGTTATCAGTTGTGGAAAGTCTTGGTGGATTGTTTGGCTACCATGTGCATGATTTTTTTTTTAGTTAAAATGTCGTTCATCACCACGAGGACCATTTTACCGCGAGTGCCCCATTTTCATTTTTTTTCATATTTTTGCCAAGTCATTTTTCCGTAAGATATTGCCAAATAGTGTCGGAAAACTTTTGCTTTTTTAGTGTTGGAAAGTGTGTCTAGATGATCTGGCTACCCATGCGTGACTTTGTTTTTGTCAGATACGACGTAGTTATTGGTATATGGGGTATTTAACTGCGGTTGCCAATTTCTGTTTTTTTTTTTCAATATTTGTAAAAATTTACTACGTAGTAAGGAATTGCCGTATATTATTGATTTTTTTTTTCATGTTTATGTGTTAGAAAGTGTGCCTTGATGGTTGGGCTAACACGTGCATGTCTTTTTTTTTTTTTTTTTATCTGAGATGCCGTATATTAGAATGTTGGGCATTTTTCCGCGAGTGCCCCTTTTTATTAGTTTTGCATTTTTTTGTTTAGTCATGTTACCGTAAGGAATTGGCAAGTAGTGTCGCAAAACTTATAATTTTATAGTGTTGGAATGTGTTTCTAGATGATCTGGCTACCCATGCCTATCTTTTTTTTAGCCAGATATAGCGTATATATAGGTATGTGTTCGATTTTCCTGTGATTGCCATTTTTTCGTTTTTTCCCATTTCTTTCAAAATTACTACGTACTAAGGAACTATCACAGAGTAATGATTCATTTAGATGTTTATTTGTCGGAAAATGTGCCTTGATGGTTTGCCTAGTACGTGGCTGAAATTTTTTTTTTCTGAAATGCGTATAATAAAATGTTGGCCATTTTTCCGCGAGTGCCCCTTTTTATTTGTTTTGCATTTTTTTACTTAGTCATGTTACCGTAAGGAATTGGCATGCAGTGTCGCAAAACTTATGTTTTTATAGTGTTGGAAAGTGTTTCTAGATGATCTGGCTACCTATGCCTATCTTTTTTTTTAGCCAGATATGGCGTATATATAGGTATGTGTTCGATTTTCCTGTGATTGCCATTTTTTCGTTTTTTCCCATTTCTTCCAAAATTACTACGTACTAAGGAACTATCACAGAGTAATGATTCATTTATATGTTTATTTGTCGGAAAATGTGCCTTGATGGTTTGCCTAGCACGTGGCTGAATTTTTTTTCTTCTGAAATGCCGTATATTAGAATGGCCATTTTTCCGCGAGTGCCCCTTTTTATTTGTTTTGCATTTTTTTGCTTAGTCATGTTACCGTAAGGAATTGGCAAGTAGTGTCGCAAAACTTATAATTTTATAGTGTTGGAAAGTGTTTCTAGATGATCTGGCTACCCATGCCTATCTTTTTTTTAGCCAGATATGGCGTATATATAGGTATGTGTTCGATTTTCCTGTGATTGACATTTTTTCGTTTTTTCCCATTTCTTCCAAAATTACTACGTACTAAGGAACTATCACAGAGTAATGATTCATTTAGATGTTTATTTGTCGGAAAATGTGCCTTGATGGTTTGCCTAGTACGTGGCTGAAATTTTTTTTTTCTGAAATGCGTATAATAAAATGTTGGCCATTTTTCCGCGAGTGCCCCTTTTTATTTGTTTTGCATTTTTTTACTTAGTCATGTTACCGTAAGGAATTGGCAAGCAGTGTCGCAAAACTTATGTTTTTATAGTGTTGGAAAGTGTTTCTAGATGATCTGGCTACCTATGCCTATCTTTTTTTTTAGCCAGATATGGCGTATATATAGGTATGTGTTCGATTTTCCTGTGATTGCCATTTTTTCGTTTTTTCCCATTTCTTCCAAAATTACTACGTACTAAGGAACTATCACAGAGTAATGATTCATTTATATGTTTATTTGTCGGAAAATGTGCCTTGATGGTTTGCCTAGCACGTGGCTGAATTTTTTTTCTTCTGAAATGCCGTATATTAGAATGGCCATTTTTCCGCGAGTGCCCCTTTTTATTTGTTTTGCATTTTTTTGCTTAGTCATGTTACCGTAAGGAATTGGCAAGTAGTGTCGCAAAACTTATAATTTTATAGTGTTGGAAAGTGTTTCTAGATGATCTGGCTACCCATGCCTATCTTTTTTTTAGCCAGATATGGCGTATATATAGGTATGTGTTCGATTTTCCTGTGATTGACATTTTTTCGTTTTTTCCCATTTCTTTCAAAATTACTACGTACTAAGGAACTATCACAGAGTAATGATTCATTTAGATGTTTATTTGTCGGAAAATGTGCCTTGATGGTTTGCCTAGCACGTGGCTGAATTTTTTTTTTCTGAAATGCCGTATATTAGAATGTTAGCCATTTTTCCGCGAGTGCCCCTTTTTATTTGTTTTGCATTTTTTTTGCTTAGTCATATTACCGTAAGGAATTGGCAAGTAGTGTCGCAAAACTTATATTTTTATACTGTTGGAAAGTGTTTCTAGATGATCTGGCTACCCATGCCTATCTTTTTTTTAGCCAGATATGGCGTATATATAGGTATGTGTTCGATTTTCCGGTGATTGCCATTTTTTCGTTTTTTCCCATTTCTTTCAAAATTACTACGTACTAAGGAACTATCACAGAGTAATGATTCATTTAGATGTTTATTTGTCGGAAAATGTGCCTTGATGGTTTGCCTAGTACGTATCTGAAATTTTTTTTTTTTTCTGAAATGCCGTATATTAGAATGTTGGCCATTTTTCCGCGAGTGCCTCTTTTTATTTGTTTTGCATTTTTTTGCTTAGTCATGTTACCGTAAGGAATTGGCAAGTAGTGTCGCAAAACTTGTATTTTTATAGTGTTGGAAAGTGTTTCTAGATAATCTGGCTACCCATGCCTATCTTTATTTTTAGCCAGATATGTTGTATATATAGGTATGTGTTAGATTTTCCTGCGATTGCCACTTTTTCGTTTTTTCTCATTTCTTTCAAAATTACTACGTACTAAGGAACTATCACAGAGTAATGATTCATCTAGATGTTTATTTGTCGGAAAATTTTGTTTACTTCTTTTTTGATCGAATATCATCAAATTTTTTTAGCTAAAATATTATATTGTTTTACATTTTTTTTTTCGATTTTATTTCCCTTCAAAAAAAAAATTTTTTTGTCAGAATTTTAATTTTATAGTCGTAAAATAATCGACAATTATCCAGCAACCCACCATACAATTTTTATGCATATCCAAGAATAATTAGATTAGTAAATAACACCTTGAAATTGACATACCCTTCCTACATTTCAAGTGGCAGATTAGGGAGTCTTGAGTCAGTGTGGTTGGCGGCCATTTTGTGGACATATCCGAAGCGTAAGTTGCCCTATCTATATATATTCTTGTTCCCTATAGAATTTGTGATATTTTGGTATATTTTTACCTGCATAAATATCATATTATATATTAAATATATGTGTTTTTTTACGAAATTTCTAAGTACTAAAAAAATTACCTTTAGATATGGCCCCTGATATAAATGTAATTTACAAAATAATGAAGATTTTTTTACATATTTCTATTTTAGGATAACATATGTTTATTCCCTAAAAAAATTAGCCACTTCCTATTTCATTTGGGTACCCAAAAAACTCATGAAATTTGGACAAATTTTTTTGGCCAAAAAAAGTTACCCTTTTTTTCTCATTTCAGATCTTCACCTTCATGGGTCTGACTTCATCCAAAATACATCAAGATGTGTCCTAAACATTCAAGAATCAATTCCTAAAAGGATTTGTGTATATATGTATAAACTTTTTTTTTATGAATTTTTATGTAAGGTCTTTTTTTCTACTTAATTTTTTAAAATATTTATAATAAATAATTTTTCTGCAGATGAGTAGTATTTATCTTTACAGTTGTTTTAAGCATTCATTGAAGTTTTTTTTGGCAAAAGAAAAAAGGAGGTTACTGCAAAAACTGATTTTTCAAGAATTTTTTTTGGCGTCGGGGTCGCGCGCGTCCGAGTATACCCTTAAAGGGGTGTCCGAGGAGCGTACCTATCCAGGGTTAACAACCCTTAGCAGAAGTAGCTCTGTCAAACCTAAGACCTTGGCTAAGTCACTTTTTAATGACCCTTCACTCACGCTTTTAAGTCTCCCACTCGTGATGTTGAAAGTAAAACTTCTCAAAGTACAGGTACTGTACATAACTATAAAGCTACAAATAAATTAAAATGCAAACTGTGTGGGGCTTCCAGGCATTCCATAAGTATATGTGATAATTTCACTAATTATGCTAGTAAAGTAGGTAGACTAAAAAATTATCCCTTTGCATCAGATGTGCTGGATCTGGTCATGAGCTAGATGCTTGTTATGGAAAGCAAGAAGAAGGAACACATATCTCTGTTTTGTTTCATAGCTGACAAAGAAAAAACTTCTCCATCCGCTAAAACTAATGTCAACTTAGGCCTAACCCAGAGAAGTAGTGATTATTGTTACATCCAAGGAATGGAAAGTTGAGTAAGAAAGTAAGGTGTTTAATAGATACAGTGAATCAAAGGTCATATATATCTGGAAAGGCAACTCAAGAACTTGGTACAGACATTCAACGACTGTATGCTCTTGAATGTGATGTCTGCACGTACACAGGACAAGAATCCAAAGAATGCAAACAGATGTCCACAGGAATAAAATTAAGAAGACAGACTCGTGTTTGTTCCTTTATTAGTTGAAAAGACTTTAGACATTCAATTTGAGGTGCCGGAAATGAACGCAATACTCTGAGTTCGAATCAAATCACATTCAGCTTCTTGATGAAGCCTTCAATGAAACAGGAAACCCTGAGATAGTGAAAGAGGATATGTTGTTAGGCATTGACATAATTCAATCACTGTCTCAATGTCTTCAATAAGCTTGGAAAGGAAGTTAGGCGGGGCATGTCTTGTAATTAACAATAAGTGGCTCCCATAGGCAATGTATTCGACATTTTAGATAAAGAACAAAGTAAAATGGTTATTCACCTTTTAGCCAATAAGCAAGAAAGTAGTTTGGACAAAAGAACTAGAACAATAGTTAACGCCATTATAGATCCCTTCAAATATTATTTCAACCCTTTAGAACACATACTAGAAGATATGGAAGTAGATAATGAAATTGAAAATCTTTTTAGCTTGGAGTCAATGGGGATCCAGACTAGTGATCAGGAACTAGTATTTTATGACAGTCACCTAATAGAAAAGTTTTAAAACGGCATAGTTTTTGCAGAGGGGCACTATATTGTAGAGTTGCCATGGTTTCCAGAGAAGATTAAATCTGTTTTCTCTAATCATAAGGTTCCTTAAAGGTCTTGGAGAGAAGAGTAAAACATTTAAAACAGAAGGGTTAAACTGAAAAATATCAGGCAGTCTTTTGATTAGCAGTTGGCAGACGACATTACAGAAGAAATAGACGTTAGACCAAATGAATACCAAAACAGAATCTGGATTCCTCATAGACCAGTCATAAAAGTAGACGAACAAGTCACGACCAAGATAAGGCCAATTTTAACTGCTCTCTTAAAACTGATAAAGAACTGCCATCTCTCAATGAATTTGCATATCCCGGAGTTGATCTGATGAACAATATACTGAAGTTAAAATTTTATTTCTGCAATAACAAGTTAGTAATGATTAGTGAGATAAAGCAAGCCTTTCTAATGATTAAATTAAAGAGTGAAGTAGATCAAATAAGTTTTGTTTTTTCAAGAAGAGGGGTAATGAAATAGTAACGTACAGATTCAAGACCATTGTGTTCGGGTTCACCTCTTCACCTTTCATATTACAATGTGTCTTGAAACATCATGCCAGTACCTTTTCTGATGACAAGTTAAGTGAATTACTGTCAAACATCTTTTACGTTGACAATTTGCTTGTTACAGGAAATGAAAATGAAATGCATGAGTTTTACAGACTTGCTTATTGTAGGTTGGCAACAGGTGGATTTACACTGATATCCTGGAGTGCCAATTCAGCTGAATTGAGGAAAACAAATGAACGAAGATGGGAGGTTAGTTGAGCATTCTAGTGCTGAAGAGAAAGTACTTGGCTACCGTTATAACATAAAAAATGATTCGATGAGTATAGCACCTTGCATAATAGATGCCGAGGAAAACACTAAGAGAAAAATTCTCTCAAACATCTAAAGTATTTGACCCATTGATTTTTGCACTTCCAATCACAATAAGGGGTAAGTTGCTGATGAGTAAAATATGAAAGTTGAAAGTAAACCGGGATGAGCCTCTACCGGAAGACATATGTAATGAAATGAAAAGGTTAAATAGGGATTTAGAAATGTTGAGTGAGATATCGTTCCCAAAACGAGCTTTGAATGAACAAGTGACATATGGCCTCCATATATTTAGTGACAGTTCCATGAAGGCTTGAGGCTTTGTAGCTTATGCAGTAAATAAAGAAGGCAAAAGTGCATACCTATTTTCTAAGTCCAAGTCTGTTTTGGGAGTTATACTAGCCTTTAAATGTCTACCCACAATATTGGAGGATTATCAGAACATTCAGTTTTAATTTTTAAACATTAGTGTTAGAGTTCAGGTTGTGCTCAATTGGCTTCTGACGAAAGAAACAAAGGTAAAGTAAAAATTACTCCATAATAGAGTTTTGGAAGCTGACGGCTTAAAAACTGAAATAATCTCTAAATACAGGCTTCCTGTTACATATCATTATGCCAATACTGGCGAAAACACCACAGACTTAATTACCAAGGGGTTATCCTACCCTAAATATTTGAAACAAATTAAATTCTGGTTAGGAGGACCACGTTGGTTCATTAATGACTTAAAAAAGGGGCCCAAATATCCTTTAATGAATTTGTAACCTGCCCAGAAAAGCAAAATATGCACGGCTTATGCCTCACAGTCCAAGAAAGTAAACACTGGAATCCTAAATAATATTAAGCATTCAAACTTTGATGGACTGCTCAGGGTAACAAGTCACCTATTTAAATTTCTTAGTAAAGTACGGGATTGTGATCCCAAGAGAAAAGCCTTGGAGTACTGGGTTAAGATGGCTCAAAATGAGTGTTTCAGCAATGAACTAAAATTCCTAACAAATCCAAAGAATGATAAAGATATTCATCGTCGTGTCTAATCACGAGTTGATTTTAGACTCCACAGGACAGTTAAGATCCAGATGTAGGGTAAGTAAATATTTCTATTTCAAATATGAAGTTCACAATCCGGCTCTGCTTCCGAAGCAGCACCCGCTAACCACTCTTGTAATTAAAGACTGCCACCAAGGGATGCAACACCTTGTTATAGGAACTACCCTTAATCACATGATAGAGCATGGATTCTGTGTATCAAAGGGAAGGATGGTTCTTAAGAGTGTATTAATTACATGTTACATTTGTAAAAAGTTTAATTCTTTAGCCTTTAAATATCCCAAGTTCACAAAAATATCCAAGCATCAAATAAAATTTGTGAAGGCCTTCCAACATGTGGGCGTAGATTACACTGGCCACTTTTGTATTAAAGATGAGATAAATGCTCAGTCGGTTAAAGTTTTTATTCTTATTTATACTTGTCTTAATATTAGGGCTGTTCACTTCGAATTATTACACATGTCCACCAAGAATATGTACTGTATTCCTTATTACCTATACAGTGATAATGTCAAAACCTTCACAAAGGGTTAAGATATATTGACTAACTCGTTACTGTCCACTGAAGTATTAGAGAAGTAGGAAAAGGTCCATGTCAACCATGTTAAAATCCCTTTGTATTCAGCTTGGATAGGTTCAGCATGGGAAAGACTGATCAGAGTTCTGAAGAGTTGCCTCTACAAAGCTATTGGTAGGGCTGGCCAGATTAACGTACTTTGAAATGTTCACTTCTCATTCTAGCATTCAACGGGCTATAAATTCTCGACCACTAACCTATCGATAAAGTTCAGACAATCTCTAATTCATTACGCCTTCCTTAAGATGCACACAAAGGCGGCGTCGATATTATGGGGGGATGAGGAAGTCTGGCTAAATGACCAAAATCAGCCTCACTTGGAAAAAACCCTTGAAATGCAAGAGGAAGTATTCGAGAGTTTTAAGAAGCTATGGCACGAAAGCTTCCTTCTCAGTCTGCGAGAACACAGTAGAAACCTATATCAATCCACCCAGGAAAATAAAATCAAATTAGGGGATATAGTACTAATAAAGGCCCCTAGAACTTACCATAACTCACTCTGGTAAGGAAAGTGAATCTGATGAAAGGCTCGTCGACAATATTTCGAATCAGCAGTGAGGCCAGGGAAGTCAGGCCAAGGAGGAAGGTCACTGAGAGATTTTGCAAATTGCTTAAGGATGATATAGATTTATTGTAGGCTTGGGAAGGTCTTAGGTTAAGTTAGGTTGAGTTTTGGGGTAAAAAAAAAATACTATACCTCCTTTGTGGGGTAAGGACTTTAGAATTAGGGTCATTTGCCTATGTTTAACTTTAGGTTAAAAAAGGTACACCTTTGAGTGGTGAGGATTGCTTAGTCTCAGTCATAGTCTTTATTCTTATTTGCAATATGACTATATTTACAATATGTCTGTAAGTGGTAGGGGCCCATATACTTGAATGAGATGTGCAACAATCTCAATCATCGCCCCGAGTTGCATTTCATTCTTTTTCTCTTATTAAATTAGTCTGTTTCTTACTTTTTAAATGAACAAATAAATTATACTCTAGAGTAGATTATAATTGTGATTTAAGGAATCGCTATCTTCTATGGGGAATATGTTAGGATTTAGATAACTATAGCCATGGGGTTAGCAATAAATAATTCCCTATTGTCATTAGACTCTTACCCGTGATGGTATTATTGTTTTGTTCCAGCTAAAATAAGCATTGAACTAACTCCTCAAGATTTGGGACCCATAATGAAAATAGTAAAGAAAATAAGTTTGTTATAAACTAACATAAATAAAAAACAAGGAATTTACTATTACAATATTTACTCAAAATAGTATAATAACTTTCTGAAATAATTGAATAAATAGATAAACAATTAGGTATTAAGTTTTATACAATAAAAAGCGGTTTGGACAGTCGAGTCTTTAGACAATAGGAGAATTACAGCAATCGTTCAGTAAAACTAAATCATTTTAGTATAAGCAGCTGATCAGTACACAATGCGTAAATGTATTTTACTGTGCGTGTTGGTTTTTAAATTTCAATGGTTGACATACACTGTCTGCAAAACACATCTTGACTTCAAGGAATACTTCTTGAGAAAGCTCCAGCAACAAGATAAGCATGCTTCTCAATGTCGATGTGTGGATTAGGTTAGACTCGTCTATACCCTTAGTATCTCTCATTGTTTGAAGAGCATACAAGGGCGGAAGACCTTTGTGATGTTAGGCAAAAATCGTTGAGTGTTCCTCTGTTAAGCTATATTGTGAGTGTTCGCAGACCAATCGGTTAATTTGGTATCTGTGCGATATTATGTCTTTCTTGCAATGCAACTTTGTGAATTATACAAATGCAACAATTTACATGCTTGAGAATACTAAGCCATCACACATCAGAAAGGATATTTTCACTCTCCACTATCGGCACAATAAGAGTATACTTCCCAGATGGTTCACTCCATACCCTACCCGAAGGATAGCACCAAAACATATATACAGGCACAGGTGTAAGCTGAACTCACCTGTTAGGACTGAGACCAAGAAACTATGGAATCACCCTACCCATATCTGTAATGATGGGCTTCTGGCCAAAAGCCAAGAGTCCTACCCCAACCATTGGACCCCCATGGATTCCGAAGACCCAACACTTCAGAATAGTTCCACCAAAAAGGTCCAAACCATCTTCGGGGTGGCTGATATCATCCAATACTCTCACATGTAGCTTCAAATGCAAATATTTCCAAACCATTACAACACCTCCCATTAACCGAAGCAGGTAGTAATAACACACATAGAAACATCCATGACAGCGGCAATAATGGATGTAGAAACATCCACGCCATCAAGAAAAAAGATTATATATATATATATATATATATATATATATATATATATATATATATATATATATACATATATATATATATATATATATATATATATATATATATATATATATATACATATATATATATATATATATATATATATATATACATATATATATATATATATATATGTATATATATATATATATGTGTGTGTGTGTGTGTGTGTGTGTGTGTATGTGTGTCTGTAAACATAGCCACACATTATAATGGAAATTTTTCTCATGGAGTTGAGACAGCAACACGAAAGAAAGATTATAAAATTAGGAGAAGGTCAAAGTAATATTGAGAGAGAGAGAGAGAGAGAGAGAGAGAGAGAGAGAGAGAGAGAGAGAGAGAGAGAGAGAGAGAGTTACATTTGAACTTGTGGAGCAATTACCCCAAGTTCGAGAGCCCTCTTGCCCGTCACCTAATTTCAGCACTGAAATGATATGCCACTCAGAAGCTCAATGACTTCATCAACGTATTCTCTCATTAAGGGGGTTGCAAACATTGAAATATGGACTACAGAAGAACTTAAGAAGCCAAAGAAACTAAAATAAATTTAAACGAGTATCGATATCAAATCATGACATGGAGCAAGGATTATTTTTGAAAAGACAAAACAAAGTTTTATAAACTGACTCCAGTTATTAAAGACATAATAACCCTACATAAGCAAGGAATTCTAAGTGTTAATTTTAACAGAAGATTGGCGTGAAAGGCTAATACAGGAGTACCATCTAGATTAGATAGCTATCAATGCACAAATTACAAAATGCATTCCTTTTATTTATAAAAGTTGGAAGATCTCTGGTGTCTGGCTAACCATTAGATAACCATCTATACCTGCAGGAAGAACATTTGAGAATACTAATCATTTAAATAAACACGCTATCTCTCTGAGAATGATAAATACTAAAAAATCCAAAAATTCCGTGTTGACTACTATACTTAACTAACAGCCGTTAATCAGTGTGTTTATGATTAATCTAAAGAGGAACAGAATTTGACCTTAAATGAAACCCATTCAAGTCAACCCAAAAGCATAAATGATGGACTACCCTTAAATCTGCAATCTTTCGTGTAGACTTAACAGTTTCTCCTTTACTTGAAGCAGCGTAATGAAAATTTTTCTTCATTTCTATTTTCCTAAGGCTAAAATTAATAGTTTAGCTTGTAATTAGAGTGAAATTAAAACAATATTATTGGAACTTGATGATTTTGGAGGTGTAGATCCAATGGGTATTTTTCTGTTTTTCATAATGACATACGATTTAGTTCCTAAGTTGTCGGATATTTTTTTGCAAACGAGCAAGATTTTATTTTTCAATTGCAAGAGAACTGTTAATTCTACTTCATAGGGTAAATGTGTTTTTGGTAGCTCTATCTCTGCTGATTATCACACAATTTCCATTACCCTTATATTCCCTCATATTTTTTTAGCATCTTTTGTCAAAACATCTAAATAAGTAAGCTGAATGTAATCATCTATTATGTAATTTGCAGTTTGACTTTCGCAAAGGCCGTGGAGCATGTGATGCCGCTCGTATGATTTCCAATGCTGAATTAAATTATTTTGATGGTAATCAGGAATGTGACATTAATCCTGAACCCCTTGTTTTCAAACTTAAATAGATGCAAGTAGGTGGGTCTTTTCTGGACATCATTATTGATTCTTTTCTAATAGATGGCTGAGCGTAGTTGATAAGGATAACTGGGTCATTATAGGAACTTAATAATTATTATTATTATTATTATTATTATTATTATTATTATTATTATTATTATTACCCAAGCTACAACCCTAGTTGGAAAAGAAAGATGCTATAAGCCCATGGGCTTCAATAGGGAAAAATAGCCCAGTGAGGAAAGGAAATAAATAAATGATGAGAACAAATTAACAGAAAATCATTCTAAAAAAAGTAACAACGTCAAAATAAATGTCATATATAAACTATTAACAACGTAAAAAACAGATATGTCATATATAAACTATAAAAAGACTCATGTCAGCCTGGTCAACATAAAAACATTTGCTCCAACTTTGAACTTTTGAAGTTCTACTGATTTAACTGCCCGATTAGGAAGATCATTCCACAACTTCTAGAATACTGTGTGGTATTGAGCCTCATGATGGAGAATTAACTGCCTGCCTAGTATTACGAACGTGATAGAATTGTCCAGGGAGATCTGAATGTAAAGGATGGCGCCAAAGATTAATATCTAGATCAGGAATAAGAAATTTAATAGACCGCAAGTCTCTTTCCAACAAATTAAGATGAGAATAGAGCAGGTGAACACCCGACATGAGAGCAATACTCAAAACAAGGTAAAATGAAAGAATTAAAACACTTCTTCAGAATAGATTGATCACCGAAAATCTTGTAAGACTTTCTCAATAAGCCAATTTTTTTGTGCAATTGAAGAATACAGACCTAATGTGTTTCTCAAAAGTAAATTTGTTGTCGAGAATCACACCTAAAATTTTAAAAGTGCTATACAAATTTAAAAAAATATTATCAATACTGAGATCCGGGTGTTAAGGAGCCACCGTCCTTGACCTACTTACAATCATACTTTGAGTTTTGTTAGGACTAAACGTCATGCCCCCATAATTTGCAGCGTGCAACACTTTTAGCTAAATCTCTGTTAAGGGATTCACCAACCCCAAATCTACATTCAGGAGATGGAATTGATCCAAAGGGAGTAGCATCATCTGCATATCCAACAAGCTTGTTTTCTAGGCCAAACCACATGTCATGTGTATATAGTATGAAAAGTAATGGACCAAGAACACTACCCCGAGGAACACCGGATATTACATTCCTATACTCATTATGGTGCCCATCAACAACTCTTTGAGATATATTTCTTTAAAAAATCAATAATAATACTAAGAAACGACCCACCCACTCCCAACTGTTTGAGTTTCAAAACAAGGGCCTCATGATTAACACGGTCAAATGCAGCACTAAAATCAAGGCCAATCATACGAACTTCCTAACCACAATCAAGGGATTTCTGTACAGCATTGGAGATTGACATTGTAAGAAGGGCATCACACGCTCCAAGGCCTTTACGAACACAAAACTGCAAACTAGGGAATATATGATTACCTCCAGAAAACCTATTAAGACGTTTTACCAGAAGACGTTAAAAAAAAATTAGATAATATGGGAGTTATGGAAATTGGGTGTTAATCAGTGGGACTTGAGCTACCACAAACAGATTTACATAGAGGAGTAACATAACCAATTCTCCAATAAGTGCTAAAAGCTCCGCTTCTTGCTAATTTGCGCAAAATAACAGATAACTTTAGAGCTAAAAAATCTGTTGTCTTTATAAAAAACAAAGGAAAAATACCATTTGGGCCTACACCTCCATAAGCATCAAGGTCCATCAACAGAGCTTTAACTTCACGAGATCGAAAAGCTAAACTAGGTAGTTTAGCCTCAGGAAAACAGGATTTATGAAGTTCAAGTTTTTCATTACTCTGTTTACTGTTTAATGTCTGGTATTCCGCAGGGTCGTGTTCTTGGCTAAATACTTTTCATAATATAGAACCATGATATGTGGTTTGACCTAGAAATCAAGCTCATTGTATCTGTAGATGATGCTATTCTTTATGCTCCAATTCTAACGGCTGAACTTGGACCTGTGGTTGGTGAATTCCTTAACACATATTGGCTGAAATTAGCACACGGTGTAAATTATGGGACATAAGGCTTAACTCTAACAAACCCCAGATCTTACGTTTAACGATAACTCTTTAAACATGTAAAACTTACTTGAAATTCTAGATGTGTGTCTTGATTGCAAATTTAGTTTTGAGAATATTTTTATTCTGTTTCTTCTTCAATTGCACAAAAAAAAAAAATGGCTTATTAAGAAACTCTTAAGGTGCGCGACTCAACCTCTGCTTGTTATTTTGGAAATTCGGATTATTCCATTTTTTGCTAGATCTATATTTTGTTTCAAATGTTATTTGAAATGAAAGTAACTTGTTTTAGAGCTAAAACATAATTGCAAACCTTTTCTTATCAGCGTATATGAATAACCAATTTTTCATCAAGAATTTGAGATATAGATACTTCTTGTAGTGTCCTATAAAATTCACATGAATCTTTTTTTTTTTTTTTTCACCATGGCTGAAAATAATGTGTAGTTCATTTCTTTTGACAGTGTCAAAAACGTATGTTGCCTTTCTCTGTTATATTTCTCGAATTTCTTTGTCTGTTTGTTTATATATTTACATTTCTCATGTTATTTGATATATGTAGCGTATACATTTCTGAATTTGAAGGGTTGTGTTCATTACTTCTTAATAAATAACTGTGAAATATCATGATTATCACCTATTGATCCCTAATGGTGAGGTATAATTACCCATAAAACCCTAGACTAACCCCTAATAAAGTAAAGAAGGCGATTTCCATAAAAAATAGCAATTGCAGTTACCTCAATATATGAACTTCTCAGAGTTAAATCAAAAACTACTTTTCTGCTTATGAACGAATATCTACTAATTTTATATGAATAAATACGATTTTTTATATACTACAAATTCTTGGAAGGGTTTTTTCGTAATTATCAAAACATATATCTTAAAAATGACAATTTTCACAAATATTGCCAATATCTTTTTAAATATAGATACATATATATAAAAGAGGACTAATAAAAATTCGGTTCTATAAAAATGTAGATGATACAATTATCTTTAAAAGGATTTATAAATTATGAAAATCAATTGAGAAACCAAAAAGTTATCAAGTTTGAAATGACCCAAAAATAACATGGTTTTAACGGGGCAGAGTAGCTCCCCTCAAGATTTTTGTGATCAAGTGTTTCAATTCTTACATTCTTCCTTGTTTCAAGTATTGTTCTCCGTTCTGGTTTCCAGCTGCTGAATCTCATCTTAATTTGTTGGATAGAATCTTGCATTCCATCAAATTCCTTATTCTCAATTTGGATATCAATCTCTGGCACTGTCGTTCGTTTCAATTTTTTTTTTTTTTTTTTTTTTTTTTTTTTCATTATTCAAGCCATTCACATCTTACTAGACTGTGCTATCCTGTTCAGAGTTCTATTTGTGTAATTAATTCAAACAGTTAAGTCTTCATAATAAACAGCAATGATACACCATATTTTGGAAGTGTTACAACTGTGACCAGGATGTGGAATGGTCTTCCTATTCTGGTAGTTAAATCAGTGGAACATAAGAAGCTCAAATATTTTGTAAATATTTTTTTGTCGAACATGTTGACAGAAGTTTATTTTTATATTTCAGATAAGACTGATATATATCGTTCTTGAAATAGTTTATATTTAATCATTATTGACATATTTGCTATTTCCTTTCGTTAATGGGCTGATTTTCCTTTTGGAGCAATTTAGCTTACAAAATTGGTTTTCTTATCCAGGTTAGAGGTATAATAATGATAATAATAATAATAATAATAATAATAATAATAATAATAATAATAATAATAATAATAATAATAATAATAATAATAATAATAATAATCCCTCCTTGTCAATTTCTAATAATGATAAAAGGGCAGTGAATCTATTTTAAAATTCACACATTTTCTTCATTTCTCTTTTCCTTTCTGTATTTCTGATATTGCTTAAGGTAACCTCTATCTTTAAGTTTTTCCTGGTTGAATTATAATTTAAAAAGTATATTTTTTAAGCTGCTGTAATTAAAAATCTTTTCTGTTTACTTACGGTTCATTTCTCAGTAAATTTCTGGCTCGCCTTATTTCCCATTCATTTCCTGTTCTTTTTATGACGGGCTTCAATCTGAAGTCATATAACAATACATGTCGAGTCCTTCCCTCTTCATTTTGGGGTCTTTTTCTCTTTACTCTTTTCAGGTTCCATTTTTTAAAGTCGTTCCCTTTAACTTTTTCCACTCTGCCCTGATTACCCTTCAAGAATGACGATGAAGTTTTTCATCATCCGGCTTTACAGTTTAAGATTCTGAGAAAAAATTCCTTTTTACCTGAGTTTACTAGAAAAAGGAAATCTTCAGTATCGTGAGTTGTATTTATTTTGATCAACTTCCTTAGAATATACTAACGACAATGGTGGATTTCTTTCTTGTTGACCAAATGAAAGGTCAATCTTTAAATCAAAATCTATTAAAAATATCATAAATCGTCCAAAGTAGCATCTGAAGCTCTCTTATAACAACCTGTAATTCAATATGCATTTCGCTAAATCCTAGTAAAATATTGAGCTTTCAAACTAATGGAAACGTTATGCGAATAATGTGATGCTACTTTGGCCATTGCTTTGGGTCAAATAAAGTAGCAATAAAAAAAAAAAAAAATCCAAAGAAAACGCCTGAGCTTTATCATCAGAGATTCTAAGAGTTAAAATTTCGCTCGAAATAGCAGAGTTATTTTGTAAACAGTAGTAGTGTTTTAGTAGACACGAATGCGTTGAAAACTTGAGATCAGACTCCGGGAAGTAATATTTGAAACAATGACATTTCCCAAGCATGATTTTAGTAGTGTCACATACTAAATTGATTTTATTTCTAACTTATAGTGCCTTCTCTTCAGATGATAGCCTACATTATATCGTTTAAAAATATGAAGCCAAATTGGCAGCAATGCGTAAATTCATGTATAATGATTGAACTCGTGAACAAGTAGTCAAACTAAACCAAAACCATAGCTTACTTGGCAGGTGTTATATTCTTACAATCTTTACCTAAAGTTTAGATTAGAGTTTCTCTTTCTCATTGAACCTGTTTAGGATATTCGGTATTTCCTTACTTCTGAGTATTTGCAAAGATTATTTTCATATTTGTTCGTTAGTTTTCTTTATTATTTTCAAAGTTATCTATATATTCATTGGTATCATCCATTTAATTTACGAGAAACACCATTACCAATATAGTCAACCTTGAAAGGTCATAATTGCAAGAGTGCAAATGAGTCACAATGGCCATAAAATGTCCAAGATGATAACTACCTCTCAGAATTGCCCCGTTTTTTTCACAATCTCAAAGCATTTCAATATATATATATATATATATATATATATATATATATATATATATATATATATATATACATATATATATATATATATATATATATATATATATATATATATACATATATATATATATATATATATATATTATATACATACATATATATACATATATATATATATATATATATATATATATACATACATATATATACATATATATATATATATATATATATATATCATATATACATATATATATACATATATATCATATATATACATATATATATATATATATATATATATATATATATATATATATATATATATATTTATTTATATATACACTTTGTTGAATTATCACAAAAAAAAATTAAAAAGGTAAAGATACATCATTTACTATATATATTGTATGCAATAATCTTGCACAAGACAGATTTACTTTAGCGAAAATATTATGTTCACAAGAATATATAAACAAACAACAACTTGCGATTAACAACATGGTAATACCACTCAAAATCTATTTATTATCATTAGCTCTTGTAGAAATCCAGGATTTCAAATACATAATTACAAAGATCTATTAGGTTTCCTTCATTCAACAAGTTTACAATGTCCGAGTAATCAAGGTTAGGATATTTCGCACGAATGTGTGCGCTAAGCGAACAATGTAACAGTACATGTTCCTCACCCTGTACCTGATTTTTCATACATACACAAATGCATAACTTACGCATGATCCTACTCTACCTTCCTAATTCAATTTTCAAACTATGTGACATCAGTCTTACCCTTGTTAAAGCTTGTCTCTTTTAATCAGGAATATACATCTCTCCTTTATACACTGTTATATAATAGTCCCCTATTAAGTTTTCATCTATATGTAACATACTTCGTTGCATCTAAAGGTTTGTCTCTTATTAATGACCGAATATTTTCTAATGACTGTCCGCTATTCTCCTCCCTTATACAACTCACTAAAAACCTGTAGCCTGGTGTACTGTTACTTCTACACATATTAAATAC
>NC_090733.1:48614913-48642413 GCF_036898095.1 Palaemon carinicauda
ATCAATAATATGGATAATTTTGTTGTTATAATTATTATGATGATAATGATTTTTATTGTTATTATTATCATTAATATTTATTTTGTGGTTGTTGTTAACATAATGTGGCCAAACGAGACCATTTGTTTTTAAGTAATGTATTAAAGTATGAAGATTCTATAGTTAATAGGTTTGGCTGGGCATCTATTCGGCCACGTGCGTTGCATGCCTTGATTGACCCACTGTTCTTTTAACAATTCATAACTTGGGAAGAAATAAAGGGAGATATTTTCCCGCCCTTATTTCAGCACCCCGTTGCAACAAACCTGAGAGGCATTACAATGCACAAAATATCAAATAATCAATGCAAAATCACTTTTCCAACAAGTAATATCTTCTGTTGTGGCTAACCTAGATTGTTACAGCCGCCTCTCACCGAAGTCTTTCAGTGACGTCACAGATACTTCCTGCCCAAGCAGCCGAAATGGAAAAAGACATTTATGGCAGGAAAATAAATTGTGAAAAAGTTCAATAATAAAGCTCCAATACAAAATACCATGGAGGTTGATCATAACCAAACCCAATAACTTTTTGTCTGTGGTGTGGCAGCGCTTTCTCATTGAAAAAAGTTATATTCACCATGTCATCCCATCTTTAACAGTTAATAGGGATCTCTGTAAGTTGAAGAAGGCCACCTCCTGAAGGGTGTCACTTCAGCTTTCGGGGCTGGTCCTGCAAGGAGTTGTAGAGTGGTGACAACTGGCTGATAAGAACTAGTGGTACTTGTTTAAAATTCCCAAGAACTCCTGCAGGGCTTCGACAGTATAGGACGAGGGAAACTTCTGTACTCCTGATACCTATAATGCCACTTCCTTGGCACCAAAGGTTCAATTCTCATACCTGTTTACAAAGCTTTTCGTCTGCAGACGATCGAGGGCAATGTGTAGGTCACCTATATAACATACACAGAAGGGAAGGCACTCTAAAATGCCATCGGTGAGTTATTGAAATATGCCTCCAGTACTACAAACTCCAAAGCAGGAGTAATTGAAAATGCAGTAAATGTGCCGAAGGGGGTTAGAGATAGTGGTTTCGAGGGATGTATTTGGGGTCACGTGTACCTAATAATACCCTTTCAGGAGGTCGAAAGTCGAAAATAATTCAGCAATATGAAGTAATTGTAGACGTCGAGTCCGTCGGCATGTTAAGATACCTGTAACCTGCAAAAAAAAAAAAAAGAAAAAAAAAAGGATGTAGCGATTCAATCTTCTTCAGGACAATATACAGGGGCAATGACCTTAGGCTTGAGGCATTTTGACAAGGCCCATTTCTTCCATTCCGCCAGTGTGCATTTACCAGCTGCTAAATGATCTGGTGACAAACATCTGAACATTGCAAACACTGGTCCCCATCATCTTGATATAGTGATATTTAGCGTGATTGGTGGAAACCTTGGGCATCTGGCGTTCTTCTGGGCAAAAGATAAAGTTGGTAAACGTGTGAATGAGTAAGATCTGGAAGAGCATTTCGCACTTATGAGAAGTGTAACATTGGTAACAATGAGATTCCATTGATACTGGATGCCCCAAACGACAGTGTCAGCATCTTGAAACTGTGGATGAGAATAGCAAACCAGTTGACAGCCTCCAGGAAGACATCGGCAGTCTTGGAATGACGGGACTACTATGTTCAAAGGGAACACGAGGATGCCAGAAAAGTACAAATCAACCAATCAATCCAAGAGAACATAGCATAAGGGAGCAATAGACACCAATATTTACCAGAAAGAACAAGTCAGATTTTGAACTGTGCAAAACAAAGAGATTCTCTAATTGGGAGGCCAACGCCACAGGCGATGACCTACCTGAATATTTGTTTTAAATTTAACATACGGTAGCATATTTCTTTGCAGCAGTCCCTGAGATTGAGGGGCATCAATAAGCTGTAAGAAATTTACAAAACAAATCTAAGCAAATAATTCTGAAATTATTATGATCATTATCTCTAAAGTTATTCACGACAGTGTGTTATTTTATCGAATTTGATAAGTGGACACAAGACGACAAAACACATTATAATCATAGTTATGCGAAACAAAGATTTCCATTTGATGTCTAATTACGTGCGAAAAACGGTTAACTAAATAAGCTATGATTAGCCTCTCGTGACATTACCATCATGATTTTCAATGTTTCTAACATATTTGACCAGTACACTTTGTTGCTCTCAACATCAACTCGTTCCCGTGACAAGCAATACTAGTCAGCAGGTTAAATTCTGTTTCTTGCGTCATGTGATATAGGCTACAAGTTGCTACTTGAAACATGCACCAGTCGCATGCTACATGATGGTGTGTGCAAAACTGGTTGAACACACTTGGCCTATGCGACAGTGTAACTTTCTACATATTGCAAAAATGTTGACTCGGTTAAATCCCACCTTTAGACTCTTAGGTCCGTTGTTGAAGTTTCTAAACTCCTCCCATCTAAGTCACCAAAGTAGAACTGTTGGTTTGCAAATCCCGATGCACTTGCAATACGTTTGAAAGACATGCCAGAGTCTGCCATACCTACAATTTTACTTCTATTGCGGAACCTTTGTTGATTACGATCCATTGGCAACTCCAATCGTCAAACCCTTACTAAAGGGAATGTCATATTGGACTAATAGTGATCACTATATAAGTCATTGCTCTCTCTCTCTCTCTCTCTCTCTCTCTCTCTCTCTCTCTCTCTCTCTCTCTCTCTCTCTCTCTCATATCCGTTTCTAGATTTATCAGCATGCAACCATATCTATCATTGATGTAACGACCATCAGGATGATTAAGGTGTGTTATTAATCGGATGACTGGAGTTCAATTAAGGCAAAGAGAAATTTCCATCTCAGCTACTCTGAGACGTGAGTTGAATAAATGAAATATGAGCCATACACTGCATATATCTGTTCACTTATACATCGGTTTGTTTATTAATTTTTTCGCAATTCTTCCGTATCATAACCTGTCAATTGCTATTATGATTGCCTTTATGAAATTATATTTACAGGACTTGAAATTTATAGCTTTTATTCTCATTACCTTATAAATTGATGTAATGTGTAAAAAATATATTTCCACTCGATCAATTATGTTCTGAAATTGACCACAAATATCTAATAGGAACTCACATTTCGATTTCAGAAAAAGTCTGTAACACAGGAAGGTAGACTATATATGATTGATCAGCACCAAGATTTTACCACTGCTATTCTAACTATTCAGTAACTATACTATTTTTCCTATCTATCTAACAACAATTAATTTCAGTTGAAATGTTAACTATCATAGATCTATGATTAACACACTGTGTACTGTAAGATTTAAAAAATCTGATCATTATTATACCAATAGTTAAACCATTTACTCACATCATTACAAGACAAATGGGCCTTTAGTCGTAGAATTGTTATGATACCATACCATTTTCATAAAAGAAAAAAAAATAGGGGTGGGGAGTAAGGGAATACTTTGAGGCCACTGTCGACTAATCAGGTATGTAGAGGCAGTAAAATAGCTGGAAACTACAGTAAGTGCTAACGGCATGATTATTAATAATTATTTATTATTTATGATTTATTATCTATTATTTACTATTAATGATTTTATTATTTATTTATTATTTATCATTAATGATTTTTTTTTTATTATTCATTATCAATGATTTATTATTTATTATTATTGATGTATCAATCATCATTAATGATTTATTATTCATTAATAATGATTTAATATTTATTAATGATGATTTGTTATTTATTATCAATTTATTATTTATCATTGATTTATTATTAATGATTTATTATTCATTATAAATGATTTTTTATTTATGATTTATTATCAATGATTTATTATTAATGATTTATATTAATGATTTATTATTGATTTATTTTTATTTATGTTTTATTATTTATCAATAATGATTTATTTTTTAATAAAGATTTATTATTTATGATTTATTATTAATGATTTATTATTTATTATTTATTATTAATGATTTATTATTTATAATTTATTATTAACGATTTATTTATTATTGATTTATCATTTATTATTTTTTTTTTTATTATTAATGATTTATTGTTTATCATTATTGATTTATTATTCATTAATGATTTATTATTAATGATTTATTATTCATGATTTATTGTTTATTATTTATTATTAATGACTTACTTATTAATAATGGTTTATTATTTAATGATTTATTATTAACGATGTATTATTAACGATGTATTATTAATTATTTATTATTAATGATTTATATTTATTTATTATTAATGATTTACTTTTTATTATTAATTATTTATTATCATTTATTATCTACTATTAATGATTAATTATTTATTATTAATGATTAATTATTTATCATTAATGATTTATTAATGATTTATTATTTATTATTATTTATCTATATTATTAATGATTTATTTATTTATTATTAATGATTGATTTATGATATATTATTTATGATTTATTATTGATGATTTATTATATATTATTATTATTATTATTATTATTATTATTATTATTATTATTATTATTATTATTATTATTATTAATACTTGCTAAGCTAAAACCGTATTTGGAAATGGAGGATACTTTAAGCTCAAGGGCTTCAGGGAAAAATAGCACAGTGAGAAAAGGAAATAAGGAAATAAACAAACTATACGAGAAGTAATGAACCACCAAAATAAACTATTTTAACAACACATACACACATATATATATATATATATATATATATATATATATATAAATCATAAAAAAAGACGAAGAGAATGATAAAATAGTGTGCCCGAGTGTATCCTCAAGCAAGAGAACTCTACCCTAAGAGTTTGAAAGACCAAGGTACATAAGCATTATCCAAACCTTACAAAGATTTGATTTTGGACTGTCCTTCTCCTAGAAGAACTGCTTACCATAGCTAAAGAGTCTCACCTACCCTTACCAAGAGGAAGGTAGCCACATAATAATTATAGTGCAGTAATTAAACCCTTGAGTGAGGAATTGTTTGGAAATCTCAGAGTTGTCAGGTGTACGAGGACACATGAAAATGTGGAAATGATAGGCCAGACTATTCGGTATATGTGTAAGCAAAGGAAAAAATAACCGTAACCAGAGAGAGGGGTCCAATGTAGTACTATCCGGTCAGTCAAATGACCCAATAACTAGCGGCAGCATCTCAACGGGTGGCTGGTGCCCTAGTCAGCCTACTACCTGTAAAAAATTGAGAGATTCACGGGATGACACAACTATTTTACATACCACTGACAATCAACACAAGATTATGTTCAATAGAAATAAATTAACGACTTCATATAGCGATCGGACCCTAGTATCTTCTAAAAACGGCATGTTACTAGTATTACTAAAATTGAGGATTCATGAGTGTTAAATATCCACATTCTTTTTTTATCAACATTTTATTTGAATCCAATTGAATCAAGTTCTTCATTTGCATAATCTATTACCCAGAAAAGAATATAAATAGCTCCTTACAATTGTTTAAAATCTCTCTTCAACATTTATTTCAGTGTGTCATGTAAATTAGGAATTAATACAATTGTTCAAGATGTGTTCATTTAAATTTCTATTTCGTTGGAGTCCTGTCAAAGTTCTTTCGACGTAATCAAGATCTTCAATAAAAATACAGATAAACGTACTTCTTGAAACAGATTTATCTTTAAATTACAATGAAGTTTATACAAAACTGTGAAGTCTTTGGAGACTAGTAATATGGTGGGCGCCTGCAATTCATGAACTAGCTCATCTAAATTTTGTTACCTTGAGTAAAAAATTATTACAAGTTCACTTTTGCTTGGTTGCCGCACCCAAATGATTATTTCTCGGCTCTTTGGATGATATTAACTTCTCTAGATTACGCATACACTCTTTAGATAGTTTATATAATGTAAACCTATTAAGTATACGCTATAAGGAGCTTGGACCTAATGTTCAAAACATCGGATCTTGTAAAGATGGATAACCCATGAGCCTGCTAAGGTTATCCATCTTTACAAGTTTGAAGAGTAGGTTATTCAACTTTACAAGTTGACTTATTCAACTTTACAAAAGGACCCTGGGGTTATTCATCTTTATATAGGTAGGTATTGGGTTATCTAGACTTCAAGGTAGTTAGAGTTAGTTATTAGTCGTTTTTGTTTGTTGTTAGTCGGGTAGTCTTTTCCTTTTTTGGTAACAAAGCAAGAAAGATCCCATTTCACCTTAATGAACAAGAAGTATAACACCCCAAAATGGATCGTGCTATTTATCAAAATATCGTTAAGCCTTTGTTAGTAGAAGATCCGCTTCCAGTAATATTTTGGATGAAGCAGCATGGACTTTTAAGAAGAGAGTTAAAGTGCCAGCACTGTGATAAGAATATGAAATGGACTAACCGTTCTGTACTACAAGATAAATATGCATGGAAGTGCCAGTTCAAAGACTGTGAGAAATATCAGCAATATGAAAGCATTCGCAAAGGATCATTTTTCTTCCGTTCCAAACTTTCATTGCAGAAGTGGGTTGAAGCTATTTTCTATTGGTGCGAGCAAACTAGTGTAACTCACTCGGTTAATTTTCTGAATCTTTCAAGAGTGACTGTCATTGATATCCATAATTTCTGTCGTGAGGTGTGTTCTAAATACTTCGAAAACAATCCAATCAAGCTAGGTGGGTCTGGTGTAACGGTACAGATTGACGAGTCTTGCTTTTCGCATAAACCAAAATTTCACAGAGGACGGGCACCAATCAAACCCCTGTGGGTTTTTGGCATTGTGGATACTTCAACAACACCGTCGTTAGGATACATGGAAATAGTCGAGTCTCGAAACGCACATACACTCTTGCCAATAATTAGGAAAGTTGTTTACCCTCAAACGGTTGTACATAGTGATCAGTGGAAGGCTTATTATAATATTGAAAAAGAACTAGGTCTCTCACATTATACAGTCAATCATTCGTTAAACTTTGTTGATAAAACTACTGGTGTGCACACGCAAGCAATAGAGAGCTATTGGAATAAAATAAAGGCACATATTAAAAGCATGCGTGGCTGTAAACGAGAATTCTTGAATTCTTATCTGCATGAATATATGTGGCGTGAAAGAAATAGCACTAATACATTTTTTGCTTTTTGTGGTGCTATCGCTAATCAATACAAATTAAATTAGTTATGATTTTATCATTTTTATTTTTATATAAATAAATTTACCATATTTTATTTTATTCATTTATAACTTGCATTTATGTATTTATAAATAAATGTTTGACATTTTACTTTTTACTCGCATTTATAACTTGCATTTATGTATTTATAAATAAATATTTGACATTTTACTTTTTGTTTTTGTTTCCATCATTTATTTTATTTATGAGGTTACTCAACTTTACAAGTTCGATTATAAGGTTATCCAACTTTACAAGTTTGATTGTTGGGTTATTCAACTTTACAAGAGGTCCCATGGGTTACCCAACTTTACAAGATCCAAAACATCTACTACTCATCCCAAGAGTATTGAAGAACTCAATTGACAAAGGTTGTGACCCTTTATTTTTGTAAGGACATCCAGTCAGAGTTCACCAGTGATGAAGAACTTTCTGCAAAAGCGATTGCTATTTGAGAAGTTTTCATTGCGAATTGTATCTTCTGGACTCTACGAAGTAAGGATTCATTCAAGAATATAGGGTGGCATTGTGATGGGATTACATATTCTTGTGCCTATTAAAGTATACATAATAAAAAAAACAAAAAAATATTTTGTAAAAGGAATGATGCTATTTCACTTATCACCTGTGAAAAAAAAGGTTTTGACAAGATATAAAGAATTGTGTTTGACAGCAGAAATGCTCTTTACATATATCTGCTCTTTCAGAAATAGTGTTATAATTAAAATTACGTTGTAAAAAAAACATGATTTTAATTCCCTTTACCCCTGAGGATTTTTTGCATTCAGAAGTGTTATATACGAAAGTTAATATTTAATCTAATTGGGAAATTCTGCATAACTTTGAACTTCCACATATTGTTGTGAGAACTAGATATTGTAAGAGATTCACCAAAATTTAATTAAATACATAAATCACATTAATATACATAAACAAAGGTCTCAAGTTTTACTTAATATATATATATATATATATATATATATATATATATATATATATATATATATATATATATATATATATATATTCATTAAAGTAAATCTTCCCTAGAGTGATATTAGATAATAGTTCAGTAATGAGTCGAATTTATGTAGCAATGCTAAGGAGGTTAGATAGATTAGTGGTGCCGACCGGGTCAGTGGCGGGTTGGCAAAAAAGAGTCACAAACCAGGAAGCACTCACCTTACGTCAATCATCTGTGGGGTTAGGTTAGAAGCTATCCTTTCCTATCTATTAATAATGCCTAGTTCATGTTGTGTATAGAGATGCACGCAAAAATTAAAGAACACTTTGAATTCATCTGTTAGATTTCAATTGTCAAGTTTCATCTATTTTTTTACCTTCGATTACATGAATAACAAATTCCAAGGCATGGCCGATGAGGCGAGAAAAAATTTCTTCCTCCAGTCATTCTCGTTTGTGTTCAAAGCATTTCAGGGAAGAAGATGGTGTTTAATCGTTCTCTAAAGTTCTGTTGCGTAGTGAAGTTATACCTAAAATCTTTGAATGATTTTCTGAGCATCTCCAACAAAGGAGTGTGTTCGGAAAGTCACCCCTCGAAAGAGCGTTTAGTGGACACTCAAGCCCCTCGAATGGATAGTGCATTTGAAAATGCAGTAGGTACAGCAGACACTAAAAAGAAAACTTTGTGAATCATAACATATGTTCATTAAGAACAAAAATAAACACATCTAAGTGACGTCTATTGAAAAGAAACAGATTTTCATAATGCGATATCTGAACTAAAGTGGAAGTCTTTGTTATGTTCTGCAATATTAGAAGTATTAGAAAGTTGTGCAGGCGGTGTGTCGCACCTTTTACAAAAGCACATGACGAGACACTAAAATCAGTCAATAAAAGTCTATATTCTCCAGCGACGAGAAGCTTTGCCCTCACACTTTACTGGGTATCGTTACGTAAAAACAATGGTCGATGTATGTCTTCCCTATCCAAGAACAATTTCAAAGTGGCATTAACAGGTACATGGTAAAACTGAGTTCATCACTCATTAACTTTTTACTTTAAAAATGAAAGCTGATGCAGCAAAGATAGGAAAACCCTTAATGTGTTCTTTAATAATTGGTAAAATGGCAATCAAACAACAACTGGATTGGACTAGTAAGAAATAGTATTGTTTCGTTGATATGGACACTGAACTCAACTATTGTATTGATACCCCTTTCAGTAGCGAGAGAGGCTCTTGTGCTTATAGTGAATAGGTTACAGTGAATGGTACTTGCAAATTGCCGGTAGGATACTTTCTGTTTACAGATCTCGGGTTCCATGAGCCATGAAATTAGTTCAACACCGTTTGGCTAGTTCTTTCAGTAGGTGGCAAAATATTATCTTGACTTTTTTTGGCTTATCAACTAATATTGTGCATCTATAATAAAAAAAATAATAATGGGTGTCGTTACGGCACAGAAAATATAATACATTTACGTATATCTCTTCCAGAAACACACAGAATCACTTGGGTTTTTTTTCTATCCCCGCCTTATGAGTTTAAGGAACGAAGCGACAATTATTTTTTCAACGATTTTCATCCATTTTTCGGATACAATGAACATAAGAAATTTTTATTCCTGAGATTAAAAAAAACACACACAATGTGAATCAAGAATCAAATTTTTATTAAAGATTTTTTTAGAGAAGCTGAGGCGTACATTAAACAAATAAAACTCCCTTAGGCTACTCATTTAATTAATTCAAATAACCAAACTGGTTTTCTTGGCTTTATTGTATGTGTGATAATTTAGTGGGCTGTCTTGAGCCATTCCATGTTTCTTGATGGCATATAAACTGACTCAGGACCAGATTGAACTTTTATTTATTTTTTATTTTTCTTTTTTGGTCAAATTAGATCCATGGGGGAGAGGGAGGGGCTACACAGTCAGTCCTAATGTACGTAAGTTTTCTGCTAATTAGAATAGGATCTCATTACAAATTCGTATTTCAGATTTGCTCCGAGATAATTTCGCACACTCACTAGAAACAATAAGCACCAGTATATTGACAGTCAAACAGTTTTTTAACAAGTGTTCTTTGTACTTTATTCTTGTTTCTATTATTGTAATTATTTGTTGTCAGTGGTAATAATAATGTATACAAATAATAATATAATAATAATATAAAAGAGAAGGATCTATTGTAGAACTGTCTGGCCAGTCAAAGGACCCAATTATTCCCCAGCGGTAGTGTTGGCCAGGGCACCAGCCACCCGGCTGGTGCCCTGGCCAACCTACAACATACTATTAACCATAGAAAGAACATATCGTTTGCTTGAAATGAATATAATGATATGGAAAAGGTAAGGGTTGTTGTTAGAAAGGTGAAGCGTATTTTATAAAGCAATTTGTTGTAATTCCCCTTACTGAAATTGTAATATGAAATTCCCCTAAAAAGGCGAATCGCTTTTCATTTTATGAAATTACGGAAAATGTACGGATTTTCAATCAATAATATTCGCCATAATGAACCATCTGATTATTTCATGAATAATTTTACCTATCTACGTTGGATATTTTGATTTTTTCATTCTTCCATATTTGAGAGTTCATCATAGTATCAAATTTAGTCACAAAGACTGTAATTAATCAAATAATCATGCTAATGACTATTTCTATATTAAGTTTGCTATGACGTTCAAAGTTACACTTGGAGGTGACAAAAATAAAATTAACATCGAAAGTATAATAATACGTTTCTCTAAGAATCAATCACATGGTTGAATAAATTATAATTAGGGTCTGACACGTGGAGCCTTTATAGTGCATGAAAGATATCATTTAATCAAAGAGCAATTTAGTTCAATATTAGATATAGATACGTTGTAATTCCAAACTCAAACACTTTGACCATGTGGGTTATCATTATTGAATTTGTAAGCATTTGATTGCAAAGAGTTGTTGATGAACCCCATAAAATATAATATTTGGTGGTTCTTCAGGGTAGTGTGGTCTACTGAATTTCCTTTTCCTGATTTGAATATTGATCTATGGCACGGTCACTCAATTAATTCTTTGTGCATGTTGCCTAAAATTTTTCATAATTCGGCTCATACTTTACATTAGGATCTTCCCAGACTGTATCATCCTGTACATAGCACTAGGTATGCAGATAATTCTAAAACTTCCCTTTTCCATTAAAAGGCTCAATACTATCACTTCTTATTTTACATATGACACATCTATTTTAACGTTGTTTCGCATAAAGAATAAAGAATATGAAATGTCTTAACATTTCGCATTCTTTATTCATTACTCTTCATACGGTTTATATATTTCCTTTTCTCACAGATATATTTTTCCCTGTTGGACAAATTGGGATTATAGCATCTTGGTTTTCCAATAATAATAATAATAATAATAATAATAATAATAATAATAATAATAATAATAATAATAATAATAATAATAATAATAATAATAATCTGTTCTTCTGATTTTGATATTAATATGAGTGACATCAGAATTTTCTATCATTAAATTTTAGATTAATTAATTGATTTATTGATTTATGAAATTTTTGGCCCGAAGCCAAACGCCGGAGCCGCAAGGCCATTCAGCGCATAAACATCTTTTAGAAAAGAATATAAGTATATAAATAAAGGTAAAATAATTTAATTAAATCTATAAAACAGGTTAAAATTTAAAATCACAATAAAACCAACAGATTAAAATTTAAAATCACAATAAAACCAACAGGTTAAAATTTAAAATCACAATAAAACCAACAGGTTAAAATTTAAAATCACAATAAAACCAACAGGTTAAAATTTAAAATCACAATAAAACCAACAGGCTAAAATTCAATATCACAATAAAACCAACAGGCTAAAATTCAAAATCACATTAAAACCAACAGGTTAAAATTTAAAATCACAATAAACCCATAGAACTGTAACTCATAAAAAATACCAATTTCTTTTGAAAACTGTACAACCTGCCCCACTGGAGATGTCTCACCTAAAATTTCCCTAAGGGACATATTGATTGAATAATTTTTCCTACGTTGACATCTAAAACAGTACAGGACACTAAAATATGTTCAACGGTTATATCTACTTGGCAAGCCGACCAGTGGGGAGCCAGCCTATCCGCCCTACTTTCCATCAGATACCTATTAGTATAATGTTCGTGTCCTATACGTAAGCGTGTTAAAACAATGCTAGATCCACCTGTAAATACAACCATGGTTGGACAGAAAGCCTAATTGACTTTAATTTAAAATTATCATCTAAATTAGACCAGTGGGCCTGCCACTTGTCTCTACTACAATAAAACTTAATACTACTTTTAAAATCTGATACTAGGACACCCATGCTGGAAATGTGATTAAGCCTAGTTGCAGCCATAGCTGCAACGTCGGCTCGCTCATTTCCTACAATTCCAACATGGGACGGGACCCAGCAAAACTTAATCGTAAAATGCTTTCTATTTACTAAAATATAAAACCAATCTTCTATCTCTTGCACCAAATGATGATAAGAGACTAAACTTCTTAATGCTAACAAAACTCTCAATGAGTCGGTAAAAATTGTAAAAATTTCAATTTCAAAGCAGGCAAAACTGTGCACAGTTCTGCCGTAAAAATAGAGGAACTTGACAGAAGCCTTTTTATAATTATATTTTCAGTTGTCACTACAGATCAACCCACACCTGTATAAATGTGATAAGCATCATCATGCTTGGAAGCATGAGATAGGAAACTAGCCCTTAACTGTTCGTCTGAGCTGTTCCTCTTACTATTCATAACGGGACAAATCTCTATCTTAGGCCTATTCCAAGGAGGATATTTTGAAGGGGTAATTTCAGCCATTGTAGGGGTAAGTAATCCCACGCCAATAGCTGAGGCTTCTAGTCGTACTTATAGTGGTTTGGGCAACCTAGTCCTAGTTGGTGCTCTATCAACGGGTTGCTTTACAAATTTAAAATTTGGGTCGGGTTTCGAGGTAAGAACACGAGACATATACCTAAAACCCAACTCTTCCCGACGAATAAAAAGGGAAGGAATCCCTGAATCCACGTATAAACTATCTACAGGTGATGTCCTATACGCACCTGTGCAAATTCTTAAAGCCATGTTATGAACCACATCAAGTTTTTCTTAAGTGGTTTTGCATACAGATCCATACCTCTGACATCCATAATTTATTTTACTTAAGCACAATGCCTGGTATATCCTCAACAGACATGTTCTATCAGCTCCCTAGTTGAAAGCAAACAACTTAAAGGAAGTTAAGTCTAAGTTTCACGTTACATACCACCTCATTAATATATTGAGAGAAAGTTAATTTCTTATCAAATAAAACATCAAGGTACCTTATGCTAATATTCTTATGGTAAAAAGGAATCGTTTAAAAACAACATAGGAATCTCTTCCAATATTATTCTCAGTCGACAAAAACATATAGCCTTAGTTTTTTCTGGAGAAAATTTTAACCGTCTAGCACTGGCCCAAGATGTAGCAGCATTAATAGCAGTCTGGATTTTATGACATGCTTCAGATGATTTACTACACATTACTGCATAGTCATCAGCAAAAGCCAAACCATGCACCCAAACAGGAACTTGTTCAAGTAGACCGGTAATTGCTACATTGAAAAGCGTTGGACTAAGAACGCTTCCCTTTGGTAATCCTTCTTCTTGAGGGTTAGCTGATGAAATAAGCGAGCCAATTCTCACTTTTAAGTACCTATCTGACAAAAAATCTTGAATGCAATAAAACATATTACCCACAATACCCCAATCAACGAGTTGCTTAAGGATACCCCTTAGCCAGGTAGTATCGTAAGCCTGTTCTAGGTCAAAGAACACTGCAATGGTCTGGTTTTGCATGGCAAAGGCATTCTGGACTTCTCGAGAGAGGAACATCAAAGGGTCATTGGTATTTCTAGTTTTCCTAAATCCAAACTTTCTGTTTGATAAAAGATTCTTCGATTCCAAATACCACACTAGTCAAATATTGACCATTCTCTCGTAAATCTTGCCGACACAACTAGTAAGAGCAATTGGCCTACAATTTTTTGAGAGGTATGAATCCTTTAATGATTTAATAATAGGAACTATTATCGATATTTTCCAGGACTTAGGGGAAGTTCCTGAAGTCCAAAAACTATTTAAAATATCTAAAAGAAATTTTGTACTTTTTGGTAGATTAAAAATCCTGGAGTATAAAATATAATCTTCCCCAGGAGATGTTGGGGAAGATAATGAAATTGTATTATCCAATTCTTTCATGGTAAAAGGGAGATTGTAAGACTAAATTTGTACTAACAGGAGGAACAACCGTAGTACTGTTCCTAATATCCCTGAATGCTGCAGGATAGTGTAGGGCACTAGATATATTCGAAGAATGACTGCCAAACTCTTCGACTACTTCTCCAGGATCAGATATAGAGAGACCGTCAATTTTCAATATAGGCAAGGGAGATGGACAAAATTTCCCTTGCAACTTTCGGATTCTATTCCAGACTAATGAGAGGGGAATCATATTTCAATTCGCTTATGTATTTAATATATGGTTCTCTCCTTGCCTGCTTAAATTTTTTCTTTTGATTAGCAAGAGCTCTTCTGTATGTTATTTTATTGGCTAAACAAGGGTATATATGATATCTCTTGTAGCAAGTTCTTGCTATCTTCCACATCAAAGCATAACCATCTTTCCACCAAGGAACTACAGGACGTCGAGATATACCTGATGTTTGAGGTATGGAGAGCATGGCCCCACATAACAATATTCTCACTAAATACTCATATGCTTGTATTGAGCTCTGGAATTCCTTTTTCTTTCGATAAATTTCAGTGGATTTACTAAATAATCCCAAGCCAGCTTCCCCCACCTTCCATTTGGGTAAACATGGAGATGGTATATTTTTTACATACTTTAGGTGAATGGGCCAATGATCACTGCCATGATCATTTTGGTCTACTGCCTATTGGTAATCTAACTTCAAAGTTGAAGAGCATATAGTGAGATCTATGGATGAATCAGAACTGTGGTAAACATCATGTCTTGTAGGGGAACCATCATTCATTAAAGTGATGTCATTCATGTCAAGCAATTGTTCTACTATCAAACCCCATCAATCATACCGTTGTTATCCCCATATGGTGTGTTTAGCATTAAAAGTCCCCCATCAATATGAAGGGTTGAGGAAGCTGGTTTATTAAGAACTGCAAGACATTTAATTCTAGCTGATGACGATTACCATATGCATCCTGAAGTCTATTTTCTAATGTTGGATCAAGGTTAAGTGAACAAATAGTGACCCATTTGTCAGTAAAGATTTGAATTGCACAAGCCTACCACACAGAATTCAGGTAAACAATTCTCTGATTAAGAGACTTGCGAATTGTTATGCCTTTGCCTCCCTGAGCATGAGCGCCTATTAGGGGTGGAGACCTATAAAATGAAACATTATAACCTAAACTCGGAGTAAGATCTCCCAATTTAGTCTCCTGTATACAGATTGCAAATGTATTATGTTCTTTAAACAGAACCCGAACTTGCTCTCTATTAGAATTAAATCCACGGATGTTCCATTGGGTGAGAGACATTATTTGGATTTTTTAAACAGTTTTTTTTTTTTGGTTCTAATTTGGGAATCTGAGACCTAGAGAGAGATGGCTTGCCAGCCAAACTTTCAGTACTTATTGATCTAGATAGTGCAAACGATTTTTTTTATGCTGGGCCTTCAGTTGCCCTTTCACTTTTATTTTTAGTACTTCTATCCTAATCCTGAGAACGTGAAGGGGGAGGAAGGGGCCTTTTATGTCCAACAGATTGTGCCTCCATTTTCTCACCGTCATTGGATCGATGAACTGTTGAAGACAGGTAACGGAACAATTTGGTATAAAGAGTTCTTAATGTCTGGCATTAAGAACTCATCAAGATCTTTAATCGATCCTGTCACAGATGTAGGGGTTATGAGAGCCTCACTAGAAGAGGGTTTGTGAGCTCCACTGGAAGGGGCAGAAGAGGCCCCACCAGAGGGGGTGGAAGAAACCCCACCAGAGGGGACAGGAAAAGCCCCACCAGAGGAGGCAAGAACAGCCCTACCCGAGGGGGCAAGAGCAGCCCTACCCGAGGGGGCAAGAGCAGCCCCACCAGAGGGGGCCGATGGAGCTCCACCAGCGGGGGGAGGAGGAGCCCAACCAGAAGGGGCCAGAGGAGTCCCAGCAGAGGAACCCGGGGGAGCCACACCAAGGGGGGCCCAGAGGAGCCACAACAAGGGGGCCCCGAGGAACCCGACTAGAGAAGTGCCCAGAACTCCTCACTGCATCTGTATAAGATTTTTTCACTAATAGCTTCTTTGTATGTCCCACACTGATGTGCTCATTAATAGATTTCAGCATTGCCTCTTGCTCTTTCTTCAATACAGGGCATTCTTTATCACGGGCCCGATGGTCACCCTTGCAGTTCACACACACTACAGGTGTTGAATATTCCTCATGCTCAGTTTGGGCTCAAGATCCACAAATCTTATTTCTAGTGCAAAAACGGGAGGAGTGCCTAAAACCAAATCAATTAAAACGCTGAAGCACTCTCTGTCTATATGGACGAACTCTAACAATTTCACTGTCAAAAACAATGTCTGGGGGCAAATAAGAATTCACAAAATTTGAGATAATCATTGGTGAATGGGTTAAAAAATACCTTCCAAATCACATCTGGACACATTTCCAAAATCTCGCTCTCATCCAGGTCATATATATCCTTATTAAAGATAACCTCCTTTGCATAGCTGAAGTTGTAGTGAGGTTTTATTTGTTTTATTATTCCATCAAGATCAAGCCTAGGATTGAGAAGCATTACTACTTGTCCGTCCGTTTTGGTATTCACCAGAAAACTGTTACGTCCAAAACGAGATATTTCTGGTCTGTTTACATTACCAATTTTTTGGTTTACTAACCTCCTCACCTTGAAGAAGTTGTCTCACTTGCTTTGTGTTGTAATAATTAACCACTTAGCTGGATTCGCTGATCTAGATATTTTAGTTATTGTAGGATCTTCATGTTCATTATGAGGTCTATATACATCTATTATTATCATTATTATTATTATTACTAGCCAAGCTACAACCCTAGCTGGAAAGGCAAGATGCTATAAGCCCAAGGGCTCCAATAGGGAAAAATAGCCCAGTGAGGAAAGTAAATAAGGAAATAAATAAATGATAAGAATAAATTAACAATATATCATTCTAAAAACTGCCTGCCTAGTATTACGAACAGGATAGAAATATCCAGGGAGATCTGAATGTAAAGGATGGTCAGAGTTATGAAAAATCTTATGCAACATGCATAATGAACTAATTGAACGGCGGTGCCAAAGATTAATATCTAGACCAGGAATAAGAAATTTAATAGACCGTAAGTTTCTGTCCAACAAATTAAGATGAGAATCAGCAGCTGAACACCAGACAGGAAAACAATACTCAAAACAAGGTAGAATGAAAGAATTAAAACACTTCTTCAAAATGGATTGATCACCGAAAATCTTGTAAGACTTTCTCAATAAGCCAATTTTTTGTGCACTTGAAGAAGACACAGACCTAATGTGTTTCTCAAAAGTAAATTTGCTGCCTAGAATCACACCTAAAATTTTAAAATTCATACAAATTTAAAGAAACATTATCAATACTGAGATCCAGATAATGAGGAGCCACCGTCCTTGACCTACTTACAATCATACTTTGAGTTTTGTGATTCAACCTCATACCCCATAATTTGCACCATGTACTAATTTTAGCTAAATATCTATTAAGGAATTCACCAACCCCAGATCTACATTCAGGGGATGGAATTGATGCAAAGAGAGTAGCATCATCTATATATGCAACAAGCTTGTTTTCTAGGCCAAACCACATGTCGTGTATATAGTATGAAAAGTAATGGGCCAAGAACACTACCCTAGGTACATCTTCTGCCCTTGAAAGCTTAACATTTATTAATCCAAATATTGAAAACTCCTTGTGAATATCATAAAAACTCCAGTCCAAAGGCACTGGCTTAACTAACAGGATAGTTCCTCATATGGTTCCATAGTAACAATGAAGCTCTTAGAATTATTTATAGCCAAATCGGAGAGGAAGCGGATTGGTCATCAACGGGTTTTGGTGGGGTTGCCATAATGACGAGAAGACTCCTTACATCTGGATATCCCCCCCCCCCACCCACCCACCAAGGAGCCACACTTAGAGGACAGGGTCATCCCTCAAATTAGGGCCACCCTAGGGCCAATATCCAGATATACACCTATACACCACGCCCTCAGCACTTGAAGCGTCATGACGACCGTCAACGTTAGACCCGGCACTGAGGGGAAGGTTTGACATAAAACTTTTCCCTCGCTCAGGCACGTCTGGTACTCAAGTTCTTTTGAGTTGGCATGCCGTCCATCCCACCAGCACCAAATCCAAAGAGGCAGCCAAACCATAGTTAAACAAAAGCCAAAGTCACCGAGTTCATGCCCAAGAGTTGGAGATGGTAAAAAAATGAAAAAAAACAAAAGGAAAAGAGAAAGTGCTGACTAAATTAGTTGGATCAACAGCTTGGTACCAAGGACCAGTGGGAAATCTATTCCCACCGAACATCGGAGCCCAGCTGCTGATCCCTAAGCCCCCATCCTCATTAAGGCTTCAGCATGGGGGGGTGGTAAATTTTTTATATCCTTCTGGAATTGACTAACCCTAGTAAGGTAACCCGGGCCGCTTTTCAACCGAATTAAAACATGTTTTCCTTTGTCAAATCAACGCTATGTTGCAGGTGTGCTAATCAAAACATGTTTTCCTTTGTCAAATCAACTCTATGTTGCAAGTGTGCTCCTAATACCAAGTAACTACATTATGTTTGTGAGAGATTGTATGTCAAGTTGTATTTTTTATGGCTAAGTGAGATATGGGGGACAAAAGTGCAATATGGGGTGAAAACTACCCGTGGTTGTTTAAATATCACTTTTTAACTTACATTTTTTTCCTTTCTAGTTACATAATTTCTTTTTAATGATGACGAGATGCCTGAATATTCTTTTTAAATTTTATGGTTCTGTTTTTACTATTATAATTAGTAGTATTCTTTTTTCCAAAAATAAGACAAATTAGGTATTTGTAAATTAAAACACGTAAAAGTGTCTTTAGAACTAGAAATAGATACTCTACCATTTAAATACTTTCTAGGAGATGGAAGTGGTGTTAATGATGTGGATAATACTTTAGTGGGTGATATTTGGTATAGTGATGACGATGTAAAATATGTTCCTTCCTGGGATGTGATGGACACAAATAGTTATAGCGACAGTGATGATGGGGTTGCCCAAGTCCAGCCCAAACAAGTAATGAAATGGACAAGTTTTGCAGCAGTTCTTACAACACTCCTTTTATCTGTTTCTCAGACACCACCCAATATATAATTCCCCCTCCCCCAAGAGAGGACACACAACACAGATTTGCATAGGAGAACCGGAAGCATCAAACTTTTTGGTGAAATTTAATTCTCAACAGGTACTATGGAGAAACAGGTACCTTTGAGGCATACAGCATCATGCAAAAGCTGCTGTCAGAGCACCACAACATATTGTTGGTACCTTTCAAGCAAGATTTACAGTTGTTCCTCAGATACTCAGAACTCTTATCCTATCTTTTGAGCAATTCTTCAGTGATTCAATGAGCATGTTGGTTACACACAAATGATGCAATATGAAGCACAATCCAAAATATGTTTCACAAAAAGCATAAGAGGACAACACTACTTTCGATAATATGAGAGCCTTCATTTGTGTATTTATAATGTTGGGGGTCAAGAAAGATAATTAAGTCATAGCAGCAGGGATGTATAACACAACATTTGGATGTCATTTGTACAAAGTAGCTATTAATGAGAGAAGATTTAGTTTCTGGATTCATTGCTTAAGGTTTAATGGCAATGCAACACGTGAGGAAAGAAAAAATGGCAAAATTGCCCCAATCAGTGACTTGTGGGATATGTTCAAGAAATCATTGGCAACAACTATGTACCAGACCCACAACTTACACAGTTGACTAGTTTTATGGATTTCGTGAAAGATGTCCATTTCGTACATACAAAACAAATAAACCTGCAAAGTATCGTCAGACACTGGTAATTATGTGCAATGATGACTCTAGACATATAGTCAAAACCATACCTATGAGGGAAAAATTTCCTAGCCTCCTACTTATATGATACTGGGGCTTTATTTCACAAATAATTTAGTTATACACTACTAAAATTCTCACAAACATTACAGTATATAATTAGTTCACAAGTGTGTTGCTCGTGAAAGACATGAAATGTAACTTTGGCGTGAGATATAAAGACATTGCAGACACTTCACCCCAAAGATACTAAACAAGAATGTTGACAATACCAAAACACTTGTGTCCTACAAACCTAACAAAAACAAGAAATTTGTGGTTCTCTTATCCACTATGCACAGTCGACCTCCAATTGATAATGCAACTAAAATATCATAAATTATTGTATATGAAATCTGTACTATAGGGCCTGTCGACACATTCGACCAGAAGTACTCACTCATGTAGCAGACTATCAAGACGCTTGCCCATCTGCCACTTCGATGGAACTGTAAATGATGAAGTATCAATGCATAAAGAGATCACAGTGACAACGAGATTAAAATTGGTGAAACAACAGAAAACAGACGTAAATCAAAGAAGACTTGGGCAGAATTTATACTACCTGGACTGAAGAACATATGGGTTTCCATACAACCATGATGTTAACAGCCATAATGATAAGGAAATCATCAGAATTAACATCCACAATCACACCTTAGTAGCTTCTGCTACCTCTGAAAAGCCTAACAGTTGTCTACTTTATACCAGGAAGGAAAACAAGTAAACCAAACAGAAGAACCCAGACTGGTACTGCCCAGTGTGCATCCACCTCTCCCTACCTACTTCCCTTGACTACCAGTAGATTAAGATTAGAGCAATATATCAAATATTTTTGCATTGCAATTTATTGTACACACCACAATTCTTATTTCGTCCATATACCACAATAATTCATGTGTAAAAAGAAATATACTGTAGATGCACATCTTTTTTTTAAGAATGTGAAAATTACATCAAGTATTTTCTTTTTTAATTTTTTGCTTATTGTACAACCTTCAACAAATGTTATTTGTGCTAAAGAAGTTCCAGCCTTCCCTTATCCACGCCTCTTAAGTTCCTTCATAGTATTAACATAATTAAAACTAGAGGGGCATTCAGTAGAGTGCAAACCTCCACCACCGCAGCTTATTTCTCGTCCATGTGGATATTAATATTCCCAAATATAAACCAAGTTTGAAGTCTCTGTGACAAGGATGTCCAAACTTATGGCTGATTACATGACATGGACGTTTTGATCGTACCTGACCCTGACCTTGGCCTTCCAAAATTTAATAATTTTCAACTTTTTACCAAACAGTTAATCCCTACAAGTTTCATTACCCTACGATTAAAATTGTGGTAGGAAGCTGTTCACAAACAAAGAAACAAGGAGTAAAACATAACCTCCTTCCACTTTTGTTGGCGGAGGTAAAAAGGATGATTTCTTAAGATTTAGGTTTTATTTTTTTCTTTGGAAAAAAACTAAATATAGATTTCATAAAGGATATCAAAGTAAAATAAAATATTAAAGTCAAGATATACCCTAGTATTTTATTTCAGCATTAAATGTAAAATTATCATACTTTATTTTTTCTTCTTGTGGTTGATTCCACCTCAGTTCTCCTTAATTAGGACTGTATCAGAATATTAGTCTATCTATCTATGATTAAGAAATAGTATCAATTGCATTTGAACAGAAATAAATAATAATTCATATTAATATCGCCCTTATTTCAAAGTATGTGACATTTATTGTAAAGGTTCTCCTTTAGTCATTTTGTTCTCTAATTGATCATCATCATCATTATCAATTACAAAATAATAGCATAATTACTATAAGCCGCAACTGGGTGTTACTGTCTGGTTTGCAATGTTCTTACCTTTTGAAGCCAGACCATTATTTCAAATTACCAAATATATAAGTGTTATTTTTTGAGTGTTGATTGATTGATTGATTTAAAGTTTTCAGGCATCATGACTTTTGAGTGTTCATCTTATAATTGTCTCTCTTACGAAGAGGGAATGAATAAGGGTATTCTCATACAGTTTATGCAAGCAACCTAACAGTGAGCCAGAAAAGGGGAGGGGGGCTCAGTAAGACGAGTATTTGTGCCACAATTCATCTAGATCTTATATGCTGGGCCCTGCCCAGACTACCGGACGGTGTCCGACGCACAAACACTGTTACTATAACCTGTTTAAAAAATGGTGGGAGAGTGATCGGCGGGCACAAACGGTGGTGATTAAAGATGGGAAAACCAGGGGCCAAACTAGCGTGTAGATTGTAAGTGAAGTGGATGAAAACAGCAGATAGTGACGTGACTGGTGGTTTGTTTCGGCGACGATGGTGGCACACACAACAGGTTTCCCGGACGCTAGTTTATTATCGATCTCTCATATACAAAAAGGGTGTTCTACGTATTTTCTCATCATATTCAGCAAAGAACCTACAAACATTCACTGGTCAAAACAAGAAACCATACAATTGACTTGTGCCGCCAACACCCATGCCTATGGAATGTCAAGAGTGACAAGTACAAGGACAGAGATAAACGTGCAGCTGCTCTGATGGCAATAGCCGAATAATTACACAGGACATGTGCTGGCAATACCGCAGGGGATACAAAACGGAAAACATTGATCCTGCAAAATCAACACAGACGTGAAATGCGATTGGTTGAACACTCACGCAAGTCAGGAGCTGGGATAGATGACCTTTACATCCCCAGATTATGGTGTTATAATTAGCCTTCCTTTCTCAATGATGGTGATATAGTGAGACCATCTCTGACAATGCCAAAAAGGGTACAGCTCAGGAGCATACTGATCATGAGGTACGTGTGGTGTGTGCGACCGTCTGTCTGTCTCTCTCATTTTATGTTTTAGGATTTTAGTATTGCATTATCTGTATTTTGTATATCTCCTCTCTCTCGTGATACTTATTTTTATGATTTTAGTATTGCATTATCTGTATTTTCCATATCTCCTCTCTCTCGTGATACTTATTTTTATGATTTTAGTATTGCATTATCTGTATTTTGCATATCTCCTCTCTCTCGTGATACTTATTTTTATGATTTTAGTATTGCATTATCTGTATTTTGCATATCTCCTCTTTCTCGTGATACTTATTTTTATGATTTTAGTATTGGTTTATCATAAAGTATTTTACACATCATCTTTGGGTGCTTTATGCCATTCATATTTCACAATAATCCATAATTAGCTATGATACTTTAATAATTTTAATGTAATTTAAACTTTAGTTAATTATATTGTATAAAAATAACTATTATATACATAATATATATATATATATATATATATATATATATATATATATATATATATATATATATATATATATATATACATATACATACACACACACACACGTTTCATTGTTATTTATGCTTATTTATGAATGGTCGCAGAGCTTTTTAGCCACAAAATACGTTACTCCAAATCTCTATTCTATAATTATTGCTATATTGCAAAACCTTCGGAAAAGAATAATCAATGTATCACTGTAAATATAGTTGTCACTATTTTGGTTTTTTTTCTCTCTCTCTCTCTCTCTCTCTCTCTCTCTCTCTCTCTCTCTCTCTCTCTCTCTCTCTCTAGAAGAGATATTCTTATCTATCTATCTAATATATATATATATATATATATATATATATATATATATATATATATACAACGTGTGTGTATGTGTATATGTATAGCCTATGTATTTCTATATATTATTCAGCATTCACTGCACGTGTCTAATCTCAACATTACAGATTTTCAACGATCCAATACTGAGGGAAGTTGGTGAAACATCTCGCGCAGCTACAGGACCTGTTATGACACCGTCTGCAATGTCTACCGCATGTCCTAGGAATAATTCAGCCAAAAATGGCACATCTACTTCAGTGAATACTACCAATCAATCCGGCTTAAGGATGCGCGATGATGCAGACGATGTTATACGGGAAGCCCTTCACTACTTGATAAAATTATCGTTTACACAGTGCACTGCTGATGATTGCAATTCTTTTACAACAGCAGTTGCAAAAGATCTTCGACAATTGACGGGGGAAACCAAAATTCATGCAGAAAAACTAATCTATAATTTTCTTTTTCTTGCTAAACTTGGTCGTCTTTGGTCGACATCAATGTTTAAAATAGAACTTTTCCTATTTATAATACTGACCATTGTTGATATAAAATACCAATATTTTCTAAGGGGGGGGGGGGTAGGGTTTGGCCAGCGTGGGCAAATTGGCATTATTTATAATTAGTATAGAAAATATATGATTACTTGGTGTGAAAGTGCTGTTATTATTATCCTTTACAAAAAATTACCTGTAAATTATCATCTTTGAGAACTGCACATATAGCTTCACGTGTCTCTGGTATAATTAGAGACAAACTCTGCTTTGATATCCTCGTGGTATACTGCAGCAATGTATATGACCATCCAGCTGCTAAAAACCTGAATTGCTTCCAGAAGAGATTCTGCCCTTACACTCTGCCCTAAATGGGTGTCCTGCTTTATTATGTACGGTTCCACTTTTGCATGGAGTTTATAGAAACTATTTACATCCATTCTCATGTACTGGATAAACTCATGCTCACGTCCATCCTGGAGTTCACAGAATATAGTTACATGACTTCCCAACTCTCTTCTTCTACGCATTAACTCTTTACACCATACTCTCTTCTGCACTTAATCTTTTTATTTTCTTTAGTAAACGCAGTGCAAGTATTATTCCACAGTGCTATTTTCTTTTTTAACGCTGTCCTAGGCATGGTGAGACCGGCTTTCCACTTTGTCAACAAGCTATTGCCAACTGGACGACCTGAACTACCCCGCCAAACCAACCTGTCGTGATTTGTGAAGTATACTACAGACAGATTTTGCCCCGTAAGGACAGAGGCCCTCGGCCTATGCCTAATAGTACGGAGCCTAAAAGCATACCATTATCTGGTAACATTGTTTCAGAAGTGAGAGATATACAAACAGTATCAAGTGTCTTCTGGGCACTGCCCGATAGTCTGGACAGGGCCTTAGACCTACTCAATGAAAAGCAAGACGGAGAGCTGGGAAGGGACTGCTGTGAACATTATTTAGCTTGTAACATGTCATGTACATAAACAACGGGACTGTATTTAATGTTTTGATTGATTAATATCTTTAAAGGATATATAAGGGAACAAATAACTTGGCAAATGTATATTTATATTTTTCTCTCTGCCATCTCGTTTCACAAGCACACTCTTACACTTTGAGTGTGAACATCAAAGATACCTTTAACAGGAAATGAATCACACTTGATGGTGACTGCATTAGACCCAAAGAGTCTTGACTCTCGTTTAATGACTGCAAAAATAAAACCGCGTTTCCTATCAACCCTGTAGAACATGCCTCAAAAAATTATATATATATATATATATATATATATATATATATATATATATATATATATATATATATATATATATATATATATATAGGGGGGGCATAGAAATATTAGTTTGTTAGCAACAAATGACAATTCTGACCCAGAGAGTGAAATATTGATACTTCTATAAAGATTTACATTTTTATGCTTTTGTATGATCGTGAACCCAAATATTTGGAACAGCAAAGTGAAAAGTCCGGAATGCTTTTATGGTAAAGGACACCAGTGGCGTGTAATTTATAAACAGCTTAGCTTTTGACTTTGAAATTTCAAGATGTAGTGTGTTTTTGCTACAAAAGGAATTTGCATCAACATAAATATTATAGATCTTTAGAGCCTGTTGAAAATCTTATTTTCAATATCTTGCAAATCATAAATTCGTATTTGTGACGCAATTAGTACAGGTCTAACATTTAGATTTAATTAGTATGTAGTATCCACTTTTAGATTTAGTTATTTCAAATAATGATTATTTCCAATAGGCTAATGGACCTCTTAAATCAGCGATACAATTCTGTATCAGATTTTAAAACTAGTTTATAGCCTTAATTCTTATTTAGAGTCATTGGTTTCATGGTTAATTGAATTTCTCACTTTAAACATGATCCAATTTCTCAATAACATAACAGGAAAAGCGAAAAAGAAAAAAATCTCCAGACAATATTTAACATTTTTATTTACTAGACGAGATTTATGCTTATCCTTTAAATAATATAACTCTAAGAACTTCCAAGGAGCCTTTGAACCTTGAATGAACTGATCTGATTTCTTGCTGATAAATTGTGTAGCTTTTCAACTATTCTCCATCTGATACCCTAAAAGTATCCAGTGAAATAAATACAGGAACTTTGCATAATATCAAGCTAACATCAGTTTTCAAAAGAAGCTAGAAATAGTTATCAACAATAATTCTCTCTCTCTCTCTTTCTCTCTTTGCAAGAACTCACATGTTATCAAAGTGAAGAATCCATGCCTTCTGTTATTCATAAGCTCTGTCTCAACTCTTTCACACATTTTCGTATTTTATTGAAAATATCAGCCTCCTAAGAAATCTGAAATAATTTTGAAATTTGGAGAGTAGTTTTTGTATTTGGAAGGATAATACAAATTTAGAACATTATTTTTTTTTCATAAATTAAATGTAGTGGCATTTTAATTGTATTTAATCACAGATAAAAAAAAGGTTTTAAAGTTATTACATGAAGAAAACCTATATCAACATGTTTGTATATGGGCATTTCTAATCAATTCCCAGCAATAGAGGTAAGAATTGTATTTACTATTTCATGTTCTGGAGAGCCTATAGGGTATATAGATTTGGGCTTATTGGGGGTGAAATTAATGTAATAAAAAAAAGAAAACTAATTACCGTATCATAATAGTGTACTATACTTGGTAATGCATATGGAGAACTAGAATTATTTTCTTCTTAGACAACAAAGAAGTGCAAAGAATATCATTGCAATGACTTAATTCAATATTTTCCTGTATTCCCTTCTTACTAGAATACACAATAAATTTTTTTTTATGGGGAACTCCCCTGTATTGACCTAATAACATGCCAACCTTGGGAAAATTTTTATATAGTTCAGATTTGGAAATTACTGGAAAAAAGGTCAAACCAAGGAAACTGTGCATTTGTTACATTGTTAGGCAAAACAGTTATGCTTTCAGTTGATCATGAACAAAAGAGGCAGGTAAATTTAATGATCCACTAGAAAGAAAAATCACC
>NC_090733.1:48647413-48649913 GCF_036898095.1 Palaemon carinicauda
GGCCTGACACCTCATGAAGAACACCAAAGCGTTTCAACATCCCAATCTTCAACGATGTAGCTGTCGTTATCGTGCACAACAATTTCGAACCCAGAGACAGTTCTGCACAAATAGGACAATCTACTTCAGAGGGTTGCCGACACTCGCTGATCCTACGGCTCTCTCCAGTACCCAGTCTTTTTTTGGCAGGGCGAAGATGGATACTACTTACGCATTCCACAAACATATCCAGCCACTGGAGATGCAGCGCTGTCCAAAAAGGTATCTCCATAAGATTTCTATGCCTTCCAGATCATTGTGAGGAAAGGTGAAGACAACCACATTTTGAAATGTCGAATTTATCATTGGCATGTACGCAAGGATTGAGAGCGAGTGCCTGCACACACACCAACAAAATCTTCAGGCTGAAAATTATGTTCACCTGTGGGACGCCATGGCCAAAGAGACAAATCCCAACAAGTTGGGGAAAAGAGTGATCCTACCAGATACTGTTACAAGCAGTCCTCGGCACATGCAAGAGTACACCCAAGATTCCATGACTTACGCGAGGAAACATGGACTACCTGACCTCTTCATCATATTCACGTGCAATCTTACCTGGCTAGAAATTCAGAATCACCACCAATCTAGACAGTCGACTTCGGATCGCCACGGCCTCATCGCCAGGGTGTTAAAGCAGAGGCTCGTAAAGATGATCAACGTCATCAAAAAATCACACGTCTTTGGCGAGACTCGGTGATGGATGTGAGCCATTGAGTGGGAAAGAAAAGGGCCTTCCCCACTATCATACACTCCTCTGGCTGAAGGGGAAAATCAAGTCCATGGTCTAGGTCTACTAGTATGGACGTCACACAGGAGGGTGGCGAAATTGTCGAGAGGGATGTCGTCCCAACAGAGGAATGTGCACAATGTCCTACATGCTTGGTACTCCGAATCTTTTCGTTGGGCTTCTGCCAAGGCATTGTAATCCAATCCAAGGTGAATGGATGACAATGTGTTTCTTTACAGGGCATCAGCAACGCGATTCATTTTCCCCGGGATGTGCTGAAGGGTACAATTGTATTCAGCCATGGCAAAGAGATGTCAGCATTGATGGGAAGACCAGGCGTCGCACTGTCAAGTGAAGGTGTGCACCACAGGCATGTGGTCCATGCAAATGACTTAGGCATACTTTTCAAGAAGTTGCAAAAGTGACGGACAGAGAATTATACTGCCAGCAATTCTCGGTCAAAGGTCGAGTAGCCGGATTTCACATTGAAATGTTTTCTACTGAAGAAGGCCAATGGGCAGGGCGAGCTGTTGACTACCTGCTCGAGTACTGCCACAATAGCAACGTCGCTGGTGTTGGTGAAGAAAAGGTGCAGGTGGCACAGGAAAAGTGGAAGTATTCATAGGGTTGCAGAAGGCCACTTTTTTCAATGGGACACCACTTCAGGTCTTTTAGCTTGAGGGACACAGAGGGGGGCAAGAGTGGAGGCTATGGCTGGCAGGTAACAGTGATAATAGTTCATGCCCAAGAATTCTTGCAGTGCTTTGATGGAAAGGGCGAGGGGAGTTCTGAATGGCTGCTACTACGAACAATGTTTTATTGGTGCCAAAGTTGGACTTGTAGTGTAGCACAAAAGGGCCATTCTGTTGTAGGCGGTCAAGTATGCTGCGTAGATGACGGATATGTTCCTCTTTGGCAGAACAGAACACAATTAAGTCATCTGCATAACATAACAGAAGGGGAGGTCCCCAAGATACTGTCTATGAAATGTTGAAAAGTGGCCCCAGTTTTACGAAAGCCGAAACAGGAGTAATTGAGGGTATGTACCGAAGGGGGTGGTAATAGCAGTCTTGGGGATGTCTTCTGGGTTCATGGGCACCTGATAATTCCCATTCAAGAGGTCAAGCTTGGAGAAGACCTTTGTTTTGTCAGGCCTCTGTAATTTTCACACGGACACAGAGAGCCATCTTTCTTCAGAACAATGTGTAAGGATGACGACCAAGGGCTCGAGTCCTTTTTGCAAAGGCCCATTTCTTCCATTTTGGCAAAAGTTTGTTTAGCAGCTGCAAAACAATCTGTGGTCAAACTCCTGAATCTGGAGAATAGTGTTGTCTTGATAAGGTGATAAACACCGAGTTTGGCAGGAACCGTGGGCAAATGTTCAAGTTCTGAACGGAAAACATCCAGGTACGACGTGAGGAGGGGGGCGTAAGCATCTGTGGGTGCTATGGCTGCCAGGCCTTTCGTGGGTAAAAAACATCAGGGATGGTAGGCACCACACCCAAAGGGCATGAAGTACATTCACTTCACGAGGAGAGATGTCTGCAGCAGGTTGCAGGCAAGCGATACTGGTCATTTCCCTGAGGGAGAGCGAAGCCTTTTGATGTCCTAAACGTTGCCAAGTGTTGACATTGTTTCACTATGTATTTGGCCGGTGATGGCGTGCACTGTTCCAGGAGGTATGATTTGAGGGCATTATACATTATTGGGGGTATCGTCTTGCTCACATAG
>NC_090733.1:48657413-48659913 GCF_036898095.1 Palaemon carinicauda
CTCTCACTGTGAGGAGATGCTGGATAGTCTCCAGGCGTGAAGCCAAAGCGATGCTACGGCTTTGTGAAAGATGTTGCAGTGTGGTTGCTTGAGTAGCTCGTGTCGCGGAGGAAGTTCTCTCGGGAGTTCCGTCAGGAGCTGCAGAAGGTCCGGGAACCACTCTGCATGATGCCATTGCGGAGCTATTAGAGTCATTGATAGGTTGACCGATATTCTGGTCTTGTTGAGCACCCTTCTCATCAGACAGAACGGTGGGAAGGCGTAAACATCGATGTTGTCCGACCGTTGTTGGAAGGCATCTTGCCAGAGTGCCTTGGGGTTCGGGACTAGGGAACAGTACAGCGGAAGCTTTAAGTTCAAGGCTGTCGTGAACAGGTCTACCGTCGGGGAACCCCACAAAGTCAGGACTTTGTTGGCTACTAGAGGATCAAAAGATCACTCGGTACTCACTATCTGAGATGCCCTGCTCAGACTGTCAGCGAGCACATTCCCTTTAACCGGAATGAAGCGAGCCGATAGTGAAATCGAGTGGACTTCGGTCCATCTCAGTATCTCTACTGGAAGATGGGATAGCTGTTGTGAAAAGGTACCTCCCTACTTGTTGATGTAAGCCACTACCGTGGTGTTGTCGCTCAACACCACCAAGGAGTGACCCGCCACAGTTTGTTAGAACTGTTGAAGTGCCCGATATACGGCCTTCATCTTTAGTAGATTTATGTGGAGGCATTTTCTGATTCTGACCATAGGCCTGAGGTCCTGTGGTTCAGAACGTGGGCCTCCCACCCTTCTTTTGAAGCATCCGAGAACAGCATCAAATCCGGGGGGAAACCTTGAACTGGTAGATCTTGTTGTCTAGGGTGAATCTTAAGTACTTCCTGGAAGACGGATGGATTGGGATCTGGAAGTACGCGTCCTTCAGTTTGACAAACTTGTTCAGAGCTGAGAGGTCGATGACTGGTCTCCAGCCTCCAGAGCCCTTCTTTACAAGAAAGAGTTGACTGAAGAAGCCTGGGGAGCCATCGACGACCTCCTGGAGAGCATACTTCTTCAGCATGGTCTCGACTTCTGCCCGTAGGGCTATCCCCTTTGCCGATCCCGTGGCATAGGAGCTCAACGACACTGGATTCGCTGTCAGGGGAGGAAGAGATGTTATGAACGGGACGCGATACCCCTGACTGATCACGGAGATCGTCCAGGAATCGGCCCCAAGTTGCTGCCACCTGAATGCGCAACTTTTCAGGCATCCCCCCACTTGTGGACATGCAGGGGATTGCCGATCCTAGCGTTTGCGGCCTCGGCCGCTCCCTCTAGGATTCTTGCCTCCCCTGGAGGACTTTTTGCCCTTCTTATCTCTGACAGGAAAGGGCTGCTGCTTGGACACCGTCGTCTTTGCTGCCACTGCCGGTTTCGTCGTCTTGGACTGACGAGGTTGTTGAGGTGCTGAAGGTTTGTAGGGCTTTGTTGTAAGAGCCCTTTGGAGAAAATAATTCTGGTTCAATTTTCTCCACCTCTCAGCCACCTGTTCCACATCCTTGGGCTCAAACAAACTCTTTCCCAGGAGGGAAGAGTGTCTGAGCTTGCAGACATCCATGGCTGGGACCTTCGAGTGGAACCTATCGGTCACCCCATCAAGTCGCTTCAGGATCGAGTTTGCCCACAAGTTCGAGACTTGGTGGGCCAGAAACTCAATGGTGCGTGTGCCCGAAAGGAGGAAGGTCTCTAAGGCCTTCCTGGTTCTCTCCTTGGACAAATCCTCGGATCACAGCAGGATGCCCAGAGACCCCAGCCAGACATCCAGCCACGAAGTGGCCTGCATGGCACACTTTGTGACCTTCTCCTGACTCAGGATCTCTGTTGCCGAAAATTTCACCTGCCGGCTGGAGTCTCTCTCAAGAGAGACTCCCCTGGTAAGCTCTTCCACAGAGTGGTGGAGTGGAAGAGCTAAACAAGACTCCTCCATGATCTCAAAATACCTCCTCTGTTGGACACGAGGAGGTGGGAGGAGCTTGTTGCAAGCAGTGGAACGGCTGGAGGAGGCGAGCTCGGAGAGCTGGCCCTCAACCTTATCCCTGGCACTTTTCACCCCTTGGGACCAAACCAACTTAGTGGGTTTCTGAGTTCCAAAGACTCGGTCCAGGACCATGTCCTTGCCCTCACGAGGGGCGATCTCAGGGTCCTTGAACCCGTTGAGATGCCTCATCAGAGTCAAGACTTGCCAGAAGGCATGTTCTGACTCTTGCTGCTCTCCTCCTGGTGAACTGGCAGCAAATTCTCCTGTCCCCAGATGCTCTACTTGGCAGAACACGTGGACGTTCTCCTGGGGTCTTGCTGGCTCTGGTCGAATCCTGGAAGAAGACTTCGGGATAGTCTTCGTGTCCTTTGGTTCCCTTCTAGGAGGGATATAGGACTCCAGCAACGAAGTCTGAGGGCTCTTCTCCACCCCAACACGGAACGATTCTCCTACTCGCGGTGAGGTTTCTCCCACTGGTGAGGTGGGAGA
>NC_090733.1:48667413-48669913 GCF_036898095.1 Palaemon carinicauda
CAGGAGGCATATCTATACTCAGCATAAAGCTACTGCTGCGTGTTTATGCTTCTATTTAAAAGGAATACAATCTGACCGCGAAAGAAACCTTTTTTAGTACAACTCCATTACATAAATGGTGGGCTTCACTTAAATCTGGACTCTTTGGTGTAGACTTAACAGTTACTCCTTTTCAAAACCGATCTGTCACTTAGTATCCCAATGAACAGACACTGTCTAATTCAAAGACTATTTTGCAAGTGTTTTTTGTTAGTAAACATACTAAGACAAACAACTATCTCTTCCCCTTCCTTGTTTGTTTTTCTTCAAATTAAATTTACCAGTTTAGCTTTTCCGGAAAAATTTAAACTTTTAATAGACATTGTCGGTTATGGAGGTGTAGACGCAAAAAGTATTCCCCAATTTTTATAAGGTAATGTCTCAGCTTCCAAGTTCTTTCATTTCATGCAAGTTAGAAATAAGATGTTCTTTTTGCACTTGAAAAATTGGCCAAGTTACTCCAATCGGTAAATGTGATTGTGGTAACACAAACAGGCGAGCTGAAGCCATTCATTTGTTCCCTAATTTACAATTTGGCTCAGCAGAGGCATAGGAACATATAATTCCCTTCTTACTGTTTCGTTTGATGGACTTTTATCTTAGTGCTACCTTAACCGTGTTACTTTTATGGACCTTGTTTCCAAATTTACCGTATGGAGGTAGATGGGTCTTAGCATCATTCTTGAATTTCTATACAATTGATTGCAAAGAGTAGTTGTTGATGGACAATGTAGTGCCTATAGGAATCTGATAACTAGAGCTCCTCATGGCAGTGTTTTCAACACAATGCTTTTTACATTATATAAGTATGTAGGTAGTAGGTTGACCAGGACACCAGCCACCCATTGAGATGCTACCACTAGAGCGCTATGGGGTCCTTTGACTGGTCAGATAGTACTACATTGGATCCTTCTCTCTAGTTACTGTTCTTTCCCTTTACCTACACATACACCGAATAGTCTGGCCTATTCTTTACAGAGTCTCCTCTGTCCTCATACACTTTACAACACTGAGATTACCAAACAATTCTTGTTCACCCAAAGGGGTTAACTACTGCACTGTAATTGTTCAGTGGCTACTTTCCTCTTGGTAAGGGTAGAAGAGATTCTTTAGCTATGGTAAGCAGCTCTTCTAGAAGGACACTCCAAAATCAAACCATTGTTCTCTAGTCTTGGGTAGTGCCATAGCCCCTGTACCATGGTCTTCCACTGTCTTGGGTTAGAGTTATTTTGCTTGAGGGTACACTTATTCACACTATTCTATCTAATTTCTCTTCCTCTTGTTTTGTTAAAGTTTTTATAGTTTATATAGGAAATATTTATCTTAATGTTGTTACTGTTTTTAGATTATTTTATTTTTCCCTGTTTCATTTCCTCACTGGGCTATTTTCCCTGTTGGGGCCCCTGGGCTTATAACATCCTGCTTGCAATTAATAATAATAATAATGTGGTTTGACTTGGAAAAGCTTATTGCGTAAGCAAATCATGCTTCTTCCTTTGCATTAATTCCATCCCCTGAATGTAAGCCCGATTACCTAAAAAGAGATCTAGTTAAAAGTACCACATGGTGTAACTTATGGGGGAAGAGGTTAAATCATGACAAAACTGAAAGTAGGATTGTAAAATAGGTCAAGGACAGTGACACCTCAACATCCACAACTTTTCATTGATAATGTCCCTTAAAACTACATAGAACACATAAATATATAGAATTATTCCTGACTGCAAATTTCTTTCGATAAAAGTTTCTTCATCAAAAAAATAAATAAAATAAAAACATACTAATTGCCTTTATATATTTTTTTCAATTCTACCATTCTGTTAGAAATCCTATGTATAGATAAATCTAAATCTCGACTTCATCATAAAGCTCAATAATACTAAAGATTTTTAGAAGTCTTATTTCAGCTTCAACTGGATTGCTGAAAGACCTTCCAAAGATGGTATTTGAAGCGGAACTGAAGAAGTTCAAAATTGTTGCAAATACTCTTCTGCTTAACATTTTGACACGTCTCTCTCCGTAGTTTGTTAATTTATGTATGACTTATCAAGCTGGTGTTAATGTATTGTATATATTTATTCTCATAATTGATTCACTACACTATTTCATTTCTACATTGGGCTGATTTCCCTTGGTGGAGCCCTTGGGCTCTTAGCAATTATTTTCCAATTAGGGTTGTAGTTTTGATCGTAATAATAGTAATAAAAATAATAATGTACGCATAATAATAATAATAATAATAATAATAATAATAATAATAATAACAATAATAATAATAATAATAATAATAATAATATATGTATTCATCTAATAGGTAACCAAAGCAGGAAGGGAAGGGCCATCAGAGAAAGAGGTATATTTTCTACAAAACAAAACTAGAGCATTTCACCGAGGCCAAAGAAAACATGAAATGCGAAAACAGGCAAGAAATTTGCATATAAATTACATTTCAACACCCCGA
>NC_090733.1:48679913-48681475 GCF_036898095.1 Palaemon carinicauda
TCTGTTTTATCCTTAATCCTATTAATCAGTACTCTACCATACACTTTTCCAACTACACTCAACAAACTAATACCTCTTGAATTACAACACTCATGCACATCTCCCTTACCCTTATATAGTGGTACAATACATGCACAAACCCAATCTACTGGTACCATTGACAACACAAAACACATATTAAACAATCTCACCAACCATTCAAGTACAGTCACACCCCCTTCCTTCAACATCTCAGCTTTCACACCGTCCATACCAGATGCTTTTCCTACTCTCGTTTCATCTAGTGCTCTCCTCACTTCCTCTATTGTTATCTCTCTCTCATTCTCATTTCCCATCACTGGCACCTCAACACCTGGAACAGCAATTATATCTGCCTCCCTATTATCCTCAACATTCAGCAAACTTTCAAAATATTCCGCCCACCTTTTCCTTGCCTCCTCTCCTTTTAACAACCTTCCATTTCCATCTTTCACTGTCTCTTCAATTCTTGCGCCAGCCTTCCTTACTCTCTTCACTTCTTTCCAAAACTTCTTCTTATTCTCTTCATATGACTGACCCAATCCCTGACCCCACCTCAGGTCAGCTACCCTCTTTGCCTCACGTACCTTGCGCTTTACTTCCACCTTTTTCTCTCTATATTTTTCATACTTCTCTATACTATTACTCTGCAGCCATTCTTCAAAAGCCCTCTTTTTCTCTTCCACTTTCACCTTCACTCCTTCATTCCACCATTCACTGCCCTTCCTCATGCTGCCTCCAACAACCTTCTTGCCACATACATCACTTGCAATCCCAACAAAATTTTCTTTTACTAACTTCCATTCCTCCTCTAAATTACCAGTTTCTCTTACTCTCACCTCATCATATGCCATTTTCAACCTTTCCTGATATTTACTTTTTTACCCCCAGTTTTACATCCACCTACTCTATTCCCCCACTCTTTTGCTACAACTAATTTTCCTTCCACCAAAAAATGATCAGACATACCGTTAGCCATACCCCTAAACACGTGCACGTCTTTCAATCTTCCAAACATTCTTTTAGTTACCAACACATAATCCATTAATGCCCTTTCTACTACTCTTCCATTTGCCACTCTTACCCATGTATACTTATTCTTATCTTTCTTTTTAAAGAAGCTAGCACCTATTACCATCTCTTGTTCAACACACATGTCTACCAGTCTCTCACCACTCTCATTTTCACCTGGTACGCCATACTTACCAATGACACCTTCTACCTCTCCAGCGCCCACTCTAGCATTTAAGTCACCCATAACAACTACATAATTCCTTCTACCCAGTCCTTCTACACACCTAGTTAAATCATTCCAGAACTCATTCCGATCTTCTTCACTTTTCTCACTACCTGGCCCATACGCACTGACAAACGCCCAACATTCCCTACCCAACCTAACCCTTACCCACATTAACCTAGATGATATCTCCTTCCATTCCACTACTTTACCTGTCATCCATTCACTCAGCAATAACGCCACACCCCTCTCTCGCTCTTCCCCTTTCAATCCCAGACACTCTACCAGACATTTCACCAAACATCAC
>NC_090733.1:48689475-48729475 GCF_036898095.1 Palaemon carinicauda
AAGAAACCACTATTTGCCACTAACATGAAAATTCAGAAATTTTCTATTTTAAATTTCTGTCATTACTATCTGTTCACACTTGTGTAAAGGACACACAGCACACGTGCTATTCTTTATGCTTCTTTCACCTGTATTATTTGGAACAGTCTGTAATGTCACCATTGTGACATGCCACTTAACATGTTGTACTGTCAAAAGTCAACACGCACACCCTGCATACAAGTCCCAGTTGATTCACTGTTTCTCGCAGTATTAAGCGACAGGTTTTAGCATACTACCTGCCACCACCACAAACCTCTTGATCTCTTGTACCTGCTTTGCATAGGCTAGTGTTTGAAAAACACTCTGGATGACTTCAATCCAATTTACGAGCGAAAACATTCGAAATCCATATATTGGAAAAAATTCAGAGACGAAGCAATTTTTCTCGGATCGTGACCTGCGGGTGTACTGTCGGGATCCGCTCTGCGAATGAAGTAGGTGATCTTCGCCCTTAGTTGTTTTAGAGACAAATTTGAACCTGATGTTTCTCCTTCAAAGACCTGTCCTCCCCCAAGGTCTGAAGTTCTATGAAGATACCCCTTTAGGCACTCCACTGGACATAGAGAGACATCTTCCTTCAGAGGGCAGATTCTCCAGGCACCCCACTTTTTGGTGGGTAGCTCGTTCTTAGCGAGAAACGTTGGATCAGGGAACAGGTTCAGTTCTCCCCTTTCTGTGAACTGAACATGGCCCTCATCTCTGGATAGGGCCACTATTTCACTAACTCTGACCCCTGAGGCTAGTGCAAATAGGAATATAACATTTTGGGTCAAATCTTTCAGAGAGCAGTTCTCATTGTTCAGTGTTGATGCAAAGTTGAAGAACTTTATCCAAGGACCATGAGATGGGCCTCGGGGGTGCTGCGGGTCTGAGTCTAGCACAGGCCTTAGGAATCTTCTTAAAGATTTCATTAGAGAAGTCTACTTGGAAAGCGTACAGCAAGGGTCTAGTCAAGGCAGAATTACACGTTGATATCGTGATGGCTGCTAAACCTTGTTCATGGAGATGAATAAAGAAGGATAAACAGAAGTCTGTTGAGATTTCTTTTGGATTCTTTGCCTTGACAAATGCAACCCATTTCTTCCAAGACGACTCATATTGTCTTCTGGTAGATTTGGACTTATATTCTTCTAAGAGGTTTATACTGTCTCTCAAAATCCCGAATCTTTTCTCAACTGCTAAGGAGAGAAATTCATGAGATGAAGGTTCCGGGTTTTCTGTGATGAAGCGGAGACAGTCTACTTCTGCACTTGTTGTGTCAGAACTGGGTCCGGCAACAGAACCAGTCTCAACCACAGTTCCAATATTAGAGGGAACCAGATGCTGTTCGGCCACTTGTGGGCCACTATAGCTGCTGTTCCTCGAAAGGATCTCAGTTTGTTGAGGACTTTCAGTAGAAGATTGGGTGGAGGGAACAGGTAAATCCTGGACCATCTATTCCAATCGAGGGACATCGCATCCACTGCTTCCGCTAGAGGGTCCTCGTATGGGGCCCCGTAACGAGGTAGTTTCTTCTTGTCGCTCGTCGCGAAGAGGTCGATTTGCAGTTCTGGGACTTGGCACAAGATGAATGAGAACGATCCTGCGTCTAGGGACCATTCTGACTCTATCGGCTTGAACCTGGATAGAGCGTCCGCCGTCACATTGCGGAACCCTTGGAGGTGAACTGCTGATAAGTGCCATCTCTTCTTTTCCGCCAAGCGGAATATGGCCAACATCACTTGTTTGATTTGGGGCGATCTCGAGCCTTGACGATCCAGACATCTCACTATCACCTCGCTGTCCAGAACCAGACGTATGTGGGTCAGGCAGCGAGGAGACAGTTTCTTCAGTGTAAAGAAAACTGCCATGGCTTCCAGAATATTGATGTGGAAGGTCTTGAACAGAGAGGACCAAGTCCCTTGGATTTTCTGTTGGTGAGAGTGGCCTTCCCATCCTTCCTTTGATGCGTCTGTGTGGATGATGACTGAAGGTGGAGGTGTTTGTAAAAACACCGATTTCATCAGGTGCTTGGCCTCCAACCACGGCTTGAGAAGTGATCGTAGACGAGTCGGTATTGGTCTTCTTAGATCTCTTCGAGCGTTTGATGCGTATCTTCTCCAGACTCGTGTTGCATCCTTTAATTGTGCTCTTAGCACCGGGTCTGTCATTGATGCGAACTGAAGGGAACCCAGCACTCTCTCCTGTTGGCGTCTTGATATCCGATCGGATTTCAGAAGTCTCTTGACAGATCCCGCTATCTCTCATCTCTTCTTTGACGGAATGGAGAAGCGGTGTGACTAAGTTCCATTGAATTCCAAGCCATTGAAACTTTGAGCTGGAGAAAGTCGAGACTTTTTGACATTGATCTTGAATACCAGATGTTCCAGGAACTGGATCACTACTTTGGAAGCTTGCATGCACTCCGTCTCGGGTGCTGCCCACACTAGCCAATCGTCCAGGTAAGCCATTACCTAAACACCCTTTAGGCATAGTTGATGAACGACTGCATTTGCAAGCTTCCTGAAGATCCTTGTAGCTATGTTTAGCCCAAAGGGCATGGCTCTGAAGACATATTGTTTCTTCTGAAGCCTGAATCCTAGGTAGGAGGAAACTTGGCGATTGATTGGGATATGCCAATAGGCATCTGCCATGTCTATTGAGACTGTGTATGCCATCTTGAGCAACAGGGTCCTTATGTGTTGTAGGGTTAACATCCTGAACTTCCTTGGAATTTGATGGACTTTGCCCTCCTTATCACTCTTTTGCTCAAGAGTTTTCTAATGTATTCTTCCAAAACAGGGGTGACATGTTGGAAGAATTGAGGGAAAGATGGTGGAGCTACATTCCAGCTCCACCCCAGTCCGTTCTTGATTAGGCTTCGGGCCCAGGGATCGAAGGTCCAGCGATCCCGAAATAAGTAGTGTCTTCCTCCTACCGTAAGCATCTCACTTTTGCTGCTGGCCTCCTTGACCACGGCCTCCTCTATTGCCTCTGCCTTTTGAGGGGCGTATAGAGGAACCTCTAAATGTTCCTCTAGCTTTCGGCCAAAAGGTTGTAGACTGCCTCTCAAAGGCTGGAGTAAAGGCTGGTGACTGTGTTGCCACCTGCTGGGGTACCAACTGGTAGGTAGTAGGAGGTTGTGTTACCACCTGGGGCACTGCGGTTGTGGGAAGTTGTTGTTGCCGTTGTTGTTTGGCAGGGCGAGAGGGCAACCTTGGCCTCTTTGTCTTCCTCTTAAGTTGGGGACCCTCATCCAGGGAAGACTTCCTCTTTAGTGACAAGCCCCACTTCTGGAGAAGGTTCCTATTCTCCGTGGCGGCCTTTTCGACTACTTCCTTGACCACTTCACTCGGGAAGAGGTCCTTTCCCCAGATACTGGACGAAATTAGTTTCCTAGGTTCATGTCTTACCCCAGCCGAAGCGAACATGAGCTCCCTACAAGCCCTTCTGGCTTTTATAAAGCCATACAAGTCCTTAGTCACAGTAGCCAGATGTGTTTTGGCCACAACCATAAACATATCCGGGTTCTGGGGGTCGCCATTGTCTCCAAGATAGTCTGGAGAGACATAGAGGAAGCAAGTCTTTCTTTAGTTTCCTGCTCCCTGAGCAGGAGAAATTCGGTCAACTTGGGGAGATCCTCGCCGAACTGACGTCCAGTAATATCTGCCTACAACTTCCCGACTGAGAAGGTAAGATGCAAGTCCTTCCAGTCTTTCTGGTCCAAAGGTAGAGCTAGGGACAACAGTTTACACTCGTCGAGTGTAGGACAAGGTTTCCTTGCTTCAATAGCCTTTAGGGCTGCCTTCTACCCTTTTTCCATAAAGGGGAAGGCACGGGAAGATGAAACAACAAAGGACGGGTGCTTCTTGCTGAGAGCCGGCACCTTTGAGTTAGTAAAGGCCTTCTCCTTCAAGGTGCTTGACAGTAAAGACTGTGCTTTAGCGTGGTCAAAAACTATGACCTCTTTTGGCTCGGTTTCCTCCTTTGATACCGGCTCTGCCTTCAGACGATCGAAGCAGTTTGGCAAGCCTCTAAGCTGGGCCAGAATTCCACATCTTCGATGGGGACTAAACCCAGCTTCTCTGACATATAAATCTTCCTGGTCGTCATAGGCATGTACTCTGCATGCCTCCCCAGATTCACATCAGAACATGAAGGAAGTTCCTTCACGTTGAGTCTCCTTTGAGACCCACGGGACGCTGCAAGTTGGCGCATCTCCAAACTTAACGCAGCTTCCCTTTCAGCACCCTGTTACTGGATCTGCTCCACCAACGACATAATGGAAGACAGAGTCTTCCCTATGTCATCAGATGAGGGAGCAGACGATGTCGAGGGAACTGGTTCTGGGGCAGGAACCGATGAGACCGATACTGACTGGCACAGCGTGCGTGCGTCCTGCACACCTCATGGCCAAAGAAGTTCTTATTTCTAACGTTGCAGAAGACGGTCTTGCACTTGGGTTGGTCCTCCTGTAAAGAGAGGAAAATAAAATGAGTATATGGTGATTCATCACACAGGATAAAGTATACAAATATTATAATAAATATTTTGCCTTTTGCATGTAGCTTAGGATAGATAAGCTAGAAATGAAATAGGAAAGACACATACATGTGTTTTCTGCACATCCAATTGCTGTGACCTCCCTCAAGATTAAACCATGGGTCATTCTATTTTGAAGAGCCCATCGGAAGATCTCTATCCTGTAAGGATAGGTAAGTGTAACTTAACACCAGCTTCCAGAGGGTTTAAGATTGGGATTGTTATCAGTGATCACTAATCACCGCATAGAAAGAACTTACTTTCTTTGTATTATATGGTCTCAACAATAGGCTGCGCACGACAACACAGGGCATGTTGGAAAATTTTGGTTACTGTATAATCTATACTGTAGTTTTCTGTTTGCAATATGATCTATATTGCAAATATACTGGCTACTGTATAATCATATACTGTAGTTCCAGCCGGCATATCACCAGGGTATAGTTCAGTCGATATAAAGTTGACTGTAATATAGGCAGGCAGTTCGCCAGCTGGCGGAGAGGCGCCGGCTGCCGGCGGATCACCGGCTGTCGGCATTCCATGCCAGCCAGCAATAGGTATTTATACACAGCGGTCGGCAACCTGTCCGGCTGTCGGCAGCTAGCTAGAGCTGCCGGCAGGGAAGAAAACAGTGGTACCAGCTAATAGAGAGAGAGAGAAAGCATGGATCGAAGGATGGTGTAAGAGCTCTGCCTTACAACCTTCTTCCAGAATAAGTGTACAAATGTAAGGGGAGAATGTATCATTCAGGCTTCCACCCATTCACAACTATTCCCAGGCTCTGCCGGCATAGTTTATGAATGGCAGTCCAAGAGAGGACTGAAGAACACTACAGATAAGGGATCTTCTGTCGGCAACCAGCACAGCCTGCCCAACTCCCCCGGGAGCACTATGTCCGTAAGGGAGAGTTGAGTGACTGCACAACCACGGACAGAAACCCGAGCCATCCCCACAACCTACCGGCAATCGGCTCGATTGTATGACGATGGCCAAGAGATTGCGATGGCTAGGCCATCACTAAAGGACAGATTGGGGAGGGGTGATGGTCCTATAGGGTGTGGGGGGAGCCGGCAGGTTGCCAGTCTTACCTCAACTAACGAACTTTGTTCCAATATTAAAGGCAACCCAGGTGGCAGGAGAATTCTATTCTCCAGCCTAGGGTCGACTAATATAGTAAAGGGGCCGGCAGCAACCTCGCCGCCACCCCTAAACAGTAGAGGAACAGAGTTCTAGTGCCGGAGTTGCCTAGGCAGTAGAAGAATTCTATTCTTCAGCCTAGGGTCCGCCACCACAGGACTAGTCAGCTAGACCACAGGGAGAAGGTGTCATATATAAAATCTTCAAGTCTGGTCTAGGGAGGTCTAGCCTCTTCCGCACGACCTGTCACCGGAGCGTCAATATAAGCATTCCGACTTTTTTCCGTCACGCGTAAACGCACCAGAAATCAGCCAATTATCATATATAACTATTTATCTACTAGTATAAGTGTGTGCATGTGTGTGTGCGCGCGCGTGCGTGTGTCCGTCTGTATATATGTACAAGTGGACATACATGTGCATATATATACTTATGCGCAACTGTGTATGCATATATCTTTTTGGTATGTAAATGTATGTGTAAATCTACTGTATATATATATATATATATATATATATATATATATGTGTGTGTGTGTGGGTATATGTATATTTGTATATGCGTACGCATTTCCTGTGCGAAGAATTTGATTACCCAAAGTATTTTCCAAGTGACCACAGAGGTATACTTCTACACTCGTTTTTGTTGACGGAGTATCCCCTAGATCCCTAATCTCCGAGAAAAAAAGATATATGTATGTATTTATGCATGTGCACATATAATGTATGTGTACGTATACATACATATATGCATACATACATACATACAGGTACGTACATACATACAAACATACAAACAAACATACATGCATACATACATATATATACAGTATATAAAATATATATAGCAATGATAACCATTATAATAACAACCATCATTTTCCCTCACTGAAGCAAAGCTTTTTTGAAGTGGATAGAATATATATACAATTATAAATATAAATATAAACAAATATAAATATAAATATGAATATACCTACCTACCTACCTACCTACCTACCTACATGCATACATTCCTTACTCGTAGCAGTAGCGTCAGCGGTTGCATGAGAGTTGTTGGTGGCGGACATTCGAACGTTTTCTGACGTGCCTTTGCCTTTTTTGTGTATTTTACATAGAAATTCCGGACAGTGATGATTCATATCATCCAGAGTATCATATAGAGCATTCAGACAGTGAAACTAAAAGATATGAATGTTTCGTCATCACTTTCATGGATATCACTTTACATTGATGCATAATCTTCACTGTCTGAATCCTCCATATGATCCTCTGGATGATATGAATCATCACTGTCCGGAATTTCTATGTAAAATACACAAAAAAGGCAAAGGCACGTCAGAAACCGTTTGTATGTCAGCCACCAACAACTCACATGCAACCGCTGACGCTACTGCTACGAGTAAGATGAATGCTCAGTTTTCTTTTATTCTGGAAAATCCCATTTTCTATAGTAGACGAATATAACCTCCACAGGCATTACGAATATGGGAAACTAATCTATCGTGGCTATTCCGACTTTGTTTATGTCTAGGAGGGATTTAATAGAATTTTGGGACACCCGTGTGACCCATCGTAATATATATGGCAAAAAAAAGGGTCACACATGTGACCCATCGTGCTGAAGAGGCTAGCCTCCTGTGCCGGTAGCCTAGTCCAGCCGGGGAATGCTATTCACCCTGTCAGCCAGCCACCGGCAACAGACTAAATACTCTGAGATTATCACCAAAATCCAAAAACCTGCCTCTGCGGTTACAGGGGAAGGGACAGAAAACCCTAGCCTAATCATGCTTAAATGACAACACAAGGTATGATACACTAGGGTTATAGCCTAAGCTAACTCAGAGGGAAGAAGAGATTGCCCTTAAATCTCCATATATCTATCTCAGTCTGTATCAATAAAAACGACACAAAGGCAATCGGGGAACAGGTATGAAAGTATACTAAAGCCACTACGCAAGAAGCCTAGTGGCAGTGAGAATCGATCACCTAAATCACCGAAACTCTCTCGTATACTATCTTGGAAGAGGAAAATTTATGCCAACTTCTTATCTTACATGTATAGAATACGCCTGAGGCTTCATTAAAATTATAACACAAGGAAAATCTATTATATCATGCATGAAAGTACTAAAACTGAACGCCTAGGCTAGGAAGCTTAGCATAAACAGGGTACGGTTACCTAAATCGCCGAAGCTGATATCAATACTATCGGCATAATATAAAGAATTCCTAGCACTGAAGGCAAAATAGCTAAAGATATTTAAGCTATTAACACCGGGAAAGTCGTTCTGGCTAACTAAATGACTCATGCGTTACGAACGACAGCGCCCATGACGGCTCCGGCTTAGGCAACAACTCTTGCAACGTTAATTTAACTTCAATTCATATTAAAATAAGGCAAGAGCTTACATTTATACAATGTAAATATCAATAGTCAACTTTCTAGAGGCAGATGAGGCTGGAGAAAGCATGATTAATCCAAAAAACTTCCAAAATAATGAGAGAGCACAGGAAAATCACCGAGCAATGGTGCTACTATGAAAGGAATAAAGGTGGCAGACAGATATGACGTCATCTAGACGATCAAACAGTAATGGAGAAGAGGTACCTTATAACCGCTCCCCTTTCGTTTTCTTGCCACCTTCCCCCCTCGAAGCGTAAACGCTATTCGGGGTGAATATAGCTATGTGGCGTGTCAAGAATACGTCCTCTGATATTATAAGATATCCCTAAAGGAAAATTTAGGGATATTCGTGCCAGGAGTTAGAATTCTGGAGACCTTAAGGTAAAATTCTCTGGGAATATCACTGTAGTCAAATATACCCTAGAAAGCTACACTTAAAGAAACTTCCAGCAGGACGACATGGCCTGAGCCCAAAAATACATATATATAGGCTATTCACACACACACACACACACACATATATATATATATACATATATATATATATATATATATATATATATATATATATATATATATATATATATATATATATATACACACACACATTTTTTGAAAAGCAGGTAGTGTGAACTGTTCCGTAAGTGGAAGCATAGGCCTAACATTTAGGGAGAAAAAAATGTTGCTGTGAAATAAAGTGGAGGTTTTCACTTTTCACTACATTACTAGATATTTTTGTATCAGCATAACTGGTACTGGTAACAATGATGATTTCCAGTTTACTTTTTAATCAAACGAACAATTTTGGACCAGGTCAGATAATTACTTTAAGAAGATTTTACAAATGTCTGGTATAACATTTTATTGTAGTTTATCCTAATGTCACAATTAAATTACTTGTGTTTTATTTAATGCTTAAACCTAACCACTAACAATTCTCATGGAGGAAGAAAACCAGAACTTATTTTTGTTGTTGCAATTCAATTTGTTAAAATTCCACGACAAAAATGGAGAAAGCAGGATACGGGGAAAACTTGCGTAATAATGAACACAAAAATGGTATAAATGATAACAAATATGATTTACAACAATGAATGAATTAGGCCTACAAATGTGAACTTCTAAAGTCCACTGATTTAACCACGATCAGGGAAATCATAACGAAATTTTCTTAATTTAGTGATATCACCTTACGACAAATACTGTGCGGTATGATAAAGCACGTAAAATTAAATCAATAATATTGTAGTACTATGAGGTTGTGCGATATGAAACTGACCATTTAACCTAGGCAATAATGTTATAGTAGTATGCAAGGAACCGTTAGGTATGTGTAGTTGAAAATAAAAAGATAAAATTCACGAAATGCTTCATAAATGGGCACAAGTGGATTTAACGAAGGAGCCACTTTAAAATTGGACTAAACTAAGTTTTCTTTTTTCTTTTTTTTTTCTTTTTTCCAAGGAAGTCGGTGGCTGAACCCCAAACTCCAGTTGAATGGTATCAAAACATTAACGATTATACATGCAATTGAAGTGTTACAGAATATGTCACTCATTAACGATTATTCGAAAAAAGGCAGTTCAGGAAATCCTAAAGATCTTAGGAAGTGGTCAACATCCTAAAACTACTAACAATCGCAGTTGGATGTTAAAATTTAAAAAGTTTACACTTAGCAGATCTCCCCACCCCTTTTTATTTGCACAATCCATTGCAGCACAGATACTAGATTTGGTGTTTGTTTACAAGACCACGATCTCCATGTATATATATATATATATATATATATATATATATATATATATATATATATATATATATATATATATATATATATATATATATATATATATATATATATATATATATATATACGAAAAAATATGCAAAGCTATTGTTTTCCTCTATTACTTTTTTCATAATTCAAAACAATTCACCACATGGGAAAAAAGTTAGAATTATAAAACAATAATAGATTAAACAAAATACAAATAGACTGGTTTCCTCACTAATGGACCTGGAACTGACATCAACATAATCAACCAAACAGAAGTTCGTGATGCCAGCGTACATTTGCTATATATTCAAAATATATACTAAATTAAAAATGGGATAATTACTTTAAGGTATCCATAGGACACTGATTAATTACGCCATTTTTTAATTTAGTATATATTTTGAATATATAGCAAATGTACGCTGGCATCACGAACTTCTGTTTGGTTGATTATGTTGATGTCAGTTCCAGGTCCATTAGCGAGGAACCAGGCTACTTTTTCTCTATAATTCTATAGTTTTTAATATAATTTTAAGCTTTTTTCCCATGTGGGGAATTGCTTTAAATTAGGAAACGGTAATATAGGAAAACAATATCTTTGCATAATTTGGCATATATGGATAGCGTGGTCTTGTGAAGAAATACCCTAGTTTTATCTCTACTGAGAAATAGATCCATTCTAAAAGAAAACTATTATGGATGCAAAGTGTACCATTATCTGCTTAAGCAACAAAATTATTTACAATACCCAATGACGAGTGTATAACTAGAAAATTAGAACAGCGAAACCCCAACGATAAAACACGTAAGTTACTTTAGTGTAGGCCTACACCAAGAAGTACATTTGGCAATACGTCATTAAAAATATAATACCGAGCAACAATCCCTCGACAGATATTCAAAAGAGAAATAAAGCCAAGACCAACAACCATAGGAATTTTAAGTTCACTAGATTTCTGTCACACTAAAAATTGAATTGGGCGAATACCAATTGTTCCCGTCACAAAACACAAAAACCTTTATAAAATAATCCAGGGCAATGATTCCATGACATTATTATTTCTGAAGAATAGATATGATTCACCTCTATAATGATGACTGTTTCCTAATGTCATAAGAGGGCAAGCTCAGGATGAGAAACTCTGCATTGAAATATTAACTTACTTTGCAAGATGGCAAAAATCGGTTGATGCATGAGAAACTTCATTAATTCAATCTAAGCATTACACCGACAAAGGGTCGACGCAAAAACACATGATGAACGGAGGAAAATAGGTAAAAAAAAAAAAAATCCGCGAAGACGTTTCACACGAATACACAAACTAAAAACTCTTCCTCCATATGGAAGGTGACACCGTGACTGTGTGTTGACGTTGGTTGGTGGAGGGTGGAGTCACCGTGGAGGAATACACACAACACACTGAACATGCGTTGAGGGAGACTGCAGTCTGGACTAACTTAGGAGAATATGGGATGCCACGAGTAGGCAACACTCAATCGACAGAACAAACGATTCTGTAACTTAGGTACGAGAGCATTTAATTCCATCGTCGTATATACATCACATGTGTAATACAGATATGTGATTAGTACATGCAAATGTATAATACATATAGGCTAGATGTATATATAACATGTTTGTGTGTGAAGGTGATGCCAGTATGGCATTTTGCGCCACTCACGTTAGTCGTTACCACCCCATTGGCTCGGGGACATGCGCTTGTCTTCAAATGTTTTTTTACTGTATATTTGGATTTTGGACACTTATATTTAGAATATCCGAGACAATGTCTATGGTATGAGTAGAGTAAATACATGAAAATTAAAATAGGAAAAAAAAATCTTTGAAATATTTGGTACGAGGAAGTAACCTTTACCTCGGACGCTGAACGGCAAATTAGTCATCGTATGACATGAATTAGTGAAAAATTAAACAAAACTTTGGCTTTATTTTGGGATTGAGAAAATCTTTTACTGCCTTGTGTATTTCACCTTTAAACATACAGATGTTTTATATTATTATAAAAATGCCTTGTGTATGAAAAATTGATTATAGCACGACTGCCATATGAGACTCCTCCCTCACACAACCGTTGTCATAACTTTGTTTTAAGATTACTGATGAGATAGTTAGTTTGGTTATTTCTTATCGGGGTTATTGGCTGTCTTCTTACAACTAGGCTAAGACACGTGATTAAAACAAAACAGCGAGCCTCTTTTGGGTTCCAAATGCTCGTTTGATTGTTCTTAAATTTCCCCACCTCATATGCGACAGTATCTTAAATTGGCAGGCCGTAAACCTAGTAATTTCCATAAAAGTTTCTTGCATTGTTTCTAATACTGATTGTGTCACGGCTGAAAATATTTGACTTTGAAGGGCTAAAGGCCACTTATGAAGGGCAAATCCGAGAGGCAGTGACATTGCCCTGTCAAGCAGGACAATGCCCTAGAGACTAACCATATGTGCATATGATTAGCGCCCAAGCCTCCTTTTCACCCAAGCTAGGACAAAAGAGGGCCAGACAATGGCTGCTGATGATTCAACAGATAGACCTGGAGGCTCCCCATACCCCCCATCCTAGCTCACAAGGATGGCGAGGTTGAAGTAACCAAAGGAACCAACGACTTTGAGCGGGACTCGAATCCCAAGTCTGGCGATCACCAGTCAGAACGTTACCACATAGGCCACCACAACTTCTGAATAGTTCAGAAAATCATACATGAAGCAACACACAAGTCTGGAAATTGCTTTGACATATTCACCGATTTCCAGTTGTTATAACAAGAAATTAATACTTTAGTTCATACTATAGTTTCGTTCACATTTCCCTGAAACGTGATACCCTGGTGGAAGATATAAAATCTCATGTATATTGGAATGAAATTGACAGTGTTCTTCTAATAAGAATGACAATTTAAATTATCTTTTTCATTGAAATTGATTGCATTTGTATAAAGAAGAGCTTGTCCTTTTATAGAAAACTATTATCCATTTTACTTATAGGCCTAATTCCTTCTTGTGTGTTTTGGTCTGGGTTGAATTTTATTTTTTTCTCAATCTCCATTGGAAATAATACATTGAATGTTTATTGAAAAGAGTGATCTCATGAAGAAAGCCAACAAGAGCTTCAACGCAAATATGTAAGTGATGGACTTACCATCTACCACACCAAGTTTTACTTTACCTGACACACTGACACTGACCGCAATTTGTCTCAGACCACACACTGGTGCATTGCTTCTGCTAACATCAAGATATTATCTCGCATCTTAACGGTAATGGTCATTGATGTATCATCAAGAATATATTTGAGAGTAAGGAGAGTATGTTCGATCCTCAATCTGCTTAAAATAACTTAAACCTGTTGGTTGTTAAAGATACAATTAAACCAAGGGTTAATATTTGCCCTCATACTTTTTAATAATGCTGAAGATTGGATTGGATATGGGCAGGGGCCAGTAAGGCCATTCAGCGACCAATTGCATCTAAGGTAAAACCTCATAGTTACACTGTGGTGTCAAAGATAGAAGAGGTTGATCATCAAAATGGATGAAATAAAGCAAGACTGGAGATAAAGCGAAAAGAATATAAAGCCAGTGTAGCTAGGAGTTAATGAAAAGCTCCAAAAATCCTTAAAAGTATTATACATACAGTGCGCTGCTTCAGGTGCACTTCCGTCACTAGCACCGCATGGGGAATATTGGCGAGGAGGCGATGCGTCAACCTCTCTGGCCATTTTCTTAAAGTATATAACCTTATGGGTCTCCCGGTCTCTTCATATGATTGATTGATTGATTGGAAGTTTTCTGGCATCCTGCTTTTCATATGAAGAGGAGGAAACTTTTTGATACGATAATTTTCAATTTTAGCAGCTTCTACCGCCTCTCCAACTGCCCACTCATTTCAAAGAATACTAGGCATGCAATTGATTCTAATACTCATGCCTTCTTCATCATGAGGCTTAATACTACACAGTATTCCAGTAGTTTTTTTTTTTCCGGCTGTAACCAAATATGAAATTATCTTCCTAATCAGGTAGTTAAATCTTTTTTTATCTTCTATCATAAAATTACAATTACATTTTAGCAATTTACATTATATACGTATTCTGTACAAAAATACAGATATGAACTGAAATTGCTTCGAAAAATAAAAAATCAACTCAATACAAATTAAATCAATTAATAAATAGATATATAATATGCAATAAATTTTATTGTACAAACGTTCTTAACTTATAATTATGTTACATATTTAAGTAATTATCATAAATGTATTCTTTTTGTAAATATCTTATTTAATTATTTTTTTTAAGTATTTCTTATTAAATTTTTTGTTTTTAACATTCTATTTCTTATGAATATAAGTAATTTTGGGTCATCCGTTAACAGTCCTATAGATCGTCCATACCACACTCCTGCTAAAATATCCGATATCAGAACCATTGCAGTATTTTCATCCTTATTTGACACAGTTTCAAAGTCTAATTGCAAAATCTTAATCAAACTGTTTTTCTTGATCTTACAACAATTTATCAAAAGTGTCTTAAACCAGTATATTATTTGCTTCACTGATGGACAGAGATAAATAAAATGCATGTTATTTTCTACAGCACCACAAAATAGACATTTATTCTCATTTGTTAAATTCATGATGTACAACCCGTCATTTGTATCCAGTATTCCATGAGTATACCTATAAAGTATTTCCCTGCTGTTCTTATCAATATACTTGTTGTTTACATGCTTCCAAATCATAGTCCAATTGAAAAGGGGATACAGTAGCTCTATCTAGGGTTTGTAATCTTTACAATTCATAAGCAAATAAGTTTCTTTATTTGACACATTTGGATATTTTTTTAAGCGATAGACTTTAATATGAATATCAATCATTATGTTATAATATACAGGGATAAAAATAGTGCAATCTTTATATTCAATTTTTGTTTCAATTAGAAAGGTTGCCCGAATTTTACAGAAAAAAATATTGCATTTCATAACCAAAACATCTATTTATATAATTTTTCACAAAATATTAAATATTCCAACTCCCCCTTTTAATTTATCTAAAAGCAAAGTTTTTCTTGCAATTGGTTCATAACTGCTATTCCACGCGTATTTATACAAACCTCTCTGAATTCTTTGTGGACATGTATTTGGTATTGGATGAACATGTAATATATACCCTGTTTTTGGTAAAATGTTACGATTTATTACAATAGACTTTTGAAATATTGTCAGTCTCCTATTATGAAAAATATCAACCATCTTGGTAATCTTATCTTTCAAAGAAGACCAGTTCAACTCAACACTTTTCTGATAATTATTAGTATGGTACACTCCTAACACTTTACATGAATCATGAAGAAACTGGTAGCCATTAATTGGCCATACCGTTCTGTTTTTCCAACATCCTATACCTAAAATGAAAGTCTTGCCTTTATTCAAAATGGCACCAGACGCTTTTTTCATATTCGTTGATTACTTTTTTATATTCTAAAAGACCTTCGTCACGAGTTACAATAATAACAGAATCATAAGCATAACCAAAAACAGACACATTCATTTGATTTGGTAATTTTAAGGAAGACTCTGAAAGTTGTCTTTTTATCATTTTGTAGAAAGGTTCTTGGTACACAATAAATAGAATCATGTATAATGGACATCCCTGCCTCACAGATTATCTAATTAATACTTTCAGCATCTTTATGTAACATTTGTGTCAACTGGATAAAACTACTGCTGAAACCAATCTTTTTTTTAATATTGCAAATAATAGTTCATCATCTACAATTCTACACGATCAAAAACTTTTGACCAGTCTAAGTATATCATAGCTACCTCCTTGTTATTTTAATTTGTGTAAACCATAATATCCCTCATTAAGACGTTTACATTGATTATTGACCTATTTTCAAGACAGCTGAACTGTTCAGAGGATATTATTAAATTTGATAAATTTCTAAATCTGTTAGCTATTATTTTAGCTATGGCTTTAAAATCTACATTTAGCATTGTTTTCGGTCTCCAGTTAGTAATATGATCTAAGTCTTCTCCTTTCGGTGTGAGAGTAATTATTCTTTTATTTAGTTTTACAGCGGTCTTATTTCTAAACATAAATTTCATTAGGCTTTCAAAATCTTGCTTGATATCTTTCCAAAATGTCTTATAAAATTCTACTGGGAGACCGTCTATCCCTGGACTTTTCCCATTTTTTCATTCCACGAAGGGTTACAAACACTCCAGACTCGGTCACCTCAGCTGTTAATATATAATTTTCATTTTTGTCTATAAAACTATTGATTAAATTAAGAAACATTTGTTGACTATGTTCATTACATTTTTCTTTTTTAAAGAGGTTTTTAAAATAGTCTCTTATGTATATAATAATTGCATTGGGATTAACAATTTCACTACCAATTTTCAGAAAAGTTTTAGTATTTTCTTTTTCCCTAGCATATATGCTGGCACTTGTTCTCCTTTTAATTTATCATCAACTTTAGTTCTTATTTTTATCCATTCACATATTTCATCTTGAATGCTAGTTATTCTCAATTTTAATGAATTCAGTAATGACATTTTCTCAGCATTTAAGGTCGATTTCCCAATTTCCTCTTTTAACTGATAATTCAGTAAATTAAGTAGTCCGCGTCTATCCCGATTAATTTGCTTTAAACAACTTACAAAAAAGGATTTTAGTTGTTCTTTTGCAAAGTCCCACCAACATTTAATATTTTCAAATTTGCCTTTCTTATTTCTAATCTCAGTCCAAGCCGTCATGAAATTTTCTTTAAGTAAATCGTTATTCAAAATTTTGCAATTGAGTTTCCACTACATTTTCCAATTTTAATGATAGTTTGATCATGGAATGGTTAGACCAGCTTACAGGTATATTTCGAATATTACTTACCTGATTTTGCAAATCTCTTACATAAAATCTATCTAACATTGAGCCATAGTTTTCCCTACTATATGTATGCTCTGCATGGTGGTTTAGGAGGAACAAAGCGTCTTTCAATTACAAACTATTTTTTAAGGCACACAAGAGATTTAGATAAAATGTAACTATCTGAATTTGAACAATCCCTCATACAATAAGTCTATTAAATTTTAGCGGTGAATATTTGCACAGACTCACAGGGGTGCCCTTTTAGCTCGGAAAGGTTCCTGATACCTGATTGGTCCAAAGTATTTTTGTCCGAGCACCTTCATTGTTCTCATATAATTACCAAGTAATGTGAATCGAAACTTATTTATTAACCTATATTTCTCCATCATGTTTTGTCAATAAACAATGTGAAAGAACAAATACATTATGAATTATCGTCATAGTAAGCCTAAATTTAATAACACAATCCGCCGAAGTCAACGACAGAGCTTATTTTCGGATGCACGCTTTGTAATTTTGTAATTTCTTTTTACATATTTTAACACAAATTTGGATAAATTACACTCAGCATAAGTTAAACATGTTATTATAAACATTCCTGTTCCTCGCCTAATATCTACCTATTTTCCTCGATATCCCTTCTTTCATATATGGGATATCCGCACTACGATTCCTTATTTCTTATCCTCTGTGGAAAGTGTTGGCTTGAAGGGAAACGCGTGCTAGTCACATTAAAATAGTGTGCAGGCGGGAATAAAAAGAAAAAAAAAATTACTATGACACTTGAGGAGTCTCTCGTATAGTTTCATTTCTGATCCTGTCCGGCCATATAACTGTTAATATCCCTCTGAGGGGCTTGTTCTCAAATCTAATGAACCTATTAGAGATTGTTTAATTGTCATGCCATGACTCATGTCCATATAATAACACCCATCTCACTCAGCTGATAAATAGTCTGAGATTTGTTTTGTAATTTCACAGGATTTGATTTCCAAATTTCACTTAACCAAGCCATTGTCTGATTTTTTTTTTACTTCATTTTTTTTTTTTTTTTTTCGTTCCACCATACCTCAATTCTAAAGACCCTGTATTGGAGATATAGTTCGTTGATACTTCAGGTATGCCAATATATGGGGTTATAGGACGAAAAACGTAAAATTCTGAAAAAAATCACTAAACCTCGTATGGCAATGGACATTGTGTAGGCCTATACGAATTATTGGGTGAAATTTCCTCTTACTTTCACATTTACAGGGTAATTAGTAAAAGTAACTCAATAAACCAAAAACATTGATCCCAAAAATACAGTATTTCTTCTGTTATCATTAATTTTGATAACTATCACATTTTAATATAAAACAAATTGTGAGCAATGGCATCTGTATGGATTCCAAAGAAAATTGGCGAAACCTTGAGGTGTAGTTCCGAGAACAATTTGTTTACTTCGTTCTTCTGTTGTTAAATCGGTGGAAATTCTAAAGTTCAAACTTGCAGTAAATGCTTTTATGTTTAACAGGCTGATATAAGTCTCATTTTAGTCTTGTTACTGTTCTTAGAATATTCTTTTTAATTGCTTATTACTTTTCTTGTTCTTTTCCTTTCCTCACTGGGCTATTTTTCCATGTTGGAGCCCTTGCGGTTATAGCATCCTGCTTTTCCAACTAGGGTTGTAGTTTAGTTAATAATAATAATAATAATAATAATAATACCCGCATAAGAGGGAACCCAGCAGAAAGAACTGTTTTATGCAGCTGCTTTTGAGTTTTCTTCTAATCGCACGCGCTTAGGCTTAAAACTTTCAGGTGTCTCATATAAACTTATTTTTTTTTTTGTTTCAGCATATTACAAACATTATCCCCGTAGTTGCTTTCATTTTTTTTTCTGCAGTGAGTTCAGAAACACTATCAGGTACTATACCTCATCTAAATATGACAAGGGGTACATCTAACAGTCTATTACCTTTGAGCCATCAGTATGTAAGTTTATTAATTTTTGTCTTTTACGAACACCACGTTCGCTAAATTCAGCATTACCATTAAGGAGGTAATCGTAATCTCTAAATAGCAGGTATACCTTCAAAACATTATAATTAAGATTCATATTAATTTACATTTTATAACCATCTACTTTAACCTAGAAAGTATATTTCAGCCACCCTTAACCTGTGGCTGCAACCTGAAAGGACACGTTTAACCTATTTAAAGTGTCGCACGCGATTATATCTTATTTTGCCTTTTTACTCGGGATATTTTGTTAGATTATCTCTCTCTCTCTCTCTCTCTCTCTCTCTCTCTCTCTCTCTCTCTCTCTCTAAACAACGCGTGACTAACACTAACAATCGAATGATAATCCCAACAACCAGATGAGAATGCATAAACCCAGAGCTCTGAAAGTGGAATTGGCAGTTTTTGCTACGCAACGCATTTTGTCTGACAAGATTTAGAATTGTGTGGCATCTCAGTAGTGAGGCACTAAATTATCGTGACCAGCAAACACCCCAAAGAAAAATGAAAGAGAGAGAGAGAGAGAGAGAGAGAGAGAGAGAGAGAGAGAGAGAGAGAGAGAGAGAGAGAGAGGGGGGGGGTTCGGACGACTACGAATCTGAAATACAAAGCAAGAGGTTTACTGAAATTGGTATCAAGGCACTCTTATATGCCTAGTGTTCGTAATTTCTGCATTATACTGATGAGGTTAAGGAGGAAATTTGCGATAGGAAGCGTATATGAATACATGGAATTCCTAAGGGATGCTGTCAAGAGATGGTTTCCATTTTTCAAAATGACAAAAAATGACTTTCTCAACATTGACCTTATTTAGTCATACATCACAGATTTCATATCTAAAGCAGCAAACTTGCATAATGGTAGAGTCATTGCGTATGAGTTCAAGTAGAGCTATGCCATAGGAAATAACTGTCATGACAGACACTTCTGACAACCATGAATGTCTGCCTCATAAAAGGCAGAGATCACGCAAGACTTTAACTTATCTGAGGTCAAAAGAGAAGCTACAAAATATCAAGGTGAGTTAATGGTTTTTAAGCTTTTATTTTTGTTTATCACTATTTGGTATAAATGATAACATCATGCTTTTGTATTGATAGATGGCTTTAAGAGAGGAATAAAATCCACTTTTCATTGCCTTTTACTTATATCATATTTTTTTTTCTACGATCTGGCACTTTACCTTTCCCCACTTGGGAGTGTCAAGTACAATAGGATCATTAATGTTAATTAAAAAAGGGGAAAGCTTAATGATATCCCTGAAGTATAAAAGGTCCTAGTCAAAAATGCTAATGTAGATGTCCTGGGCAGTCTTGGACGACTGATGATTGTCTTCCAGGCTCTTCATAACTTTTGAATCTGAAACAGGCTAGATGGTGAATAATGGAATGCTCTCTCTCTCTCTCTCTCTCTCTCTCTCTCTCTCTCTCTCTCTCTCTCTCTCTCTCTCTCTCTCTCTCATTGCAAATTTTAGCATGCAATTTTTATTATAACAGTGCTTTCTGTCCAGTATTTTTGTATATTAACGTTTTTGTAATTTTTCTCCATTTTAAATTTTCTTATAATTATTTTGTATAAAATGGTAATAACATCAGATTTAGTATTAATGAATAGTTTTAAAACAGGGATTTAATCCAACATTTTTATCGCTATCTACATACGTTATTTTTATTGTGATCTTGTACTTTTCGTTGGCCCACTTGAGAGTGACCAATACTTCAGGGACATTAGGCCTATTAGCACTTAGGAATGATGACAGATGATGACGTTATTATTATTATTATTATTATTATTATTATTATTATTATTAATTACTAGGCTACAACCCTAGCTGGAAAAGCAGGATGCTATAAGGCCAAGGCCCCAACAGGGAAAATAACTCAGTGAAGAAAGTAAACAAGAAAATATACTAGAAGAGAAGTTTAAGAATAATGACAGCAAGTAAAATAAATCTATTATATATAATCTATAAAAACTTCAAAATAACAATAAGAGATATACGGTAGAAGTGTGTGCTCGAGTGTACCCTCAAATAAGAGAACTCTACCCCAAGACAGTGGAAGGCCATTGAACAGAGGCTATGGGACTACCCAACAATGTTTTGATTTTGGAGTGTCGCTCTCACAGAAGAGCTGCTTGCCACTGCTAAAGAGTCTCTTGTACCCATACCTAAAGGAAAGTAGCCACTGAACAATTACATTGCAGTAGTTAACCTCTTGAGGGAAGAAGAATTGTTTGGTAAGCTCAGTGTTGTCAGGTGTACGAGGACAGAGGAGAATGTGGAGAGAATAGGCCAAACTATTTGGTGTCTATGTTGGCAAAGAAAAAATCAACCATAACCAAAAATAGGGATCCAACGTATAAGGCCCAGTACACACTATGATTCATGATGTGTGCAGTATTGATGGGCCGGCCGAGGGCCGATTTCTGACAGTTGCCAAACCTGCGGTTAACCATCCAAATTTGGCTACTTTTGCCGCGGGCTATAGAGAGGTGCCGCTACTTGCCTGAAAATGACCGCGGCACCAATAATCTAATATTTATGTTGTCTTTAGAAATGGAATTTCTTTCATTATAATTTCAAAGTTGAAATATAGATCGTTATTCTATCTTAAATTTTAATAGTTCACAGACAGTTTAAATTAAAGCATAAAATAATAGCACCCTAGGGAACACGATGGCTGTCCATTTTTAAGTGTGGATCGAACCCTATCCCAGTGAGAAGGACTGAAGTTTCACTTTCAGTTGGCAAAACAAACGGAAAATTGTATGCAACAGAAATGCTCTCTGAGATCCTGTTATTATACTTTATGTAGAATTCTTAAAGCCGATTTTGGGAGAGTTTAATAGTCAACAAATTATTTCAGGGCAAAAAATTTCTTGTTTGAAGCTGTTCGCAGATTTATAATATTTTTTCAAGTGCCTGATACAACGTACCATTAAACCAAGTGTACTTAGAAATACAGAATATTTGACTAATTTGAATTGCGAAGATGGCAGATCTGGTAGCACTTTTTTTTTTCTTTTCAACTCAGGTCCTGGATTGATTCTAATGCAAAGATTGAAGCAGGACGGAAATGCACAACCTTTTTAAGAGAAGCTTTCAAGCAGGTAGCAAAGCACCTTCCAAACAATTTAGACATTCCTAAAAATATGACTTTGCTTAATCCAAAAATTGCAAAAGACGCAGTCAATCCAAAAGTGACAGAATTGTCAATCATTTACACCCAGTTTAAAGGTGATCTGTCAAGTTTTAAGACCGAATGGAAGCAAGTAATTGAATATTGCCTCTATAATTGTTCTAATCTTTTGATGAAAATTTTTTTTGAAAACTTGTTATTATCCTGACAGACTAAATTAATGCAATTATAAATTTTTAAATTAAAGAAATGTCCTTTATCTAAAGTAGGGATGTCAATATTCCTTGATTACCTCAAGACTTATGGGATACTATATCGCTTCTTCTTTTTTAACACTTTTCTCTCGTTTTACACTGCATTTAAATCTTGGGACATGACCTCTCGACGGCAATTTTGTATATAAGAAGTGCCATCAAAACGGAAGTAGGACAAAAAAAGCCAAAATTCAGATTTTGAAACAATGATTAAAGCACAACAATCTAGTTCATTTTATGATCATGTTGAATGCTCATGTTAATATTGTTAAATTTCATTCAACTAGTATTTAATTTTGCAAAGACATACTGATTTATTTTATGTATTTAATGTATATATATATATATATATATATGTATATATATATATATATATATATATATATATATACATATATATATATATATATATATATATATATATATATATATATATATATATATATATATATATATATATATATATATATATATATATATATATATATATATATATATATATATATATATCGTTATTTTACTTTTCTTAAAAAGAAAAAAACTTAGTTGATTGGTTTTGATTTCTCCTCTAATTTATATCTATGAATGATCAAATCAAGATTTTAAAAGCAATTTAATAATAGCTAAATTGCTACAATTGTGCTACTTTTGAAGGATTGCCGTGGCTTTTGAGGTTTTGTATCGTGTTTGCTCGGCTCCCCAGCGCCAATGGGTTAACTCTGTGTCTTCCATTGAGTGGACTAAGACCAACACTTCATTTTATTTTTATACCAATTTTAATCATAATAATAGTAATACTTTTAATAATATTTTTTACTTTAATAACAACATAAATTCTATTAATTTTAATAGTAATAACAGTAGAGTCTCCTGGTAGAGATTATCGGGATACATACTCTTTCAATGCAAGCTGAACTGCAACTAGGCAGGTAATAAAGAAACTAAATAAATCGCAATGTGTACATTACTTTATATATCTATATCTTATCTTAGGTCTCTGATTTCACCAAATTATATCTTGACTGGAGAGATGCCATAGACATATCAGACAAACACAGCCTGACTTCAGTCCAAAACCAATCAATTCAAATGTTACCCACAGCTTTAGAACATTGCTCGCCTTCAGCCTCGACTAACCGTCAAAAACTTTAAGGTACTGGAAAATTAATCGTTTTGATAACGTGACATGAAGGATAAGTTTCTTTTTTAGTGTGTTTTTTTCCCTCGTTTATTTTCATTGGGACTATCATCAACTACCTTACATTCGTTTACAACTAGGTCAAAAATAGTTTTTTAATGGAAATAAGAATCTATTTTTCAACGTTATATAGGATAAATTTCTGTTTATGCATTCAGAGGCAAAACGAAATGAAATTGGTGATTTTTCAAATGAAAAGTACAATTATTTTCTCAAAATTTATATTTCATAAAATTTCTTACTCAGCATCGTATAAATGTACCTTCTCCCAGAAAAAAATAATTCTGATATTAGAGAAAACAAACTAAGAACAGATTCAAAGTTAATGTTATAACATCAGAAAAACATATGGAAAAAATAATCAACTCACGTGCATTACCATACCTCCAGGGAAAAAGTATCAAAATTCCTCAAAGATATATTGAAATTGGAAACAAAACTGAGAATTTTCAGTTTTGAATAACGCATGAGAAAAAGCTTTCATGAAAAAATAAGAAACAAGTAGAGAGTTTTGGAAAAAATAATTCAGGCTCCATAATACAAAACAGTTATTTTTACTTACGTTGTAAAGCTGATTTTCATGAGGATGAAATGTTCAATTACTTTAGAATTGGCATCATTATGCTTTTTCTGTCCATGTATGCATATATACTGTATATATATATATATATATATATATATATATATATATATATATATATATATATATATATATATATATATATATATATATATATATATATATATATATATATATATATATATATATGTATATATATATATATATATATATATATATATATATATATATATATATATATATATATATATATATATATATATATATATATATATATATATATATATATATATATACATATGTATATATATATGTATATATATATATATATATATATATATATATATATATATATATATATATATATATATATATGTATATAAATATATATATATATATATATATATATATATATATATATATATATATATATATATATATATATATATATATATATATATATATATATATATGTATTTGGGCACAAGCCATGTCGTCCTGATGGAAGTTCCTAAGGTAGCTTCTAAAGGATATATTATATACTACAGTGATATTCCCAGAGAATTACCCTTCGGGTCCCAGAATTCTAACTCCTGGAGCGAATATCCTTAAATTTTCTCAAGGATATCGCGTATATCAGAGGACGTATTCTTGACACGTCACCTAGCAATCTTCGCCCCGAACAGTATTAACGCTTCGAGGGGGGGGGGGCGTAGCAAAAGAATAGAAGGGGCCGTAACAAGGTTACCCCCGTTCCCGTACTACTATTGATAACCACTCCAGCACCATTCCCAGGATGGCGGACATTCCTAATTTTGTGGCGATTTTGCTTAGTGGTGTTCCCTGTTGATCTAACTTTCCGATAGATTTTCAAGGATTTCTTATGCATTCTCCGATTTCTTTCGCCTTTGGAAAGTTGAGTATTGGGTCTTTACAATGAATAGTTTTTTAGCTTCCTTTTCACAGTGAAATTTGAGTAATTTATTGTGTTTAGAGGTAGCCTGTACCGGAGGCACTATGAGCGCTGTCGTTCATTGGGCATGTAATTTAGTTAGCAGAACGACCTCCCGGTTTTTAAATAGTTTCATATTTCATTAATTGATTATTTTATTATGTAGCTATTTAGGCAATATATTCTTGTAAAGATATTTACATTGTGCATATTTTTCCTTTCCATGTCGATCGTATAGGTAGAGTCTCGGTGAGTGAGGTAACCGAGATCTTGTCTCGCCTAGGTTTCTATCCTAGGCGTGTTATTATACGTTAGACACTCCCCGGTTACCCTTATGTACGGTGATTTCAATTAGGCAGAGATAGATATCTCTTTTAATTGGATGAACTTTACCCCTCTCAAAAAGGGAGTTTAAGGTTAATCCTTCTTCCCTCTGAGCGTAGCCTCTGGCTACAACCTTAGCGGGTCGGCCTCAAATTTTTAATTCAGGCATGACTTTCCTACGGTTTTTCTGGCCTTCCTCCGTAACCGCAGATGCAGGTTTTTGGGGTTTTGCCCAGAATCTCAGAGATTTTAGTCTGTGGTCGGTAGCTTCCTCGCAAGTTAAATAGAATTCTTTTGCTACGTTAGGCTACCGACATAGGAGGCTAGACCTCCCTAGGCCACTCCTGAAGGGTCTGTACGATATGATCCTTCTTCCTGTGACCTAGCAGACTAGTACTGTGTTAGTGGACCCTTGGCTGATGAATATTTTCTTCTCATGCTTAGGGGACACTGGCACTTCAACCCCGTTTCCTTTCCTTTCAAGGTAGTGGCGAGGGTGCTACCAACCTCTTATTTGTATTAATCTATCCCTAGGCTAAGGAATAGAATTCTTTAGCTGCCTGGGGTAGTTCTAATACAGGAACGGAGTTGTTAGGTGGGGCAGGACAGGCTAAGGCCTGCTCCTGCTGTACCTTTCTCAGGACCATCTTTCCCTTCCCTTCTATCCCTTTATGTTGGCGATCCCGGCAACCTTACTGTTACCGGTGGGTTGCCAGGATCAACCAGACTCGCCATCTTTCAGTTAATAGCTGCTGGCCGGCAGTCTTAACTTCTGTCGGCCGGCAGTAATGACAGCTGTGAGCTGCTGGCCATTTTTGTTGCCGGCCGGCAGTAAAGACTACTACCGGCCGGCAGTAAAGACTGCTGCCGGCCGGCAATCATGGCTGCTGCCGGCCGGCAGTCATGGTGACTGCTGGCAGGCAACTAGGGCAGCTGCCGGCCGGCAGCAGCTGGCCATGTTGGCTGTAAGTGGGAAGTCCCTTCTGTTTATAAAGGTTCTTCAGTTCTTTCTTGAACTGCTAGCTACAGTGGCTACTGCCGGGGTGCTGCCTACCAGGCCGGCACAGAATGGTGCCTGCTCAACCGGCAGCACGCCGACTGTACTAGTACTGCCGGCCGGCAGTACTGGCCACCGGTGCCGGCCAGCAAGGTTTAGACAGATCCTTGCCGGCGTCAGTACTGTAGCTGGATGGAAGCTTGAATTTTATATTCTATCCTTCTATTTGAACCTTCTTTCTGCAGAAAGTAGTAATAGTAGACTTTTACATCCCTTTTACTGTATATGTATACAGTATTAGGTAACCTATTCTCCATGCTATCTCTTTTTCTTTTGGCTAGCAGGTTAGATGTGCTAGCATTAGCTAGCTATGCTGACGACATGCTGGCTGTACTACAGTATATGTTTATACAGGTAGTTAGTATTTTACAGTATAGGATATACTGTAAATATTTGAAAATCCTACCCAAATATTTGTGGAACCCAATCTCATATTGAAAGTGTACCAACCGTGTTTCACACAATTGTACATAATTCCTTTTGTATATATTATGCTTGTATCTTCGCTCTTCCCTCGCACTAAAACGAACATGAAAATTCATGTCTGGTTTTTCCTCTGTGATATTGTCTGTCTTGTGAACTTGTTATGTCCTGTTGCCTTGAGGTTTTGTATATAAGGAGAGTGTTCCACAATAATATAACTCAGTCGTTTCCAATCTGCCTTTGAGTTCACACCCTTACTCGGTGCAGTCACATTGGTGACCCCGGAAGTCGACTCGCTCCCACTGCCTTCCAGCCCCACCTCCCTCGCCTCTCCATCGTTGGTACTATGACGGGGACTACATCAGTTGGCGCCGCGGTCGCCCCATTGAAACTTTCACCGTTCGCCACCGGAGAGGCGTTTGCTTGGTTTCAACGCGCTGAAGTCCACTTTCGTATCAGGGGCGTGACTCGCTCAACCACCAAAGCGGATTATGTTCTCGCGGCGATACCCGAGGACACCTTCCCAGAAATATCCGACTGGCTTTGTGAACAAGGAGACACCCCAATAGCGTATGACGCCCTCAAATCATACCTTCTGCAGCAGTACTCGCCGTCGCCAGCCGCTCGTATAGCAAAGCTTTTTCAGCTCTTGCAACAACCGTTGGGGGACCAAAGGGCTTCGCTTGCCCTCAGGGAAATAACCAGTATCGCTCGCCTTCAACCTGCCGCAGACGGCTCTCCTCGTGAGGTGAACCTACTCCGTGCCCTTTGGATACGCCGTTTACCTGAACCTGTATGCGCTGCCATTCCCGATGTCGATAGTTTACCCATAAAGGACTTGATGACCAAAGCCGACGCCCTTATGGACAGCCACTTCAAGACCTCCATCAACGCCTCCACCCCTGACGACGAGGATGCCTATTCAACGTCAACCGAAGCTGACATGAATGCCGTAGGACATACACGCCTACCCCATGACGTGCCGAAGCGGCGACAGAGCCGCCCACCACCCACCAATCGCTCGCGCCCCAACGAACGACTTCTACAGCCACTTACTACCTCCCATCCGCCACAGTTTTGCTACTACCACTTCAGATTTGGGGCAACCGCGAAGAAATGTGCCAAAGATTGTCAGTGGCCAAAAAACGTGTAAGCAGGCCATCGCTTGTGGCGGTGGCCTCCCATGTTTCTAATCTTTTCTTTTTACAGGATGCAGGTACGGGCGTGCGATTTTTGGTAGACACGGGTGCTTGTCGTTCTCTTTTGCCAAGGAAACTCTTCAAGGCACAACGTAGTCTGTCTACATCTGTCGACGTCCGCTTGGTAGCTGCCAACGGATCTGCGATACCCACCAACGGTTACGGGAACCTCACATTATCATTCGGAAACGGTAAATTCAATTGGAAGTTTCTCGTTGCTGACGTCACAATGCCAATCCTCGGTGCGGATTTCCTCTCTCATTTCCACCTTCTGGTCGATGTCGCCCACCGACGATTGGTCAACGCAGACTCGTACTTGTCGACACCTCTTCAACCCGCCCCCTCTAACCTCGCTCTCCACATCAGCGCACCCATGGATGCCTACGCCCACCTCCTCACGTCGTACCCGGAAGTTTTCCGTCCAGAACTTCGCCAAACGCCCACGGTTCCTGCCAAGCACGGATTTATCACCATATCAAGACGACGGGACCCCCAGTCTTCGCAAAATTCAGACGTCTGGCACCGGAACGATTGGCAGCCGCCAAACAGACGTTCGCCGAAATGGAGAAAATGGGCCTTTGCCAAAAGGCCTCCAGCCCATGGTCGTCACCCTTACACATCGTTCTGAAGAAAGACGGCTCCCTCCGTCCGTGCGGGGATTAGAGGCGCCTGAACATGCAAACAGAACCGGATCACTACCCCCTCCCAAACATTGCCGATGTAACCTCCTACCTGCACAAAGCGAAGGTTTTCTCTACGCTCGACCTCTTGAAGGGGTATTATCAGGTGCCTATGAACCCAGAAGACATCCCCAAGACCGCCATCACCACTCCGTTTGGCACATACACCTTCAATTACTCCTGTTTTGGCCTTCGTAATGCTGGGGCAACATTTCAACGTCTCATGGATGGCATCTTAGGGGACCTCCCTTTCTGTGTATGTTATGTGGACGACATACTTGTGTTCTCCTCCTCAAAAGAGGAACACCTCCGTCACCTGCGCATCGTGCTCGACCGCCTGCAACAAAACGGCCTTGTATTCCGGTACGACAAGTGTACCTTTGGCGCCAACGAAGTGTCGTTCTTAGGGCACCGTATCACTCCTGAAGGATTTCATCCCCTCCCTGAGAAGGTAGCAGCCGTTCAGAATTTCTCCGCGCCCTCGACCGTCAAAGCTCTGCAGGAATTCTTGGGCATGATCAACTATTATCACCGTTTTCTGCTAGCCATTGCCGCCACTCTTGCTCCCCTCTACGCCTCCCTCAAGGGCAAGCCAAAGGACCTGAACTGGGGTCCCCTTCAAGAAGCAGCCTTCTGCAATGCAAAGAAGGCCCTATCAACTGCTGCGGCTCTCACTTTTCCTATCCTACACGCCCCTCTCCTTCTCTCCACCGATGCCAGCGACGTCGCTATTGGTGCAGTACTTGAGCAGGTGGTCAAAGGCTCGCCCCGCCCATTGGCCTTCTTCAGCAGAAAACTGTCCAAGGCAGAATCGGGTTATTCTACCTTCGATCGAGAATTGCTGGCGGTGCACCTGGCTGTCCGTCACTTTCGCCATTTCTTAGAAGGTACGCCCTTCGTCATTCGCACAAACCACATGCCTCTGGTGCACGCCTTCACTCGACAGTCTGACGCCTGGTCCGCCCGTCAACGCCGACATCTCTCCGCCGTGGCTGAATACAATTGCACCCTCCAATACGTCCCTGGGAAAATGAATCCCGTTGCCGATACCCTGTCAAGAAACACGTTGGCTGCCGTTCAAATGGGATTGGATTACAACGTCCTGGCTGAAGCCCAACGACAGGATCCAGAGTATCAAGCTTGTAGGACATCCTGCACGTCCCTCCGTTGGGAGAATTTTCCCCTCGAAGACTCCAACACCACCCTCCTCTGTGACGTCAGTACTGGTAGACCGCAACCTTGGATTCCTGCTCCCATGCGCCGACAGGTGTTTGATCTCATCCACGGCCTTTCACATTCCTCGTGCCGTTCTACTGCACAGCTGCTGAAGGCAAAGTTCATTTGGCATGGCATTTCTAAGGATGCTAAGGATTGGGTCCGTGCCTGTACTTCTTGCCAAACTTCCAAAGTACATCGACACACGGATTCAGGAGTGGGCACCTTTCCTCAACCTCAGCGTCGTTTCGCACACATTCATGTCGACGTTGTAGGCCCCCTACCCACATCACAAGGACATCGTTACCTTTTTACCGACATCGACCGCTCCACTCGTTGGCCTGAAGCCATTCCCATGGAAACTGCAACGTCCGCCTCATGTACATCTGCCTTACTCTCTGGATGGATTTCAAGATTCGGTATCCCTGAGCATATTACTTCTGACAGGGGAACCACTTTCACCTCTCAATTATGGACGTCATTAGCGAATCTCCTGGGCATCACCCTACATCAGACAACGGCCTACAACCCCGCTGCCAATGGAATGGTTGAACGTTTTCATCGCACCCTCAAAGCAGCTTTGATGTCCCGCTGCAAGGATTGCAACTGGTTTACTCAGCTTCCCTGGGTCCTCCTTGGACTATGGACCACTCCTAAAGACGCCCTCGACGTCTCGGCAGCCGAAATGGTGTATGGCGACCCGTTGGTCGTCCCTGCCGAATATTTTCCTTCTACATCCTCCTCCGACGATCTCCAGCGCATACGTCACGTCGTGGGAAAATTTACTCCGTGCCGCCAGACTTACAAGCCCCCAGCGAAGCATCACATACCAACGGACTAGCACTCTGCAACGCACGTCTTCCTGCGCAACGACACCAGCAAGCCACAACTAACGCCCCCTTACACGGGCCCTTTCCTTGTGATCCGACGCAGTCCGAAAGCATTCCTCCTAAACATTCGGGGCAAAGAAGACTGGGTCTCCATTGATCGTCTAAAACCTGCTTATCTTCTGCCAGATGACCCGCCTACAGTTCGCCTCTCTAGATCAGGGCGCCCTATTTAACATGTACAGTATGTCATTTTTAGGGGGGGAGCCATGTACCAACCGTGTTTCACACAATTGTACATAATTCCTTTTGTATATATTATGCTTGTATCTTCGCTCTTCCCTCGCAATAAAACGAACATGAAAATTCATGTCTGGTTTTTCCTCTGTGATATTGTCTGTCTTGTGAAATTGTTATGTCCTGTTGCCTTGAGGTTTTGTACATAAGGAGAGTGTTCCACAATAATATAACTCAGTCGTTTCCAATCTGCCTTTGAGTTCACACCCTTACTCGGCGCAGTCACAAAAGAATTTAATTCTTCAATATTCTGATTAGTAATCAGTCTTCAGATTACCCTGCAATATTAAGATTTTAAGGACTGGAGATTACACTCCTAACCCTTAAAGGGCAGAGCTCTTATCCTCGAGTCTCCATGATTAGGAAACTCTATGTTTTAATTTTGTAAGGGGGGTCACAGCAAATAAGTTGGGTGGGATATATACAAATATATGTTTTTCCTTTCCATACTATATATAATTATACAGTATTCAGTATATTGCAATATAGTGCATACTGCAAATAGAAAACTACGATATGATTATACGGTAACTATTTCTAGCATATCTTGGGTATCCTCATGTGAGCTTATGCTGCAGCCGCTCTTACATTGAAGGAATAGTATTTCTTCGTTAAGCTGACTGAGAAATCGGTCTTCCATACCCCACAGTATTTAGTATGAAAGGGACAGTGAAGTATACACTTCCTTATCCCTAGGGGTTAGAAAACCCGTTTTTCAGTTGGAATTCCCTCGAAAGGAAATTCCTATCACTTAATACTGAGGGGAGGTACCAGCATTAGCTTGCAAGGGATACACAAGTATGTGTCTCCTACTATCTCTTTATAGCTTGCTATCGTAAGCTATTCTGTCAGATATGACTTTTGATTTATTGATTATCAGTGAGTTAATCAATCGTATACTCATTTTGTTTTCCTTTCTTTACAGGAGGAATGCCAGATGTCATGTGTTGCAGTCTTCTGCAAAACTAAGAGTAATTGTTTTTACGGACATAATGCATGCAGGTTTTATGCCCCCTGCAATCTTATTTCCGGTAACCTGCAGTATTGGAACCCGCAGGCCTGCAAAGTATGTCGGGCCCTATTGTCCGAAGGTTTCAAGAATCCCAAGTCGGTGGAAACTAGGGATGCAGCTCGTTTCATACTACGCAACTGGGTGAGAGGCTTTCAGAAAATCTCTCCGGGACCTTATCTGCCTAATGACATGATGCGTAGGTTACTATTTCCAACAGCGGGTAAGGAAATAGTGGTACCCCAGACACGAGGTAAGTTTCCTGATGGCCATATAACCTTCAGGAAGGAGGGCAAAAAGCGCCCACGAGAAGAAGGGGAGAATGTCAGGTTGGAATTGCCTCCGTCCCAACAGGCTCATGAGCCAACGACATCGATATCTCTGCCTTCTATCCCTCTTTTAGATGGAATGAACCAGTTATAGGCCCAAGTCAAGAATCTAGTAGAAAATATTTGCAAACAGAGCACAAAGCAGGAAGCGAAATGCAAGATTGAGCTTGGCAAAGCTCCACTTGTCGCTCCTAAAGGGTCGTACAAAAGACTCGTAGATCAAAACCTTCTGACATGCTCCACAACCAATCCCTGGAGGTTTGCGGAGCTAATGCCGATTTTAAACGGCAAACTCTACATTTCGGAGAAGATGGGCGCTGTTCCTTTGGACAAAATCCAGTTCTGGCCAAGCTTTGACGCTTTCCCTAACTGTTTCATTAAACTGAAGGATGAACCAACATCAGGAAAAGGAACGGAATCAAAGGAGGTTATGATTCTCGACAATGATAAAGCACAGGCTATCCTAATAAGGTGCATAGAAAAGGCGGGTTACTCGGTGTCGAAGGTATCCACACCGGGTAACAAGCACTCTCCCTTCTTTGCTCCTGCTTCAATTTTATTCCCCTTTACGGAGAAGGCTTTCAAATATGTCACTGAGGCAATAGAGACAGGTAAACCGTGTCCTACATTCAAAGAGTGCGAGCTTCTGTCACTAGCATTTCCCAGACAGGAGAAGAACTGGAAGGAGGCCCATTTCACCTTTTCAGTAGGAAGACTTGAGGCGGATATCGCAAGTCGACAATTTAAGGAAAATCTTCCAAAATCTTCAAGAAACAAAGGAGAGACTTGCAGCCTCCTTATCTCTACAGAACTACATACAGTTCTGTTCGGCTCATCAAGATACCCCAGACATGCTTAAGGTTTTAGCCAAAATTCATATGGCTACTTTGGTAAAAGACCTTTATGCCTTTGTAAAGGCTAGAAGATCTTGTAGGGAGTTTGTGTTAGCTAACGCAACAGTGAAACACGATACAAGAAAGCTAATATCTTCCAACATCTGGGGTAAAGACCTCTTTCCTGACGAGGTAGTCAAGGAAGCGATTAAGAACGCCTCTACGGAGAAAGTAGGACTTCTCCAAAAGTGGGGCATCCTTTCAAAATGAGAATCTTCTAGGTTGTGGGTCCCCAACCTAAAAGGAAGATGGAGAGGTCTGGACATCCATTTCGAGCGGTTCAACAACGATCCACCGTTGTAGTGACCGAGATATCACAGACAGATGGTCGAAAAAAGATTCCTACTGATCAGTCGAAGTATAGGAATGGTTCTAGTAGGAGGGAGATTCCTTTAGGATCGTTGGACCTTCGATCCTTGGGTCCATGGCCTATTCAAGATGGGACTAAGTTGAGAGGTGGAGATATCTCTACCACCATTTCCTCTACTCCTCCGATTATCCAAAACCTTCCTGGAGGAGTTTACCCGAGAGGTCTAGAGCATACAGGAGGTAAGGAAACTTTAGTCCACCGAATTCCAGGGAAGGCCGTTGTGTGTTTACGAGAAGGATTCAAGAAAATTTCAGAGTCATTCAGGACTTATCGCCACTCAATAAGTCCAAATGGAACAACGAGTCCAGGAGGTTTATCCTCCTGAACATAAGGACCCCGCTGCAGAAAAGGGTGCCTATAGTCTTACCAGACCTGAAAGTCGTCTATCGGCAGCTTCCAGTCAATCACCCTTTCCCCTCCTATCTAAGATTCAGGTTACACAAAGTAACGTACTTCCTAGGGAAGATACTTGTCAGACTAGACAAAGTCTTAGCTGCCTTCATGAAATTGGCAGACACAGTCATGCAATATTTAAGCCTAAGAAAGGTTCAGGCAACATTGTTCCTGGACAAGAGGCTGGGGTGGGCAGCACCCAAGGTGGCTGGTCTATGAACATCCGAAGAAATGATCCGGTCCCCGGAACATCATGGATGAAAGATAAATTTCAGATTCCCAAAACGAGATCTGAGAGGAACCCTGTTCTCTCTCCAGTTCACAATAAAGGTAGGCCCTGTGCTAAGAGCACGGTGGCAAGATGCGCTGGGAACCTGGAAAAAACAAGCATCAAACGCTGGAGGAGGCCTAAAAAGACCGATAGCGGTCCTTCCTTAATCACTTCCCTAACAAAGGTCAAAGCCCGAAAATCCCAAGACCATGTTGGTCCAGTCATGAGTAGGGAAACTCTCTCCAAGCAGATCAGATTGTCTACAGCTGATCTGGGACTCCGAAGCGATAACAAGACGCTGCAATCGACGATGCTAGGAAACGTCTGATACAGTTTAAGTGTAGTTAGCCATCCCTTACCTAAAGGGATGGCACCTGTCAGCAGTTCACATACAACCAATCCGCAATGTGATAGTGGATGCTCTACTCAGGCTCAGGACAATAGAGTTAGAATGGTTCACGGATGCAGACCTTTTCTCTCCCAGATGGGAACAAGTCCTCGAACTGCAATCCGACCTCTTCATTACAAGCGCTGTCAAGGAACTACCTTGATATGTAGCCCCATACGAGGATCATCTAATTTAAATGATAAACATCTTGTCTCTGAAATGGAAGGGATAGACTTAGGATTTCCAGTTCATCCCGTCCAATTACCTGCTGAGAGTCCTCAACATGCTGAGATCCTTCCAGGCGGGACAACTTCAGAAGGTTCAGAGATTAGTTGCCTTCAATTTATTATAGAGAACCTAAACCTTTCATTGCATGATTTTCTTGCCCTAGCGGTTAAGAAAAAGATTTGGGATCTCAAAAGGCAATATAGAATTCTTAGAGAAATAGAAGTCTAAGTCAACTAGAAGACAATATGAGTCATCATGGAAATAGTGGGTTGCTTTCGTAAAAGCAAAAGGACCGAGAGAGATTTCAATGAACTTCTGCATGTCCTTCTTTATCCATCTTCATAACCAGGGTTTGGCGGCCAACACGATAACTACGTGCAAGTCAGCCTTGACTAGACCTCTTCTATATGCCTTTCAAGTAGACTTGGCGAACGAGATCTTTAACAAGATCCCGAAGGCATGTGCGAGGCTTAGTCCTGCTGCACCTCCAAAGCCCATCTCTTGGTCTTTGGACAAGGTCCTACATTATGCCTCATCCATGAACAATGAAGATTGTTCGCTTAAGGATCTAACCCAAAAGGTTATTTTTCTGTTTGCTATAGCCTCAGGGGCTAGTGTTAGTGAAATAGTGGCCCTCTCTAGGGATGAGGGCTACATTCAGTTTGCAGAAACAGGAGAACTGAATCTCTTCCCTGATCCATCCTTTCTCGCTAAGAATGAGCTACCCACCAAAAGGTGGTGTCCCTGGAGAATCTGCCCTCTGAAGGAAGATATCTCTCTATGTCCAGTAGAGTGTCTAAAGGTCTATCTTCGTAGAACTTCAGACTTCAGGGAAGGACAGCTCTTTAAAAGAGAAACTTCTGCATCAAATTTATCCCTAAAACAACTGAGGGCGAAGCTCACCTACTTTATTAGTAGAGCGGATCCTGACAGTACTCCCGCAGGTCATGATCCGAGAAAGATTGCTTCATCACTGAACTTCTTTCAGTATATGGACTTTGAGCGTCTTCGTTCATACACTGAATGGAAATCATCCAGAGTGTTTTACAAACACTATACAAATCAGGTACATGAACTGAAACGCTATGTAGTGGCGGCAGGTAGCGTATTAAAACCTGCCCCCTAATTATTGTTATAGACACTCAATGGTTAGGTCTTCAAATGTACTCGCACATATACTGGGTGAGAACCATCCACAGTGTTCTACAAACACTATGCTAATCAAGTCCATGATCTGAAGCAGTATGTGGTGACGTCGGGTAGAATACTTAACCCGCCGTCTAATTCTACGATGAACAGCTAATTGACTGGGACTGTCAATTAAAGGGAGAAGAGGTCATCCCTCTTAGGGTGTGACCTCCTTTGATCAAGTGTTACCATGGTGTTACTAGCTCTGTTCAAAATTCCAGGTGTGGAATTATATAGATGGCACTAGTGCCGGTGTACGTAGTACACAGTGCCGATAAAATTAACCAGTACAGGTATTTTGAAGAGAATTTGTCTTTAATTCTCTTCAATCCGAGAGTGGCACTCATCCTTTCTTGCTTCTCAAGAAAGAAAGATAATCTCTGTACAGGTTACATGTATAGTTCCGTTATCATGCTACATACATTTTACTTACTAGTAAACGTCTATTAGAATGTAATTGCGTCCTAACTCGCCCGACAATTGCATGTTTAAAGTCCAGAGTATGTGCTTTTATATATATGTATGCTCACAAACAATGGAATTAAGAAACACTGTTAAGTATTTGGTAATTTTCACAAATTACGAGACGGTTTGTTCATCTTGTGTATTCTTTAGTTTGTCCATACAATATATGCTTACCTTGAGACCGTCTAGAATGACTCTTCCCTGTAGGGGGCAGGAAGCACTAACATCGGAGATGATTAGTGATAATGACGGATAACGGTAACGTCATTTGTCTCGATTGATCCAAATGATCATAGAAAGGTTGTCCCAAGGTTAAGGCACTGATGAAAATCCACAGATACATTAATGCTCTGGAAGACTTCCATCAGGACGACATGGCTTGAGCCAAAAAAAACGGATTTTGAGCAAAGCGAAAAATCTATTTTTGGGTGAGATCGCCATGTCGTCCTGATGGACCCACCCATCTTTCTTAAAAGAAAAGATCTTCACAGTTCCCTCCCTGACCTAGTGTATCTGTAGCTCCACGCTCAATGCTACAAGGAATGTCCGCCATCCTGGGAATGGCACTGGGGTGGTTGTCAATAGTAGTACTGGAACGGGGGTAACCATGTTACGGCCCCTTCTATTCTTTTGCCAAGTCCCCCCTTTGAAGCGTTAATACTGTTTGAGGCGAAGATTGCTATGTGACGTGTCAAGAATACGTCCTCTGATATACGCGATATCCTTGAAAATATTTAAGGATATTAGCTCAAGGAGTTAGAATTCTGGGACCCGAAGGGTAATTCTCTGGGAATATCACTGTAGTATATAATATATCCTTTAGAAGCTACCTTAGGAACTTCCATCAGGACGACATGGCGATCTCACCCAAAAATAGATTTTTCGCCCCGCTCAAAATCCGTTATATATATATATATATATATATGAACTTATATTTACATTTGACTATATATTTGACAATGATTGCAAATATAGTTAATAAAAGTTCGGTTCTACTTAGGATGATCAAACACCTGAAGCGCATGGACACCAAACTTCATCATAAATAATACTATGCTTTTCCTATGTTAAAAAGAAGGGCATTCAAAATATATCATAGGCTAGCCATAAGCTTATATCATCACTAAAGGAAATAAAAAAAAAAAAAGAGGGGTTTCAAAATACTAAGATTTTTTCTCTCAACAAACATTTCATAATATTAATTGGTCCGGGAAATATATGCGAATGTGTTATTCTGATAATTGTGTTGCCCAAAGATAAAAAATGTAAGAAAATTAAATGTTCACACTCTCATATCAACAGCGATTTTGTTTCTTATATGATATGTCCTGCTTTTTGCAATTTTTTTTTTATGACTGGTTGCTGTCTGATTTTGGTATTCATTGTTTTTGTTTCTTTCCCATACCGATAACATATTGAACATATTATTCGTGAATAGACGTAAGCACAAAAAAAGAATATTGCATAAGACACATGGACAGTCTCTTCAAACAAAGTTCAATAAGAAATTCAATATAAACTTGAATAAAACGTTCATTCGCTAAAACTATAAAGCAAATTAACATTTACTTGAAGAAAATGAATATATAAATTATTGATTCCTCAATACCCCCCAAAATTTTTTCTTACCTGATGAAAGCAGGGATTTTCAAAACATGTTCCTTCATGGAAAACACTTAATAGAGGTTAGATGTTTCCTTATCTATAGAAAAGGTATTCGTAATGTAAGACCATCGCAAACTTTACTTATTTTGCGTGCCAGTTCTTGGTGGTTTCACATTTCTTTTGAGAAATTAATTTTTCTTCGTAAGAAAGTCAATTTGATGAGTCTCAGCATTTCCAAAGATCAGTCGAGTAATCCTTTTCGCCTAGATTTGCCAGATATTACAAAGTCTAGCTCCACTTCACAACATTATATAATTTAAATGTAAAGGAATCAGCTTCATAACACTAGAAAACATACTTTGACAAGTGGTTTGCCGTTTTATGGTTACTTTTGACTATAACGATTTGATCATATTCAACTTCAAATGCGGTATTTCATAGGATCTAGGCAGGCAGTTGATGGGGGAATTCGAAGTTCAAAATAAATACCCAAAAAAATCTCTTTTACAAGATTCTTAATCTCAAAGAACAGGCCAAAATACTGATGATGTAAATATTCTAATAGATGGTATTTTTCGCAAGAAGGTTGTAATTGTAAAATTTTCCTACTGTAGTTTTGGGGAAATTTTTCTTTTTATTTGAAAGTCATGGAAAATTGCCTTTCTTTAGAGTCGTAATGCCTACAGTTGCATTAGAAATTTTCATATAGATACGTTAGGAATTACGAACTTCAAAGTTGTAAATTCTCAATTAAATTACGTTTTATATTTGCAATGACTCTTGATTTAACACGTTAATGATATACTCAATGTAAGACCATATTCCGGAGATTATGATATTCGTCTTATGATCTAGAAACTTTTATACGAGGAATTATTGGCTTATATTTCTTTTCTAATATGTATCGCTTTGCGTAAAGGGCTTCATTCTGCTGGTGGAGAGATAGGGGATTACTATTCTATCAGTTAACGACATCTTACAATTAGCAGGTTTGAGATAGTGCCATATACCTCTAGTACCTACAGCTTAGAAAAACTATCATTACGCTAATTCACAAAATGGATACACAAAATCCTGAAAAAAATTATTTCCCAATGAATCTACTATCAGTAAAATGTAAAGTATTTACAAATTTCGTATTAAACCGAATGGAAAGACGCAGCCAGTTAGGATTTAATCAACTAAGAGAGTAAGCAAGCTTTAGAATTGGGTATTCAACGACTGGCCAAATCCACGTACTTAACCAGCTAATGGAAAAATCACCAGATTATGACAAACCACAATGTATGACCCTTTTATACGATGAGAAAGCATTTGATTCCGTCAAAAACTTCAGCAGTTATGAAAACCCTTTAAAGGCAAGGAATAAAAGAATCTCATGTTAGAATTCATGGAGATTTTTATACTGGAAGTACAACCACCCTAAATCTACATAAAGATTGAGTAAATTCCGATTAAGAAAGGAGTTGGACAGGGAGACCCCATATCTCTTGAATTATGGAAAGCGTGCCTAGAAGTTTTTAAGAATTTAGATAGGAAAAATTTAGTAATTAAAATTACAACTTCTTTCAGGTGATAGTTCTATTTAGTGAATCATGGGAGGGATTGCAAAAGATGATAGAAGATTTGAATAGAAAATTAAGAAATGTATGACGGAAAATGAATGAGTAAAACTAGGATAATATTCAATGAAAATTCTGAGACAACAAACAAGGGTTATGAAAGAACCTCTACAGATAGTTAATGAATATTTGTACTTATTATTCCAAAGAACAAGGCGAAAATTAAAGGAATGATAATCATGGGATGGAGAGATTTTGGTAAACAATATGAGGACATAGAATGTAAAATTCGTTTCTCTAAAAAGAAAACTATTCAATCAGCTGGTCCTAGCAATAATAACTTATGCATCAGAAACTTAGAGCCTTTACAAAAGACTT
>NC_090733.1:48746591-48756591 GCF_036898095.1 Palaemon carinicauda
ATTCAGAAATTTCCCAAATCATAAAAAAAGATTTTTGATAAAAAGAAAATGTTCTATACATCATAGATCAATAAGCATTTAATCCTGTTTCTATATATATATATATATATATATATATATATATATATATATATATATATATATATATATATATATATATATATATATATATATATATATATATATATATATATATATATATATATATATATATATATATATATAAATACGAGAATAGCAAAACACTATCGAGAGAAAATTGCAGCTATAGTTGGTTTAAAAATACGTAATCGCCCACGTTTTGTAGGAGCCAGTTGTCCTATACAACTGCAAGGATAAATATTTGAAATAACAATATAGGCGATATGAAAGTAGAGCAAAGGATTGGCAAAACATTTTATTTTGGAGGAAGCTAGTTTTTTTTTTTATACAGTTTCAGATAATTCTGATGGGTCAAGTTTTAAAAGTAATAAGGCTTTGTGTGCCACAAAGCCTTATTACTTTATGATTGTAGTAGCCTACTGACCAAGAAGGTAAAATGGAGAGGAACTTTGAGACTGACGTTGAAGGTGAGTTGCCGATTAAGTTATTGCCTATCAACTTAACAAGATAGAGGAATCGATTCCATATCAACTAAATACAAGTGGATTATACCTACTCTAAGCAGGGCATTAAATATTGCCTTACCCCAATTTGACCATATGCAGTAGTCTAGAGACTCTAGACATCTATGAAAATTCATTAGGCACAATTTACAGATGAATTGGGTGATTTCAATACTAAAGTAGGTTAAAAGAAGAAAGGAGAATCGGCAGTAGGTAAATTTGGAATAGGCATAAAAAATAACAAAGGAGGCCTGCTAGTAGGATTGACATTAAAAAACGATTTTGAAATCATGAACACCTCTAAAAAAAGAAAATAGAAAATGTATATGGAGAAAACAAAATAGAGAAATGAAACACGAAATAGATTTCATTCTCAGTGAAAAATTAAATTTACGTTCAACCAGTTAAAGTCGAGTGACCATAGAATGGCGAAAAGCAGTTTTTTTCTAGATCTAAGGAAAGAAATAGAAAAAAATAATTCTATTAAAGGAAAAAGTAATTTCTGTGATAAAAGAAAATTCAGATGAATTTAGTAAAGCAATACGAAATAGTTACTTCCATATATATGATGAGATAGAAGTAAATAAAGAAGAAATGAACAGTAATTTAACAAAATTTGTGTTAGAATCAGCACAAGAGATAGTGGTAAAGTTCCTAAACAAGATCAAAGAAAAGTAACAGATAAGACCAAAATACTAATAAAAGAAATTATTGGAAATGAGGGTAAAATCCAATAGAGAAGAAATATAATTAGCAGAACTATCCAAAAAAAAAAAAAATAAACAAACTAAAAACACAAGGCATTTGTAAACACAACCAGACCAAAAATCAGGAAACAACAAAGACAGGAAGAAGCATCAAATTGATAAAAAAAAAAAGACTCGTCAAAGGGGGCTAACTGATGTTTGTTTTAAAAGATGAGCATGGAAATATTATCAACAGAAGATAAGGAGTGAGAAAAATTACAGGGGATCTCTACACAATCCTATATAATAGTGGTATAATGAATAACTGGGTTAATAGAAATAATGAAACACCTAAGCCGGTACCTAGCGTAAAAGTGGGAGGGGTAAAGAAAACATTGAAAGGCATGAAGGGAGGCAAAGCTTCGGAAGAAGATGGGATAAAAATTTATTTGATAATAGATATGAGGATATTATATGCTAGTAAAACTAGCTGAACTTTTCACCAAATATCTGAAAGAATGTTCTACACAGAGAATGGAAAAAACATCATAATTATACTAATTCACAAAAAGGGAGAGGTAAAAGACCTGAAAAGTTATCGTTTAATAAGTTTACTTTCAGTAATACATACAATATTTACAAAGACCATATTAGACTAAATAAAAATACAGCTAAACGTTAAGATGCCAAAATGGCAGGCCATATTCCTGTAATTTACAAGCTAATGGAAAAATTAACAGATTATGTCAAACCACTAGGCATGGCATTTATAAACTATGAGAAAGCTTTTGATTCTATCAATACTTTAGCAGTAATGAAATTGCCTCAAAGGCAAGTAATAGATGAATCTTATGTTAGAATACTTGAAGATATCTATACTGTACATGAAGTACAGCAATCCTGGAAGAATAGTGAGAAAATTCTAAAAGAGATTGTAAAAGAAGAAGGGAAAGGAAGAGATGACGATGAATTGTCGAACTAAGACAGTTTGCGGATGTAGACTGGCACAGAAAGACCATAATCAGACGCAAGTAGAAGAATATATCGGAGATCTTTGTTCTGCAGTGGACTAGTAGCGGCTGATGAGGATGATGATGATATATAACGTGGTGAAAGGGTTAACGTAGCCGCATGCTCATCAAAGTTGTACTAGTCAAGGCTCCCTACTAAGTTGCTTTGTTTTGAGTGATCATACAAAAATCTTCCATAATTATCAATCTGCAGTGACCAGCGTTTTGATTAAAAGTGGCCAAACCTCAGACATGAATTGACATGTTTGAGGCTTTTATCCTGCAGTGGACTAGAAACGGCTGCATTTGTTGTTGTTAAGAGAAGTACTACACAAAATAGGAATAATAAAACATTACATGATATCCTCTGTGATGAATGACATTACTTCGTATATGGATATGAAATATTTACATTAGGGCATGTAACAACAAACGTTACATTATTACAAGCATCTGCGATTTGATCTCTTTAAAAATTCAATGTAATGTATAAATCATACGTGAGAACCTTTTAGAAAGACACGAATGTGTTCACTTAATTCTAAAAAAGTTAATTCTTATAACTGCAGGCATACGTCAGAATATTAAAATCAGGCTTTCCTTAATATTTGCTTTATTAAATCATATAAGGTACCCGATTATTTATTTCAAAAAAAAAAAAATAAAAAAAAAATGTGTACTACATTGAACACTATTAAACTTTTTCGGATAATAATTGGGTCTTAAGATTAAACAGAGACAGCGATTGAGTTGTTTTAGGAGAGTACTTTAATAGTCATCATTGTAAATATTAGAATATATTAATCCAGATAATTCATAAATAGTGTAAATTAGATGATGGAAGACTAGATTTAGGATATTTAAACATGAAGAGACTCCCAGAGCTTCTAATGACTAAAATTATCTAAAACTTTCACGATTAGTTTTTCTGAATCATAATCTTTTTTTATTGTGAGCAATCGATTAAAGTATCAATCAGTTTCAAATAAATTTATTAGGTCAATATTCGTGAAAAAAATACTGTAGTTTTATTAAGTATAAGTATTTAATGGCAAAGTGATTATTTTCTAATTATAAAATCTTGCGTAAGATATCTTTTCTTCATGACAGACAATCAATCTGGGAATGCAAGTGAAAATAAATAAACAAATATGAACAATCGAGCAAGCCATACCCCTAAAGATTCATCATCATCATCATCATCATCATCCTTCGCATATTGAGGCAAAGGGCCTCCGTTAGATTTTGCCAGTCGTCTTTATCTTGAGCTTTTAATTGAATACTTCTCCATTCATCACCTCCTTCGCGCTTCATAGACCTCAGCCATATAGGACCGGGTTTTCCAACTCTTCTAGTGCCTTGTGGAGCCCAACTGAACGTTTAGTGAACTAATTTCTCTTGGGGGTGCGAAGAGCATGTCCCAACCATCTCCATCTACCCCTTATCATGATCTCATCAAACTATGGCAATCGAGTAAGCTCTCTTATAGATTCCTTCTTAATCCTTTTCTGCCATTTAACTACCAATATCCTTCTGATGGTTTTGTTCTCAAATCTACTAAATCTAATGGAGATTGTTTCACTGTCATACCATGACTCATGTTCATGGAGTAACGCTGATCTCAATAACCTGATATATAGCTTGATTTTTATATGCAATTTAAGACTATTTGATTTCCAAATATTACTTAACCTAGCCATTGTCTGATTGGCTTTTTTCAATCTTTCACAAAACTCTAATTCTCAAGACCCTGTATTGGAAATCATAGTTTCTAAATGCTTAAATGATTTTATCTCATTAATCCCTTCTCCTTCCATTGTATAATCCGCTCTCAACTTCTCTGTCTTTCATTTATTTACCTTCAGCCCAACCTCTTGTGATATTTCATGCATTCTGGTAAGTAAGCATTGCAAATCCTGTAGTGGTCTGCTAATAAGGACAGCATCATCAGCATACCACTTGCGTGTAGCTTTTCTTATAGTATATATAGGAACTATCTATTCTAATGTTGTTACTGTTCTTAAAATATTTTATTTTTCCTTGTTTCATTTCCTCGTTGGGCTATTTTCCCTGCGGTGGCCCCAAGGCTTATAGCATCCTGCTTTTCCAACTAGGGTTGTAGCTTAGCAAGTGATAATAATAATAATAATAATAATAATAATAATAATAATAATAATAATAATAATAATAATACTCTAGGTCTACTAAATTCCTATCACCAATCATATAAAAAAATAATCTTTTGGTTTACTTGTTAAAATTCAATAGCAATTTGTCCTAAGATAAAAGCTGAAATGGTCATTTAGTTCAGTAAAGATCACGTTCCAGTGAAAAGGAATTCGACAAACAGGACGGAATCAAGATATTTTTTTTTCAGCAAATCAGTGATCCCTTAATGCATATTACCTAAATACTCATAAGTGATAGATAAACATTCAAACATTACTAGTTGATTTAAATATTGGCAGCCTTCATTCGTATCCATTCCTTGTATTTTAGTTGAATTGTGCTAGCACAGACAGCGTACTATTACCATTATTAATTAAGACGTGACAGTCCAAAGCGGGAGCGGATATAGAAGAGTAAGTGTGGAATACGAGGGGAAATTCCTACCAGTCCCTTTATGTCAAAGAAATCCAGATTCATTACCTTCTATACACCATATGTAACAAAGGAATAGTTCCAAAATTATATCTATTAACCTTTAATCAAATTCCTTTTTAGCTATAGTGAATTATTTAAACTTGTGTATCGTTAAATCAATGTATTAGATATATTCTGATTCACATTTTATCATTATGTACACTCATATTCTTTTCATTTTTTTTTCTTTTCAATGAAATTATACTTGTTCTAAAACTCTGTCAGATTTCTCTTTTCTGCATTGTACTAAACCCTATGTTTTACATGAGACATTTAAAAAATGAGTGTTGATTATCACAGAGCAGAAAACTATTTGGTAGAGTTGAAAGGTGAACGTCCCAAACATTTCCTACTTCTCCCCATCTCAATCCTTGGCCATTCCACATAAACCTTCTTTTCCATTACTCACTCACCATCTGCTACAGAGCGACAGTCCGAGACAGAAGTTTACATAATGAATCCCGCCATATATATTGCAATATCCATTACCAGTGTACGCGACCCATCAAAATGAGAGCTAAATATTTAGATAGATATGCATACACACGCACAAGCACATATTCAACCCTTATCACCCCTCTTCCTTCCCTCTTCGGATACCCCTCTCACCAGGGTGAACGTGACCAGATATATATATATATATATATATATATATATATATATATATATATATATATATATATATATATATATATATATATATATAATAATAATAATAATACTAATAATAATAATAATAATAATGATAATAATAACGATGATGATACTAATTATTACCAGCAAAGCTACAATTAAAGGAACTGATGAAATAAGTAAACTATATGAGAAGTAACAAATGAGGAATATAGAATATCTTAAGATCAGTAATATATTCAAATTAGATCTGCCATATATAAACTATAAAGGAGACTTACGTAAGCTTGTTCAACACAAAAATCGTTTGATTCATGTTTCAACTTCAGAAGTTTTACTAATTTAACTGTCTGATTAAGAAGTTTATTCTAAAATATGGTCACAGCAGGAATAAAACTTCTAGAAAACTGTAAAGTATCTTGCTTTATGATGGAGAAGGAAAGACTGTTAGAATTAACTGTATAACTTATACTATGTACAATATGGTACAGTCAGGGAAGATCTAAATGTAAAGGCGGATCAGAATTATAAAAAATCTTATAAGCCATTTTTGTGCACTTGAAGAAGAAACAGGCTAAATGTGTTTCTCAAAAGTAAATCTGAAATCAAGAATCATGCCTAAAACTTTAAAGTTAAAAAAAAAATAAAACTATTAATATAGAGATCTGAGTGTTGAGGAGCCACTGTCCTCGACTTACTTATAATCATATTTTGAACTTTGTCAGGGTTCAGTTTCATACCCCATAATTTGCACTATGGACTAATCTTAGCTAGACCTCTGTCTTAAGGGATTCAGCAAACTAAGATCTACATTCAGGCAATAGAATTGAGGCAAAGAGGGTAGCATCATTTGCATATGCAACGAGCTTATTTTCTAGACCAAACCACATGTCATGTGCAAATAGTATGAAAAGTAATGGGCCAAGGGCACTACTTGGAGGAACAAGAAATATCACATTTCTTTACTCACTATGGTGCCCATCAATAACAACTCTTTACAATCTATTACTTAGAAATTCATCAATGCTGCTAATAAATGATAGACCTACTCACAACAGTTGGAGTAGACAAGAGCCTGAGTTTAAAGCAGCTCTAAAATAATGGCCAATCATACAAACTTCCTGACCACAATTTCTGTATAACGTTAAATGCCTTTGTGAAAGAACTAACATTACTTGTTATTGCACCATGGAAGTCACTGTATAATATATCCAATCAGTTACCAGACCTGTAAGAAGCTTCATTTATAATTTACTCACAGCCTGATTAAGAGGCAAAGCCAAAGCTCCTAAGCCATTGAAATCAGACGGAGAAAAAGAATTTAATCACTTACTTAGGTGAGTAGTAAAATCACTATACCCAAAGGGGGCGTTTCTGTTATCAAGTATCTTAGCAATAATGATAAGAGGACACTCGAAGATTGAATCATTCAAGTTTGGAATCAAATAGAACGAATGCAAATAGATTTCTTATGCCTACTACAAACTTTGATTTCCACATTCATATCAGTACTTAGTTCTAATATACACCACCATTCCCCTTGGTCTAGGAATGTCATGACATTTAAAATTCATAGATGTCTCAAAACTTGGAATAAAGAGCCCAGATTAGTGTCTCATATGAGAAACCAAAGTTTCCAAGCATAATAGAATATCATACTGTCTGGCGGCAACTGTAAGGTCTTAGAGTATTGCTATGCAGTCCACGAATATTGCAATATATTAGAAGACACTAGCGAAGTCTATGACAAACTAGCTTTTTCTAAATATCTCCAGACTGAATAAGAATGAAAAGCAATAAAAAAAAAGACTCATCATATATGAGGACAAATTTAACAATACCAATAAAAACAACATTTACACGAATACATATAAAACAACTTATACAATCTATAGAACAAATACAAAATGTTGGAAAAAAAAAATGGTTAACAATTCGGAACGAACACCACATGCAAGAACATGTACCTTCCAAGGTAGTCACTTCAACTGAAGAGAGGACAGAAATGATAGTTTTGAAAATAAATTTCAGAGAGAAAGATAAAGAAAGATATAGGGATAAGGCAACCTCTTGGTAAACTACCAGGCAACAATGGCCTTTCTATAAAGTCTATCTAACGCAAGAAGAAAGTAGCTAATGAACAGTTACAATGCAGTAGTTAACCCCTTGAGCGAAGAATTCTTTAACATTCTCAGTGTTGTCAGGTGTATGAGGAGATTGTATAAATAGTCAAGACTATTCGATTTATGGAGAGGCAAAAGAAAAATGAGCCGTAACCAGAGACAAATTCAAAACATGACTATCTAGAGAGTCAAAGGACCCAATAACTCTCTCGCGGTAGTATCTCAACGGATGGCTGGTACCTTGGCCAACTTGCTACCTAATATCTCGATGAGAGACAGGTTTCAAAGCGAGTTATCAATATTTTTTTCCTATTACACAGAGAAACAAAAACACAAAAATTATAAGTGTGTGATCACATTGTGGAATTTATAATAATACCCAGTACTTATTTCTAGTCTTTTCTGGTATTTTCTAGTGTTTTCTGTTTTCTAGTATTTCCTATTGTGTTCGAGTATTTTTTTTTATAATTTTCTATTATTTTCAGCATTTTTTTTTGTTTTTTCATTATTTTTCAGTATTTGCTAGTATTTTCTAGTATTTTTCAGTATTCTCCAATAGTTTTTTTCAGTTTCTAATATTTTCTAGTATTTCTTAGTATTTTCCAGTATATCTGGTGATTTTTATTATATTGGAGTAATATCAGCCTTGTAAAGCTAGTTATATATTTTCAATATTTTCTAGTATTCTATGTATTTTTGCGTATATTCTAAAGCTTTTTATGAAATGACGATTTAAAAAAAAAAACAGTGATCGTTTACATTTTATATTTACTGTTGTTTCAAATGGCTCGTAGAAGACATCCATAAGATTCAGGTAATTATTTTGCAATCGTAATAGATTATGATATTTCCGTACTATTGGTCGTTCTTCATTGTTCCACATTTCATAATCACTACTCAGATATTCATTTATATGCTATCTAAAAAAACCATTAAGATTCATATTTTTGGTAAAGTTAGACACTCTTCATATCTGAAGACCTTAACCGAATTTTTAAAGAAAGAACCTTTCCTTCTGCCATAAACATAGCTTCAAGTTAATAGGTCGCGGACGTTGAGCGGCTCACCTAACTTCTTTTGTCCTTTAATTCCCAGTTTTGAACCTTTCCATAACGGACTTCTGAAAAGCATATCGTCATAAGTAATACAAAAATAACTACCCAACTTTTAAAAAATACCATCCACCTTCTTCCTATACAGCAAACTTCAGACCAGTAGAGTATTTGTCTTTCGATTATCAAAATGTGCTTAAAAAATAATTCCACGGAACGCATAAGAAGGAAAAGAATTGTGGAAATATAATTAACATGCTCAGAAAACATTAACTAATCTTTTACTACATCTCGAAAATATTATGATGCAGACTATCTTTATAAGAAATACAAGGAAATGGGATATAGATTAACCATCCGAGAAAAAAGTGTCTGAAAATTAGATTAGAAGCTTCGGAAATATAGAATTTGTTAACCGTGTTTTTTTTTTTTTTTTTTTTTTTTTTAAATGGTAACAATCTTAATGTAACGCAAGTTCAGTTGATATATAATTGGGCAACACGACGCAAAAATTGTTTAACATGACGATGATTTGTTCAGTTTCCCAGTTTTTAAAATATATCCTAGAAAATTAAAGAAATATATGTGTTTTAATGAACAATATGAAAAACAACCACTATGCATATACATGTATTCACATTCCATGTAAGGATAAACTGACATTTATCATATGTAGTTTTCCAGATAAATCACATTATGTGCTTTCATTTGATATAAACTTACCTTTCCTTCACTCAATATCTCTGTGCCTATCCATATATATATATATATATATATATATATATATATATATATATATATATATATATATATATATATATATATATATATATATATATATATATATGTGTGTATATATATATATGTATGTATATATATGTATATATATATATATATATATATATATATATATATATATATATATATATATATATATATGTGTGTGTGTGTGTGTGTGTGTGTGTGTGTGTATTCGTGCGTGTGTTTGTATTTTTTAGAAGCTGGTCTAGTGTAGAGTAAATACAATGGTTTATTCATGATTTTATTTATATATTTCATTTGTGCATTGAAGAGATGAATAGCTAGCTCTTAAGATAAGTTCCTCTCGTGTAAATGTAAGTTTATTATGTAAACTACGTATGACTTTCGTCGTTAATTTCATTGTATTCTTTATTCAAGTCGGTATATGTAAATTTACGTTATTTTTAAGAATTAACTTTTTATTTCTCCTACATTTGTTACAAAAGT
>NC_090733.1:48761591-48766591 GCF_036898095.1 Palaemon carinicauda
GCATATGAGGCCGGCAGCCGGGCAGGTGTAATCCTCTGGTTCTTTTGCTGCCGGCTGCCATCGGTCTTGTACCTTTGCCGGCCGGCTTATGTCAGCCCTTGTCTGCCGGTCACCAAGAGTGTGGCCGGCAGCTAGGTACTACCTTGTGTAGTTGCCGGCCGGCAGCCATTGCCGGCCGACATTGGCTGTTGCCGGCCGGCAATTTCTGGCGACCGGCACATGCATTTGAACCAGAGTGCTGCCGCCTTATAGCTGTTAAGTAGTATACTTTAAAGCTAGTTATGGTGTGTGCACCATATACTGTACTAGTATTCTTCAGTATAACATATACAGTAAGAAGAAAACTATGGTAAGGGTGTTGGTACAGCACTGTGTGTTCTAACACTTTTGTGTTTTCTTGCACAGTCCTTTGCTGTTGCCCTACAGATAGGAAAGTGAGTTCTTTCCTGTCTATTATCCAGGTTTTTAAAATCATTGCTTAGGAGTGAGCTCCACCTGTTTCCTCTGGAAACTTTGCATTGGTTACTCTAGAAGAGATTAACCATTTGATTTTATTATCTGGAAGGCTGCAGCAATGGGTTGTGAGGGAAACACAAGTGTGTGTTTTTCCTTTCTGAATTGTTATGCTATACTATGCATATCCAGTGATACATAGTTCACTTGATACTCATGGAAATTTCTTCTCTTTACAGAAGGACACTCCGAAGTGCGGAAGTGCTTTCTGCAACGTCCGCAGCAAGAACCTCTGCGGACATGAGTTTTGTAGGAGACACGCAGCATACGCTGTCTCCAAGGATGATCTCTGGTATTGGGACCCTCAGGTATGTACTGTGTGCACTAACCTGATTACTGAGACCTTTGATTCCCCTAGGACGGAGGAATCAAGGGATATAGCTAGGAAGAAGCTTCGTACCTGGGTAAGGGGCTTCCAAAAGAACACTTCTGGCCCTTATCTTCCAAGTGAGAAGATGAGGGTGTATCTTTTCCCTAAGGCATCAGCTGATGCAGTGATTCCCCAACCTCAAGAGGAGATCCCCTAAGTTCAGATCCAGGTGGATGCTGAAGTCGCGGTCGCGATGCAAGACATCCAGTTAGATGACAGGATGTCTGATGTGGACGAGTGTCTGGAGGAAGACCTCCTGGCAGAAGCCCAGGATGAAGTTCAAGCCCCAGACGTTGTAGAGGTAGACGTCGACGAGGTGTCGGCTACTCCGGTTCAGATTCCGGAGCCTATTCCCTCAACATTGGCCGGTCTCCCAGTAGAGCTGGGACAGGCCCTCTCTTCTATTGTTGGAATGATCCAACAAATGCAGAAGGAGAATCAGGAGAATGCGGCTGCAATGGAACTGCGAATGCAGTGCCTTGCAGAATCACATGGGCCCCAGAAAAAGCTCAATGTGAAAGACCTTCCCTTGTGCTCAGATGCTAACCCATGGAGGTATGCTGAGCACATGCCGATGACGACTGGAAAGATCGTCATCTTGGATAAGCTGGGCTCAGTTCCCCTGGAGGAGGTGGAATTCTGGCCCAGCAAGGCATCATATCCGGACTGTTATGTCCGGCTGAGGAAGGAACCAGCTTTAAAGGAGGAGACAGAGCCGAAGGAGGTCATAGTGATGGACCATGCTAAGGCTCAAGCTCTACTTTCATCCTCGATGAAAGAGAGGGGCTTCTCTAACTCAAAGGTAGCCGCATTGAACAGGAAGCTCCCTTCCTTTGTGTCCTCGCCTCCTAGAGCCTTCCCCTTTTTACAGAAAGGGTTTCTGGCTGTACTAAAAGCAGTCGAGGCCGGCAAGCCTTGCCCCTCCCTAGAGGAGTGTAAACCCTTGTCGCTGGCCCTGCCTATGGACCACAAAGACTGGAAGGACGTCCATCTTACGTTCTCAGTTGGAAAGTTGGAGGCTGATATTGCCGGACGTCAGTTCGGCGAGGACCTCCCTAAGCTGTCTGACTTTCTTTTGCGAAGAGAGTTCGTTACAAAAGAAAGACTGACTGCCTCACTGTCTCTTCAGACTACTCTCGAGACGATGGCAAGTGACCCCAAGGTCCATGAAATGTTCATGGTAGTGGCCAAGACTCATCTGGCCACAGTGACGAAGGACCTTTATGGCTTCGTCAAGGCAAGGAGAGCTTGTAGGGAGTTCGTGTTTACCTCGGCTACGGTGAGGCACGAGCCAAGGAAACTAATCTCCTCCAACATTTGGGGAAAAGACCTTTTCCCTACCGACTTGGTCAAAGAAGTTGTTGATAAGGCCGCCTTGGAGAATAGAAACCTTCTCCAGAAGTGGGGCCTGTCTATCAAAAGAAAGTCTTCCCCGGATGAGGGTCCTCAACCAAAGAGGAAGACTATGAGGACTAGGCTACCGTCTCGGCCAGCCAAGCCTGTTAGACAGCAACAGCAACTGCAATTGCCATTGCCCCCAGTGCCCCAGATCGTGGCACAAACCCCGACCACTTTTCAGTGGATACCCCAGGCCGTGTCGACACAGTCCACGGCATTCACCCCAGCGTTCGAAGGGCAGTCTACTTCCTTTCGAGCAAAGCCTAGAGGAGCAGCCAGAGGCTCGTCTAGACGCCCCTCAAGGGGAAGGGGATTCAGGGGTGGTCGTGGTCAGGAAGGCAAGACCTCAGGACGGCAGTCCAAGTGAGGTGATACCGGTAGGAGGGAGACTTCTGAAATTTCGGGATCGGTGGACCTTCGATCCCTGGGCCCACAGCCTACTCAAGAATGGACTGGGCGGGAGCTGGTACAGCACTCCACCCCCGTGCCTTCGGTTTTTCCAACACTCCACCCCCGTTATGGAGGAGTACGTTCAAGAACTGTTGGAGAAAAAAGGTGATCCGAAGGGTGAAGCCCATCAATTTCTAAGGGAGGCTGTTTTGTGTTCCCAAGAAAGACTCGGAAAAGCTCAGAGTCATTCTGGACTTGTCGCCACTCAACAAGTTCATAGTGAATTGCAAATTCAAAATGCTAACACTGCAACACATAAGGACCTTACTGCCCAAGAGGGCATATTCCGTCTCTATAGACTTGTCAGACGCCTATTGGCACATTCCAATTAGCCATCGACTCTCCCCCTACCTAGGGTTCAGGCTACAACGAAGACTATACGCCTTCGGAGCCATGCCATTGGGGCTAAACATAGCCCCAAGGATTTTTACGAAGCTTGCGAGCGTAGCTCTCAAACAATTACGCCTACAGGGAATTCAGGTAGTAGCCTACCTGAACGACTGGTTGGTGTGGGCAGCATCCGAGACAGAATGCTTGCAAGCTTCCAGTCAAGTGATCCAGTTCCTAGAGTACCTAGGCTTCAAGATCAACAGAAAAAAGTCTCGACTTTCTCCATCTCAAAAGTTCCAGTGGCTGGGAATCCACTGGGACCTTTTGTCACACCGTTTCTCCATCCCGGCGAAGAAAAGGAAGGAGATCGCGGGTTCTGTCAAGAGACTTCTAGATTCCGAAAGGATATCAAGACGCGAGCAGGAGAGGGTACTGCGCTCTCTCCAGTTTGCTTCGGTGACAGACCCAGTGCTAAGAGCACAGCTAAAGGATGCAATCGGAGTTTTGAGAAGTTATGCATCAAACGCGCGAAGAGATCTGAGAAGACCAGCCGCTTTGGCTAAGTACTCTTCTCAGGCCTTGGTCCCAAGCCAGACATCTAAAGAAGTCGGTTCTTCTTCAGCCACCTCCCCCGTCGGTGACGATTCACTCAGACGCCTCGAAGGAGGGATGGGGAGGTCACTCTCATCGGAAAAAAGTCCACGGGACTTGGTCCAAGCTATTCAGGACCTTTCACATAAAACTTTCTAGAAGCTAGGGCAGTGCTCCTTACCTTAAAGAAAGTCTCCCCGCGTCACTTGATCCACATAAGGTTGGTGATGGACAGCGAGGTAGTTGTGAGATACTTGAATCGACAAGGATCGAGGTCACCACCTCTCAACCAGGTGATGTTGGCCATCTTCCGATTGGCGGAAAAGAAGAAGTGGTACCTGTCGGCAGTTCACCTTCAAGGAGTCCGCAATGTGACAGCGGACGCTCTATCCAGGTTCACACCGATAGAGTCGGAATGGTCCTTAGACGCAGGATCATTCTCCTTCATTCTGAATCAGTCCCAGAACTGCAGATAGACCTCTTTGCGACGAAAGACAACAAGAAGTTGCCCCTGTACGTGCCCCGTACGAGGACCCCTTAGCGGAAGCAGTGGACGCGATGTCCCTCGACTGGAACAGATGGTCCAAGATTTATCTGTTCCCTCTTCACAACCTTCTGTTGAGGGTCCTCAACAAACTGAGATCCTTCAAGGGGTAGCGGCAATAGTGGCCCACAAGTGGCCGAACAGCGTGTGGTTCCTCCTGGCATTGGAACTGTAGCTGAAGTTTGTACCGCTACCAGATCCAATTCTGACCCAGCGAGTCCAGAAGTCAACTGTCTGCGCTTCATTACAGAAAACTCGGACCCTGCAGCTCATGATTTTCTCTCCCTAGCGGTGAGAAAGCGTTTCGGGATTTCGAAAGCCAGCATAGACTTCCTTGAGGAATATAAGTGCAAATCTACTAGAAGGCAATATGAGTCATCTTGGAGAAAATGGGTGGCCTTTTGTCAAGGCGAAGAATCCGCAGGAGATCTTGACAGACTTCTGCTTATCTTTCTTCTCCACCTCCATGGTCAAGGATTGGCAGCTAACACGATTTCAGCGTGTAAGTCTGCTTTGACAAGACCCATTTTATATGCCTTCCAGGTCGACCTAGGTAACGAGATCTTTAATAAAGTCCCGAAAGCCTGTGCTAGGCTCAGACCTTCAGCACCTCCAAAGCCCATTTCATGGTCTTTAGACAAGTTCTTCATTTCTCTTCTCTGTTGAGCAATGAAGAGTGTGCGTTAAAGGATTTGACACAAAAAGTTATTTTCCTATTTTGCACTCGCGTCCGGGGCCAGGGTTAGTGAGATTGTAGCCTCTCGAGAGAGGCAGGTCGTGTTCAGTTCCTGGTTGGGGGAGAAC
>NC_090733.1:48771591-48779091 GCF_036898095.1 Palaemon carinicauda
ATATATATATATATATATATATATATATATATATATATATATATATATATATATATATATATATATATATATATATATATATATATATATATATATATATATATATATATATATATATATATATATATATATATATATATATATATATGTGTGTGTGTGTGTGTGTGTGTGTGTGTGTAAAACAGAAAAGTGGAACAATGTTCGCAGAAGCGTAATGAAAAACTGAATGCCGTCAAGCGCAACAACAAAACGAGGGCTATGACAGACATAATTAAATTCAGGAAGCCTGGGTGTTTAACGTTGGAACTAGTCGTTCGATCATCATTGACTCAGGAATAAGCAATTCATGATTATTTAATACTTGACTTCAAAAAAAATATTGCCAATGTGTAGTTTGCATATTTTAGCAGGAGTGTGAATATTCAAGTATTATGGGTTGGATATTCTGCAACTTGTTCGAAAGCTCACACTTCTACGGGAATGAACTCTGACGTTCAATAACCTCTTTGTATACATTCTACGTAGGTCCCAGAATTACACTTTGAGTAAATATATCTATGCTATAGTATGGTGTATATGACCTGTAAAAAATGACTGTATTTTTTTTTATCTTTTATTATAAAATTACAATTGCATTTGACTTCATACATCTTTAGTTTGGGCTAGAACGTCAGAGCCAAGCTCTTTCAGATAGAGGCTTAATCATATGTGGTATTTTATATTTTTTATTTTTTTTAAAGACAAATCATACAGCATCCAATAACATGGTCATATGGTTTACATTTCCATTATAAAGCTTATTGCACAAACGTCCATAACTTACAAATACAAACGTTACACATTCAAGTAATTTTCTGAAAAAAAGTTTTTTTTTTCTATTCATTTCTATATGTTTTTATAAGGATATACCTATCAAAATATACACATCTACCGTATATTTTACCAGGAAAGTATGATTCATCAACATATTTGTTTTTGATAATCTTTTTCTTATGTATATCACGAAATTTGGGTCATCAATCAAGAGTCCCATAGATCGTCCATACTACACTCCTAAAAACTCCGATATCAGAACCATTGCAGTATTTTCGTCAGTATTTGACACACTTTCTTAGTTTAAGAATTAATGATTTGAAGTTCTCTGGCATCCTGGCATCGATGTTCATTGACGCCGATATCTAAATAAAGATTAAAAGAATATTCAATAAAAACCATTAAAGTAAAGATTTTATAAAAGTTAAATAGCATTAAGAAGACCTGCTTCTGATATAAATTTAAAAATGCCACTAGCATTGTACGACACATCATGTCCAAGGATTCTTAATTGCTGGTAAAAAAATTATTACAGAGAATGGGATACCTTCTTGGTAGCAACTCGGCTGCAGCACTCTTTGCCAGTGAATCCGCCTCTTCATTTCCAGACACACCTACGTGCCGGAACCCCGCAAAATCGAACTTTTATACCTTTTAGGCCAAAAATTAAAATCTACTCTAAAATCTTTAAAACTAAAGGGTTACTAGAATTAAAACATTCTAAAGCTTGAAGGACACTTCTTGAATCACTATAAATGGTATAATTCTGCAGTAAATATGGAAGATATCGGAGGCAGTGCACCACTATGGTTAAAAGAACTACTATATACTCCAAATCCAGCGCCAGCATCAGATTTGGAGCCATCGGTATATATAAAAGTTGATTCCCTATGCTCTTCAACATGTACCATAAAAAGAGACCTAGCTTCTAATTCAGTCAGAATCTTTACCAAACGGTTTCTCTTGATCTTGCAACATCTTTAAAAAGCGACTTGAACGAGTGTAATAAATGCTTCAGTGAAAGACAAAAGTAAATAGAATGCATGTTATTTTCCATAGCACCCCAAAAAAAATTTATTCTCATTTCTTATATCAATGATGTACAACCTGTCATTTGCATTCAGTATTTCAGGTAGGTACCTATAAAGTATTTCCCTGTGTTCTTATTAATAGACTTATTGTTTACATGCTTCCGAATCATATTCCAATTCCAAAGAGGATGCTGTAGTACGATGTTGAGTTTGTGATCTTTACAATTCACAAGCAACCAATAAGGTCCTTATTGGACACATTTGATTATTTTTAAAGTGATAGACTTTTCTGTGAATGTCAACCATCATGCTATAATATGTTGGGATAAAAGTAGTGCAATCTTTTTATTAATTTTCGGTTTCTATTAGAAAAGTCACCAGAGTTTTGCAGAAAATAAAACATTTCATAACCAAAACACCTATTTATACAATTTCTAAGACATGTATCGAGCATTATGGCTTTTGATTTGCGCAGGTTATTAAATATTCCAACTCCCCTTTATCATTTATCTAAAATCATAATTTTCCTTGCAATCGATTCATAACTGCCCTTCCACATGTATGTACCCAAACATCTTTGGCCGGATTACAATTTATATTACTAAATAACCTGCAACCCAAGGTGGAAAAACAACATGCTATTAACCCGTGCGTTCCAACAGTGAAAAATAGCCCAGTGAAGAAAAGAAATAAGGAAATAAAAAAGAAAAATACAAGAGTAGTCATGAACAATTAAAATTAGATGTTTTAAAACTGTACATTAACATACCTCTCATAAACATAAACTATTAAAAAAAAAAAACAAGAGGAAGAGAAATAAGATAGAATAGTGTGCCAGTGTACCCTCAAGGAAGAGAACTCTAATCCAAGACAGTGGAAGACCATGGCACAGAGACTATGGCACTGCCCTAGATTTGAGAACAATGGGTTGATTTTGGAGTGTTTTTCTAGAAAAGCTGCTTACCATAGTTAAAGAGTCTCTTCTACCCTTACCAAGAGGAAAGTGACCACTGAACAATTAAAGTGTAGTAGTTAATCCCTTGAGCGAAGAAGAATTGCTTGGTACTCTGTGTTGTCAGGTGTATAAGTACAGAGGAGAATGTGGAAAGAATAGGCCAGCATATTCTGTGTATGTGTAAGAAATTAAAAAATGAGCCGTAACCAGAGAGTAGAATCCAATGTATTACTGACTGGCCATTCAAAGGACTCAATAACTCTCTAGCGGTAGAAGGCTATCTCAACGTGTGGCTGGTGCCCTGGTATTGGATAAACATGTGATATGTACCTTGTATTTGCTAAAATATTACCATTGACTACAATACACTTTTGAAATATTGTTAGTCTACTATTTTGAAAAATGTCAATTATCTTTGTGATCTTATTTTCCAAAGAAGATTATAGTCTATTTTTTTTAGCGGTGCATATTTGCACCAACTCACAGGTGTGCCCTTTCAGCTCGGAATGGTTCCTGATACGTGATTGGTCGGAAGTATTTTTTTACGAACACCTTCATTGTTCTCAAATAATTACAAAGTAATGTGAATCGAAAGTTATTTACTAACCTATATTTCTCCATAAAATATGTTTTGTCAATAAACAATGTGAAAAAATAAACATATTATAAAGTATCGTGATGGTAAGTCTAAATTTCATAACGTTATCCGCCGAAGTCAACGACACCAGCTTATTTTCGGATGCACGCTTTGTCATCTTGTAAATTTTCATATATTTTAACACAAATTGGGATAAATTATACTCAGCAATAGTTAAACATGTTATAAACTTTCTATGATTACCAGAATTTACCAAAAAACATGGACTTAATAAAACCCGATATTTGTGAAAACTTTGGGGAGATGAAAGAACAGCCTGCAGAGGGCTGGCGGGAAAACAATCCCCTTTGACTGTCATTAACGTTTTTTTTTTTTTTTTTTTTTTTTTTTTTTTTTTTTTTTTTTTTTTTTTCGTAATATAGTTCGGCCCATTCCTTTCAGTTCAAATAGTCTTACATTGTCACTCTTCGTAATATTTTGCTTAGTATTTTCCCACATTCCTGTTCCTCACCTAATATCTATCTATTTTTCACCGATATCCCTTCTTTCATATATGGGATATCAGCACTACGATTCCTTATGTTTTGTACCTTACATCTTGTACCTTACGTCAGTAAGTATGTAAATAATAGTAACGACATAAATTTTATGCTGTGTAGCAAGTATAACCTATTCTGTAAACCTGTTCAGTAGCTTACATTATATCAAATGAAATTAAGCATAGTATTTTTTTTCATTCCCGCCTCTACACTATTTTAATAAGACTAGCACGCGTTTCCCTTTAAGCCAACACTTTCCACAGAGGATAAGAAATAAGGAATCGTAGTGCGGATATCCCCTATATGAAAGAATGATATCGGGGAAAATAGATAGATATTAGGTGAGGAACAGGAATGAGGGAAAATACTTAGCAAAATATCACGAAGAGAGACCATGCAAGACTATTTAAACTGAAAGGAATCGGCCAAACTATATTAAAAAAAAAAAAAAAAAAAAAAAAAAAAAAAAAAAAAAAAAAAAAAAAAAAACTGCGTCTATGACAGTCAGAAGGGATTGTTTTCCCGCCAGGCCGCTGCTGGCTGTTCACAAATATCTGGTTTTATTAATTCCATGCTTTTGGTAAATTCTGATATTCAAAGAAAGTTTATAATATCATGTTCAACTAATGCTGAGAGTAATTTGTCCCTTTTTGTGTTAAAATGTGTGAAAAATTACAAAATTATAAAGTGTGCATCCGAAAATAAGCTGCTGTCGTTGACTTCGGCGGATTGTGTTATTAGATTTAGACTTATCATGAGGATACTTTATAATATATTTATTCTTTCACATTGTTTATTGACAAAACATATATTTTATGGAGAAATATAGGTTAGTAAATAACTTTCGATTCACATTACTTGGTAATTATTTGAGAAAAATGAAGGCGTTCGGACAAAAATACTTCCGACCAATCAGGTATCAGGAAAATATCCGAGCTAACAGGGCATCCCCGTGAGTCGGTGCAAATATGCACGCTAAAAAAATTAGACTATAGTTAAACTCACTTTTATGATATCTATTAGTATGGTACACACCCAATAAATTACTCGAATCCTGAGGAAACTGGTAACCATTATTTGACTAAACTGTTTTGTTTTTCCAATACCCTATACCTTGAATAGAAGTTTTGCCTTTGTTCAAAATTGCCCCATACATTTTTTCGTTGATTACATTTATACATTCTATCAGTCCTTCGGCACGAGTTACAATAATAACAATCATCAGCACATTCAGTTGATTTGGTAATTCTAAGGAAAACTCCAAACCTGACTTAATCATTCTATGGAAGGTTCTTGATACAAAATAAATGAAAACATGTACATTATGCAGTAAAACTGGTGATACTTTTTTTTTGCTTAGGGCAAGCGTTGGTCTTAAATTAAGGAAAACTCCAAACCTGACTTTATCATTCTATGGAAGGTTCTTGATACACAATAAATGAAAACATGTACATTATGCAATAAAACTGGTGATACTTTTTTTTGCTTAGGGCAAGCGTTGGTCTTAAATTAAGGAAAACTCCAAACCTGACTTTATCATTCTATGGAAGGTTCTTGATACACAATAAATGAAAACATGTACATTATGCAATAAAACTGGTGATACTTTTTTTTTTTTTGCTTAGGGCAAGCGTTGGTCTTAAATTAAGTTGGCACTTAATATTAAATCTTATATTTCACTTTGTAAATATGTGTGTGTATGAGACAGTTTTGGTCACTTGTTACATCGTTAAAAAACATTGCATGCTAAAATGATACTTCAGAACAAAAATTGAACATGTTACTGTGGCGCGAATCCCTTGTCAACGGGACTCCGCGAGAGTCTGTGAGACTACACTATCGATTCCATTAAGGCGAATAAGTCAGGGTTTGGGCGGAGAACGACGTGCCATATCAAATATTACCATCACGTTGTATGGTATGTGGAGGCAGCATAAGTTATACAGTGCAAATTTAATGGATTTATAATAGATATTCGCCAATTATCAAATGCCCTCGTAAGTTCCTTACTTTTAATAACAATAAAATGACACGTTTCTTCTTAAACGTGGTAGAAAATTTACAGAACTGCCACATCCTATCTCAGGCGTTAAGCTGACCTCAGGGCATAAATATGTCAAAGAGTGTGTGTGTCTCCATAAAGACAGCTCAATCAAAACAAACTTATTAAGGAGTCTCGCCCCTACAAAGAACATGGAAGGAAGTCCTCGTTCCCGCATTAGCCTTCATCCCCAGGCTCGAGAAATAGTTTATAGGATCGTGAAGTACTTTGACAAAGAAAAGGCAAACCATGGACCTGTTATGGATGTTAGAAATACATTGAAACGCACCTCGAAAGCAACAATGATACCGGAGAGGACAATCTGCAGTTTAATTGTTGTCGATAATTCTTTGTGTAACCCATGTATGTTTATGACACGATTTCTGTTGATCTACCTAAATTTACACAGGATCTCTCTCTCTCTCTCTCTCTCTCTCTCTCTCTCTCTCTCTCTCTCTCTCTCTCTCTCTCTCTCTCTCTCTCTCTCTCTCTCTCTATATATATATATATATATATACATATATTTATATACATATGTATACATATAAATATATATATATATATATATATATATATATATATACACATATATATATATATATATATATATATATATATATATATATATATATATATATATATATATATATATATATACATATATATATATATATATATATATATATATATATATATATATATATATATATATACTTATATACATATATACACACACACACACACACACACATATATATATATATATATATATATATATATATATATATATATATATATATATATATGTGTCTTACTTATAACTATAATCGAACATATTATCATGTTTTTTTTCAAACAGGCCCATGAAAGAAACAGAGGAAATATAAAAAAAATCAATATATTTCGACCAATACACAATGGCCCCTCTTCGGGATGATGGCTGGGCAGATTTTGATATATTTTTAAATAATCTAAATTCCCTAATCCCCAGCATAAAATTTAAAACTGAATGAGAAAAGATAAAAACAGCTTTTTTGGACATATTAATTATAAGGGAATCGTCAGAGTAAAATTTCACTGTGTATAGAAAACCAACTTTCTCTATCTCTTACATTCATTTCTCTAGTTATCACGACATTTCTGTAAAACTTAGAGTAGTTTGTAATCATTTCTTAGAGGCTTGAGAATCTGTTCCTAAGCGTACTTAAGTAAAGTATTTGAAATCATTCGTAAAGAACTCGCCCAGCTATTCTACCCGACCTACGTCATAGAAAAGGCCCTCAACAAAGGCAACACGATATATTATAAAGATCATGAAGTAACTAACCGAAGAGATTTTAAAAATAAGATAAAACTCCCCTATATAGAAGGAACTAAAGATATAACAAATATTATCATAACTGAGAACCCCTTTGTTTTTTTCATATCCCAAGACCATAGGAAGTGCCCTTATTAATGTTTATCATAATAAAAGAGATATAGAATCCGGCGTTTAATAAGTACCATGTGGGGATTGTGAAAAA
>NC_090733.1:48784091-48789091 GCF_036898095.1 Palaemon carinicauda
AATAAGCGCAGGTGGCATAAGTACAAAATTATTTCCTAAACTAATACTCTACCTGTATGTTATCAGTGATTATATAATTACTAGTAGCTTTATCTTGAGAAAATTACGTAGCTTCGAGATCAAGCTGAATTCTTATAATCTTGATTCAAATAGGCGTAAGTCCCCATAATGAAGTTCCTATTTGCGCTCCTTTCATTCATTCTTTATTTATTTATTTATTAAATGTCCTCGGTATTTTTAAAATAAATGGCCTTCTGCGCCGGTACTCGTCTTAGGTCGTTAATTTTAGTTCCTAGTTTCTTAATATCCCTCCAGAAAAGAAATCTCTCCTAAGGGGTAGCATGACACACCTTCATTTGACCATTCCAATTTGGAACCTTATCTGGATTGAAAAATAAGGCAGTTTGAGCACTATTTCACTCAGATTTTCTACACAATTTCTATCACATTCCTTTATAATCATTCCAGTTAACGAAAATATCTTGGTTGATTTTCAAGCAAACGGGCAAATTATCCTACAGAGTAGTTTCGTAATGATCACATTAAATGGAAAACTTATGGTATGTGGAGGACTACAGAACATAAGGATCTATAGTAACTAAATAGCATAACTTCAAGCCGGGCAAATGTTGGTATAAGGATTCTTACTAACAAATCCTTCAAATGCTCAAAAGACAACAATTCTGTGACGGCGCCGAGTAAAGTGTGAACTCAAAGGCAGGTTGGAAACGACTGAGTTATATTATTGTAGAACTCTCTCCTTATATACAAAACCTCAAGGCAACAGGACATAACAAGTTCACAAGACAGACAATCTTACAGAGGAAAAACCAGACATGAATTTTCATGTTCGTTTTAGTGCGAGGGAAGAGCGAAGATACAAGCATAATATATACAAAAGGAATTATGTACAATTGTGTGAAACACGGTTGGTACATGGCTCCCCCCCTAAAAATGACATACTGTACATGTTAAATAGGGCGCCCTGATCTAGAGAGGCGAACTGTAGGCGGGTCATCTGGCAGAAGATAAGCAGGTTTTAGAGAATCAATGGAGACCCAGTCTTCTTTGCCCCGAATGTTTAGGAGGAATGCTTTCGGACTGCGTCGGATCACAAGGAAAGGGCCCGTGTAAGGGGGCGTTAGTGGTGGCTTGCTGGTGTCGTTGCGCAGGAAGACGTGCGTTGCAGAGTGCAAGTCCGTTGGTATGTGATGCTTCGCTGGGGCCTTTTAAGTCTGGCGGCACGGAGTAAATTTTCCCACGACGTGACGTACGCGCTGGAGATCGTCGGAGGAGGTTGTAGAAGGAAAAAATTCAGCAGGGACGACCAACGGATCGCCATACACCATTTCAGCTGCCGAGACGTCGAGGGCGTCTTTAGGAGTGCTCCTTAGTCCAAGGAGGACCCAGGGAAGCTGAGTAAACCAGTTGCAATCCTTGCAGCGGGACATCAAAGCTGCTTTGGGGTGCGATGAAAACGTTCAACCATTCCATTGGCAGCGGGGTTGTAGGCCGTTGTCTGATGTAGGGTGATGCCCAGGAGATTCGCTAATGACGTCCACAATTGAGAGGTGAAGGTGGTTCCCCTGTCAGAAGTAATATGCTCAGGGATAACAAATCTTGAAATCCATCCAGAGAGTAAGGCAGATGTACATGAGGTGGACGTTGCAGTTTCCATGGGAATGGCTTCAGGCCAACGAGTGGAGCGGTCAATGACGGTAAACAGGTAACGATGTCCTTGTGATGTGGGTAGGGGGCCTACAATGTCGACGTGAATGTGTGCGAAACAACGCTGAGGTTGAGGAAAGGTGCCCACTCCTGAATCCGTGTGTCGATGTACTCTGGAAGTTTGGCAAGAAGTACAGGCGCGGACCCAATCCTTAGCATCCTTAGAAATGCCGTTCCAAATGAACTTTGCCTTCAGCAGCTGTGCAGTAGAACGGCACGAGGGATGTGAAAGGCCGTGGATGAAATCAAACACCTGTCGGCGCATGGGAGCAGGAATCCAAGGTCGCGGTCTACCAGTACTGACGTCACAGAGGAGGGAGGTGTTGGAGTCTTCGAGGGGAAAATCTTCCCAACGGAGGGACGTGCAGGATGTCCTACAAGCTTGATACTCTGGATCCTGTCGTTGGGCTTCAGCCAGGGCGTTGTAATCCAATCCCAATTGAACGGCAGCCAACGTGTTTGTTGACAGGGCGTCGGCAACGGGATTCATTTTCCCAGGGACGTATTGGAGGGTGCAATTGTATTCAGCCACGGCGGAGAGATGTCGGCGTTGACGGACGGACCAGGAGTCAGACTGTCGAGTGAAGGCGTGCACCAGAGGCATGTGGTCTGTGCGAATGACGAAGGGCGTACCTTCTAAGAAATGGGGAAAGTGATGGACAGCCAAGTGCACCGCCAGCAATTCTCGATCGAAGGTAGAATAACCCGATTCTGCCTTGGACAGTTTTCTGCTGAAGAAGGCCAATGGGTGGGGCGAGCCTTTGACCACCTGCTCGAGTACTGCACCAATAGCGACGTCGCTGGCATCGGTGGAGAGAAGGAGAGGGGCGTGTGGGATAGGAAAAGTGAGAGCCGCAGCAGTTGATAGGGCCTTCTTTGCATTGCAGAAGGCTGCTTCTTGAAGGGGACCCCACTTCAGGTCTTTTGGCTTGCCCTTGAGGGAGGCGTAGAGGGGAGCAAGAGTGGCGGCAATGGCTGGCAGAAAACGGTGATAATAGTTGATCATGCCCAAGAATTCCTGCAGAGCTTTGACGGTCGAGGGCGCAGGGAAATTCTGAACGGCTGCTACCTTCTCAGGGAGGGGATAGACTCCTTCAGGAGTGATACGGTGCCCTAAGAACGACACTTCGTTGGCGCCAAAGGTACACTTGTCGTACCGGACTACAAGGCCGTTTTGTTGCAGGCGGTCGAGCACGATGCGCAGGTGACGGAGGTGTTCCTCTTTTGAGGAGGAGAACACAAGTATGTCGTCCACATAACATACACAGAAAGGGAGGTCCCTTAAGATGCCATCCATGAGACGTTGAAACGTTGCCCCAGCATTACGAAGGCCAAAACAGGAGTAATTGAAGGTGTATGTGCCAAACGGAGTGGTGATGGCAGTCTAGGGATGTCTTCTGGGTTCATAGGCACCTGATAATACCCCTTCAGGAGGTCGAGCGTAGAGAAAACCTTCGCTTTGTGCAGGTAGGAGGTTACATCGGCAATGTTTGGGAGGGGGTAGTGATCCGGTTCTGTTTGCAGGGTCAGGCGCCTGTAATCCCCGCACGGACGGAGGGAGCCGTCTTTCTTCAGAACGATGTGTAAGGGTGACGACCATGGGCTGGAGGCCTTTTGGCAAAGGCCCATTTTCTCCATTTCGGCGAACGTCTGTTTGGTGGCTGCCAATCGTTCCGGTGCCAGATGTCTGAATTTTGCGAAGACTGGGGGTCCCGTCGTCTTGATATGGTGATAAATACCGTGCTTGGCAGGAATCGTGGGCGTTTGGCGAAGTTCTGGACGGAAAACTTCCGGGTACGACGTGAGGAGGTGGGCGTAGGCATCCGTGGGTGCGCTGATGTGGAGAGCGAGGTTAGAGGGGGCGGATTGAAGAGGTGTCGACAAGTACGAGTCTGCGTTGACCAATCGGCGGTGGGCGACATTGACCAGAAGGTGGAAATGAGAGAGGAAATTCGCACCGAGGATTGGCATTGTGACGTCAGCAACGAGAAACTTCCAATTGAATTTCAATTCCAATTGAGGTTCTCGTAACCGTAGGTGGGTATCACAGATCCGTTGGCAGCTACCAAGCGGACGTCGGCAGATGTAGACAGACTACGTTGTGCCTTGAAGAGTTTCCTTGGCAAAAGGGAACGACAAGCACCCGTGTCTATCAAAAATCGCACGCCCGTTCCTGCATCTTGTAAAAAGAAAAGATTAGAAACATGGGAGGCCACCGCCACAAGCGATGGCCTACTTACACGTTTTTTGGCCACTGACAATCTTTGGCACATTTCTTTGTGGTTGCCCCGAATCTGAAGTGGTAGTAGCAAAACTGCGGCGGATGGAAGGTAGTAAGTGGCTGTAGAAGTCGTTCGTTGGGGCGCGAGCGATTGATGGGTGGTTGGGGGCTTTGTCGCCGCTTCAGCACGTCACGGGGTAGGCGTGTATGTCCTACGGCATTCATGTCAGCTTCGGCTGACGTTGAATAGGCATCCTCGTCGTCAGGGGTGGAGGCGTTGATGGAGGTCTTGAAGTGGCTGTCCATAAGGGCGTCGGCTTTGGTCATCAAGTCCTTTATGGGTAAACTATCGACATCGGGTATGGCAGCGCGTACAGGTTCAGGTAAACAGCATATCCAAAGGGCACGGAGTAGGTTCACCTCACGAGGAGAGCCGTCTGCGGTAGGTTGAAGGCGAGGGATACTGGTCCTTTCCCTGAGGGCAAGCGAAGCCGTTTGGTCCCCCAACGGTTGTTGCGAGAGCTGAAAAAGCTTTGCTATACGGGCGGCTAGCGACGGCGAGTACTGCTGCAGAAGGTATGATTTGAGGGCGTCATACGCTATTGGGGTGTCTCCTTGTTCATAAAGCCAGTCGGATATTTCTGGGAAGGTGTCCTCGGGTATCGCCGCGAGAACATAATCCGCTTTGGTGGTTGAGCGAGTCACGCCCCTGATACGAAAGTGGACTTCAGCGCGTTGAAACCAAGCAAACGCTTCTCTGCTGGCGAACGGTGAAAGTTTCAATGGGGCGGCCGCGGCGCCAACTGCTGTAGAGTCCGTCTCCATCATTGTACCAACGATGGAGGGGCGAGGGATGTAGGGGTGAAAGGCAGTGGGAGCGAGTCGACTTCCAGGGTCACCAATGTGACAGCGCCGAGTAAGGTGTGAACTCAAAGGCAGGTTGGAAACGACTGAGTTATATTATTGTAGAACATTCTCCTTATATACAAAACCTCAAGGCAACAGGACATAACAAGTTCACAAGACAGACAATATTACAGAGGAAAAACCA
>NC_090733.1:48794091-48804103 GCF_036898095.1 Palaemon carinicauda
TACACACTCACCCTGGACTTAATCGTCCCAATTAAGACCACTGTTCCTCGCAGAGTTAAACAGTAGGGTTAACAACACGACCCACTGCTACCACAGATCTCTTTAGTTCCTCTACTTGCTTCGCATAGTGGCGAAAGAACACTCTGGAAGACTTCCAGCCAGTGTATGAACGGAGATGTTCAAAGTCTATACAATTAAAGAAATTTAAGGATGAGGCAACTTTCCTCGGATCGTGACCTGCGGGTGTACTGTCAGGATCCGCTCTGCGAATAAAATATGTGATTTTTGCTCTGAGTTGATTCAGAGATAAATTTGAGCCTGATGTTTCTCCCCTGAATAGTTGACCACCCTTGAAGTCTGAAGTTCTACGAAGATAGACCTTTAGGCATTCTACTGGACATAGAGATGCATCTTCTTTCAGAGGGCAGATTCTCCAGGGACCCCACCTGTTGGTGGGTAACTCATTCTTGGCGAGAAACGTAGGATCCGGAAACAGGTTCAGTTCCCCCCCATCCAGGAACTGAACACGACCTGCCTCTCTCGAGAGGGCTAAGATCTCACTAATCCTGGCCCCGGACGCGAGTGCAAATAGGAAAATAACTTTTTGTGTCAAATCCTTTAACGCACATTCTTCATTGCTCAACAGAGAAGCGAAATGAAGAACTTTGTCTAAAGACCATAATATGGGCTTTGGAGGTGCTGAAGGTCTGAGCCTAGCGCAGGCTTTCGGAACTTTGTTAAAGATCTCGTTACCTAGGTCGACCTGGAAGGCATATAAAATGGGTCTCATCAAAGCAGACTTACACACTGAAATCGTGTTAGCTGCCAACCCTTGACCATGGAGGTGGATGAAGAAAGATAAGCAGAAGTCTGTCGAGATCTCCTGCGGACTCTTCACCTTGACAAAGGCCACCCATTTTCTCCAAGATGACTCATATTGCCTTCTAGTAGATTTGCACTTATATTCCTCTAGGAAGTCTATGCTGGCTTTCGAAATCCCGAAACGCTTTCTCACCGCAAGGGAGAGAAAATCATGAGCTGCAGGGTCCGGGTTTTCTGTAATGAAGCGCAGACAGTCGACTTCTGTACTCGCTGGGTCCGAACTGGATGTGGTAGCGGCACAAACTTCAGCTGTAGTTCCAACGCCAAGGGGAACCACATGCTGTTCGGCCACTTGTGGGCCACTATTGCCGCTACCCCCTTGAAGGATCTCAGTTTGTTGAGGACCCTCAACAGAAGGTTGTGAGGGGGGAACAGATAAATCCTGGACCATCTGTTCCAGTCGAGGGACATCACGTCCACTGCTTCCGCTAAGGGGTCCTCATACGGGGACACGTACAGGGGCAACTTCTTGTTGTCTTTCGTCGCAAAGAGGTCTATCTGCAGTTCTGGGACTTGATTCAGAATGAAGGAGAATGATCCTGCGTCTAAGGATCATTCCGACTCTATCGGTGTGAACCTGGATAGAGCGTCCGCTGTCACGTTGCGGACTCCTTGAAGGTGAACTGCCGACAGGTACCACTTCTTCTTTTCCACCAATCGGAAAATGGCCAACATCACCTGGTTGAGAGGTGGTGACCTCGACCCTTATCGATTCAAGCATCTCACAACTACCTCGCTGTCCATCACCAATCTTATGTGGATCGAGTGACGCGGGGAGACTTTCTTTAAGTTAAGGAGCACTGCCATAGCTTCTAGAAAGTTTATGTGAAATGTCGTGAATAGCTTGGACCAAGTCCCCTGGACTTTTTTCCGATGAGAGTGACCTCCCCATCCCTCCTTTGAGGCGTCTGAGTGAATCGTCATCGACGGGGGAGGTGGCTGAAGAAGAACCGACTTCTTTAGATGTCTGGCTTGGGACCAAGGCCTGAGAAGAGTACGTAGCCGAGGCGGCACTGGTCTTTTCAGATCTCTTCGCGCGTTTGATGCATACCTTCTCCAAACTCCGGTTGCATCCTTTAGCTGTGCTCTTAGCACTGGGTCTGTCACCGAAGCAAACTGGAGAGAGCCTAGTACCCTCTCCTGTTCGCGTCTTGATATCCTTTCGGAATCTAGAAGTCTCTTGACAGAACCCGCTATCTCCTTTCTTTTCTTCGCCGGGATGGAGAAACGGTGTGACAAAAGGTCCCAGTGGATTCCCAGCCACTGGAACTTTTGAGATGGAGAAAGTCGAGACTTTTTTCTGTTGATCTTGAAGCCTAGGTACTCTAGGAACTGGATCACTTGACTGGAAGCTTGCAAGCATTCTGTCTCGGATGCTGCCCACACCAGCCAGTCATCCAGGTAGGCTACTACCTGAATTCCCTTTAGGCGTAATTGTTTGAGAGCTGCGCTCGCAAGCTTCGTGAAAATCTTTGGGGCTATGTTTAGCCCAAATGGCATGGCTCTGAAGGCGTATAGTCTCCGTTGTAGCCTGAACCCTAGGTAGGGGGAGAGTCGACGGCTGATTGGAATGTGCCAATAGGCGTCTGACAAGTCTATAGAGATGAAGTATGCCCTCTTGGGCAGTAAGGTCCTTATGTGTTGCAGTGTTAGCATTTTGAATTTGCAATTCACTATGAACTTGTTGAGTGGCGAAAAGTCCAGAATGACTCTGAGCTTTTCCGAGTCTTTCTTGGGAACACAAAACAGCCTCCCTTGGAATTTGATGGACTGCACCTTTCGGATCACCTTTTTCTCCAACAGTTCTTGAACGTACTCCTCCATAACGGGGGTGGAGTGTTGGAAAAACCGAAGGCACGGGGGTTGAGTGCTATACCAGCTCCAGCCCAGTCCATTCTTGAGTAGGCTGTGGGCCCAGGGATCGAAGGTCCATCGATCCCGAAATTTCAGAAGTCTCCCTCCTACCGCTATCATTTCACATGGACTGCCGTCCTGAGGTCTTGCCTCCCTGACCACGACCACCCCTGAATCCCCTTCCCCTTGAGGGGCGCCTAGACGAGCCTCTGGCTGCTCCTCTAGGATTTGCTCGAAAGGAAGAAGACTGTCCTTCGAACGTTGGGGTGAATGCCGTGGACTGAGTCGGCACAGCCTGGGGTACCCACTGAAAAGTGGTCGGGGTTTGTGCCACCATATGGGGCACTGGAGGCAATGGCAATTGCAGTTGCTGGTGCTGTCTAGAGGGCTTGGCTGGCCGAGACGGTAGCCTAGTCCTCATATTCTTCCTCTTTGGTTGAGGACCCTCATCTGGGGAAGACTTTTTTTTGATAGCCAGGCCCCACTTCTGGAGAAGGTTTCTATTCTCCACGGCGGCCTTATCAACAACTTCTTTGACCACATCGGTAGGGAAAAGGTCTTTTCCCCAAATGTTGGAGGAGATTAATTTCCTTGGCTCGTGCCTCACCGTAGCCCCGGTGAACACGAACTCCCTACAAGCTCTCCTCGCCTTGACGAAGCCATAAAGGTCCTTCGTCACCGTGGCCAGGTGAGTCTTAGCCACCACCATGAACATTTCATGGACCTTGGGGTCACTTGCCATCGTCTCAAGAGTAGTCTGAAGAGACATTGAGGCAGCCAGTCTTTCTTTTGTCTCGAACTCTCTTCGCAAAAGAAAGTCAGACAGCTTGGGGAGGTCCTCGCCGAATTGCCGTCCGGCAATATCAGCCTCCAACTTTCCCACTGAGAACGTCAGATGGACGTCCTTCCAGTCTTTGTGGTCCATAGGCAGGGCCAGCGACAAGGGTTTACACTCCTCCAGGGAGGGGCAAGGCTTGCCGGCCTCGACTGCTTTTAGGACAGCCGCAAACCCTTTCTGTAAAAAGGGGAAGGCTCTAGCAGGAGAGGACACAAAGGAAGGGAGCTTCTTGCTCAATGAAGCTACCTTCGAGTTAGAGAAGCCCCTCTCCTTCATCAAGGATGAAAGTAGAGCTTGAGCCTTAGCATGGTCCATCACTATGACCTCCTTCGGCTCTGTCTCCTCCTTTGAAGCTGGTTCCTTTCTCAGCCGGACATAACAGTCCGGATATGATGCCTTGCTGGGCCAGAATTCCACCTCCTCTAGGGGAACTGAGCACAGGTTATCCGAGATGACGATCTTTCCAGTCGTCATCGGCATGTGCTCAGCATACCTCCATGGGTTAGCATCTGAGCACAAGGGAAGGTCTTTCACATTGAGCCTTTTCTGGGGCCCATGTGATTCTGCAAGGCACTGCATCCGCAGTTCCATAGCAGCCGCCTTCTCCTGATTCTCCTTCTGCATTTGTTGGATCATTCCAACAATCGAGGAGAGTGCCTGTCCCAGCTCTACTGGGAGACCGGCCGATGTTGAGGGAATAGGCTCCGGAATCTGAACCGGAGTAGCCGACACCTTGTCGACCTCTTCCTCTACGACGTCCGGGGCTCGAATTTCATCCTGGCCTTCTGCCAGGAGGTCTTCTTCCAAACGCTCGTCCACGTCAGACATCCTGTCATCTAACTGGATGTCTTGCATCGCGACCGCGACTTCAGCATCCACCTGGATCTGACTTTGGGGGATCTCCTCTTGAGGCTTTGGAATCACTGCATCAGCTGTTCTTTTGGAAGCCCCTTACCCAGGTACGAAGCTTCTCCCTTGCTATATCCCTTGATTCCGCCGTCCTAGGGGAATCAAAGGCCTCAGTAATCAGGTTAGTGCACACAGTACTTACCTGAGGGTCCCAATACTGGAGATCATCCTTGGAGACAGCGCATGCTGCGTGTCTCCTACAAAACTCATGTCCGCAGAGGTTCTTGCTGCGGACGTTGCAGAAAACATTTCCGCACTTCGGAGGGTCCTCCTGTAAAGAGAAGAAATTTCCATGAGTATCAAGTGAACTATGTATCACTGGATATGCATAGTATAGCATAACAATTCATAAAGGAAAGACACACACTTGTGTTTCCCTCACAACCCATTGTTGCAGCCTTCCAGATAATAAAATCAAATGGTTAATCTCTTCTAGAGTAACCAATGCAAAGTTTCCAGAGGAAACAGGTGAAGCTCACACCTAAGCAATGATTTTAAAATCCTGGATAATAGACAGGAAAGAACTCACTTTCTTATCTGTAGGGCAACAGCAAAGGACTGTGCAAGAAAACACAAAAGTGTTAGAACACACAGTGCTGTACCAAAACCCATACTATAGTTTTCTTCTTACTGTATATGATATACTGAAGAATACTAGTACAGTATAGGAGGATACGTGCCGGCCGGCACACACCATAACTAGCTTTAAAGTATACTACTTAACAGCTATAAGGCGGCAGAACTCTGGTTCAAATGCATGTGCCGGCCGGCAGCAATTGCCGACCGGCAACAGCCAATGTCGGCCGGCAATGGCTGCCGGCCGGCAACTACACAAGGTAGTACCCAGCTGCCGGCCACACTCTTGGTGACCGGCAGACAAGGGCTGACATTAGCTGGCCGGCAAAGGTACAGGACCGATGCCAGCCGGCAGCAAAAGAACCAGAGGACTACACCCACCCGGCTGCCGGCCTCATAGGCCGGCAGCCGGGTCGGGTACAGCACTAGAAGAAAAATAGGATGGATACCGGGATAAGAGTGTACACTACCTCCAAGCCCGGCAATCCGAAAGAGTGCATATAAGGAAGGGGAGAATCTAATTCAGGCTTCCTGACCAATGCCGTCTGGCTCTACAGGCAGGCATGGATGAGGGACCAAGGGAGGTCCGAGCAGCACTCAAAATATAAGACCATTGCCGGCCGGCAGCTCTGCCGGCCGGCAAGGGGCTGAGTCAGTTCCACATCCTAACCTATTCTAGGTCCAGATGTAGAACGACGTACAGTACTGTAATGGCTAGGCCATTACGGAGATAGAGGGGGAAGGGACAAAAGAGGGTCCTACCAACCTTGCTTTAGTGACGGATCACCCGCAGCCAAGAAACTTATCTCAGCCTAAGGGAGATCCAAGGGGGGAGGCCAGCAATACTTGCCAGCTCCCAGAGCACCAAAGCAAGGAAGGTGTTGCTACTCCCAGGGAAAGAAACTTATCCTCCCCCGAGAACAGCAATAAGGACTAGTCTGGTAGATCACAAAAGAAGGAATCATATCCACAGAAACCTTCGGTAGTGACCTAATGAGGCTAAGCCACCTTTGTCTGTGTCAGGCCAGCGAGGGAGACTCTACCCCAAGCCAGACAAACACAGACTCAGACTAAAAAACTCTGTTGTTCTGTCCCTCTTTGAACCAGACTTACTGGAACAGGAAGGTACAGTAACACCCCAGTATAGTTTTATCGAAAATTAATTCGGAAAAAACCACTTAGGGATAAGCCCAAGGCTTAAACAGAGGGAAAGGGATTGCATACCTTCACCGAAGAAAAGAAAGCAACCGGGGAGAATGAGAAAGTATACTAAGGCTCCATAAGCAACTTAGCCTAGGCACCAAGAGAATCGATTACCTAAATCACTGAAACTCACTCGTATACTATCTTGGAAATATTCCACACAATCTTAAATGTATAAAACATAGCCTAAAGCTTCAATAAAATTTGAATACACTCGGAAAAACCAAAATCATGCATGAAGTACTAGGACCAAACGACTAGGCTACATGGCCTAGCGTAGGCCAGAATGGCGAATACTTCGCCAAAATAATACTAAGCACGAAAGGAAATCCTATGTAATGCTAAATAGCTAAAATTTATTAAAGCAAAACAACCGGGAATGTCGCTCTGACTAACTAAACTTATACCTAGCGAGCGACCGCGTCCATGACGCCTCCGGTAGGCTACGGCTCTTGTAACAAAGATTAATCCTATTAATCACTCAAAAATTTACCAAGAGCCTACATTTATACATAAAAGACATGGTACTCAACTTATCAGAGGCCGACAAAGACGGAGAAGCCATGAAAAGCAGAATAAATCCAAGATTTGCGAGAAACACAGGAAAAAACACCGAGTTGTTAAGCTACGCAAAAAGGAATGGAGATGGCGCCAGGATTGGCGCCAGGCACGCTTACGAAACGGGAGATAAGGAGCCTTGGGAGCGGCTCCCCCTTTTTCTTTCCCGAATTCGTTTCTTGCCAATTGCCCCTGCGAGACGAAATCTCTGTCAGGGTGCAGATTGCCATGTGGCTTGTCAAGAATACGTCCTCTGATATGTCGCGATATCCCTTTCAGGAGGGATATTCGCTCCAGGAGTTAGAATTCTGGTACCTTAAGGTAAATTCTCTGGGAATATCGCCGTAGTTGTAATATACCCTAGGAAGCTACCCTATAGGAACTTCCATCAGGACGACATGGCTTGAGCCCAAATATATATATATATATATATATATATATATATATATATATATATATATATATATATATATATACATATATATATATATATACACATATATATATGTATATATGCATATATATATGTATATATACAGGTATATATATATATATATATATATATATATATATATATATATATATATATATACATACATATATATATATATATATATATATATATATATATATATATATATACATATATGTACATATATATACACACATATATATATATATACATATATATATATATATATATATATATATATATATATATATATATATATATATATATATATATATATATATATATATACATACATATACATATATATGCATATATATACATATATATATATATATATATATATATATATATATATATATATATATATATATATATATATATATATATATATATATATATATATATATATATAAACACACACACACACACATATATATATATATATATATATATATATATATATATATATATATATATATAACTGTCTAGATCTCTGGTCTGAGCACTCTAAATATATAATACGATTATGACTCCCGAAGTCTGGGCACTAAAAACTATACTACACTATGGCTCATGACTGGGAACCAAACATATAATATCATATATACTACGACTGGTAAGCTAATTAACCACTTGAATTCCAAAATACCTTGTTTGCTTTTACATTAAAACTTTTACACTTTAAAACATTAACACCCAAATTCTGAGACCGTTAAATAACTCCCAGACAGAAATATATAAAACACTGAATATCCAAAGGTTTCTTAAGCACACTCAAAACCAAACTGGGTAATTACTCTCAAGTATTAATAACACTTATTTAACTCTCACTGTGGTTCTTAACAGGAATCGAGAGGAAATCTGATTTTAAATAGTGATGATTTGATTAATACACTCGTTACAAAGATAGATATATTCTATATAAATTACGACACTCTGAAAACAATTTACATAAGATTAGTCACTGGAAATAAAATATTAATTCTGAACAATACTTAGAATAAGACAAAAATGTTATGATCTGAAATTATGTTACTTGACTTGAGTATTATTGCTGAATAAACCTTAAACCTTAGAAAAGAAATTATGCAATGAAACTAATAGAAATGCTTGAAATAATTCTGAAATAACACAATGTTTGAGTTTGACTATAAATGAATAATAGTTACCCAGATCACTTTACAAACCTATCATACCTATAGGGCCGTTCACAAAAAAATGTTATACAATGGCAACACTCACCCTATTACAATGAGTTATAAAATCAAATTTTTTTCTTGAGTGACATATGATTTGCACAGAGTCACTTAGGAAAGCACATACTAGAACGCACTGAACACTTCCGACATTGAAATGGATTTCGTGTGGGAGAGAGTGAGGGATAGGGGAAGATTGTGGTTCTAACTCGATCTGTATGTCTGTCTGTCTCTGATTCTAACCTTAGCTCCTTATATATCAAATTTGGCGAATTCCCGAAGGTTCCAGCTTGTTAGGGAAGCAGGGGGGTTGTACCAAACGTCGAAGTTGCCAAATATCACTCTCCCAATCGCTGTATGTATGCTACGTCAGATGGCTCTCTCAGTCAGCTAGCTCCGCTAACCCATTGTCCCAAAAATAGAAATAAAAAGATAACACCTCTCACTGGCTATTCTCGAAAATTCGAAAAAACGTGGTAAAAAACATTCCAAAGCACATGTTCTGAAATTTTCTCTTAAACATGACTCAATACATCATAAAATATAAAAGAACACTACCTAAGCCCTTGTTACTATTTCGCATGAATCCTAGAACACTTTCAAATGGACCACTTGAGATTTCATAGCAAACATACTTGAAATAAAAAATGATTTTTTTACAAAAGAAATATGTTAACTACATATTTTAACTTGAATAAAGAACTTAATGAAATTGACAAAGAAAGTCTTACGTAATTTACATAAAATACTTATATCTACATGAGAGGGGCTCATTTTATGGGCTGGGTATCATCTCTTCCATGCACAAATGAAAGCATTATAATTAATTGTAAATAAAATTATTAATAAACTACAATATTTACTCTACTTTAGACCTGCTTCGTAAGATAGCTCTCCCAAAAAAAGATTATTTATATCAGGTCTGAATCCATCGATTCGGCCCGAGAGATATTCTGCAACCATGTTATCTTTACCTGATATATGTTTTACATTAATACATTACGGGTGCAAACATAATGACCACCTAGTTATCCTTTGATTATTATTTTTCATCTTATTCACAAAAGTTAAATGATTATGATCAAAATGTACTGTAATCTCCTCATTTTGTGGCCGATTCACATAGACCTCAAACTTGTTTATCGCTGTGACTAACGCTAGTAGTTCCTTTTCTACTGTCAAGTAGGATCGCTGATGTTTATTTAGCTTCGACGACATGAAACAAACCGGATGAAGAATTCCTTCCTTGTCTTCTTGCAATAACACAGCTCCAATTCTGTTATCTGACGCATCCACTTGGATAAAGAATTTTTTTTTTTTTTTAAATCAGGAGCTCGCAGTATCGGTTTTGAAGTTAATAAGGCCTTTATCCTGTTGAAGGATTCTTGGTACTCGCTGGTTCATACAAATTTTCTCTTGGGGCTAGTCAGATCTGTCAAGGGAGCGACCACAGCAGAAAAGTTAAGGCAAATACGTCGGTAGAATCCTACCATCCCTAAAATGCATTGTAATTGCTTAATTGTT
>NC_090733.1:48804603-48812103 GCF_036898095.1 Palaemon carinicauda
CTTAATTGTTGTGGAGGGTGATGCTTTCCTTATTCCCTCGACGTTATGGTTACCGGGGTGATTCGTCCTCTTCTTACTTCAAGTCCCAAATACTGAACTGTTGCCTTTCCAAATATGCTCTTCTCCAGGTCAATCGTTAGGTATGCTCATAGCAGCTTTTGAAATACCTTCTTTAGGATTCGGAGATGTTCTTCCTATGTCGATGAATATACTACAATATCGTCAAGATATACACCTACTTCTTCTATCGATCCAAGAAGGCTATCCATTATTCATTGACAGGTAGCAGGGGCATTCATTAGTGCAAAGGGCATGACGGTATATTGATATAACCCAGACGGGGTTATAAAAGCTGATAACAATTTTGCGTTGTCATCCAAAGGAATTTAATAGCAGCCCTTTAACAAGTCTATCTTGGAGACGAACCTCGCTTGTCCGATATTTTCAAGTAGTTTGTTGATGAGTGGCATTGGATAGTCATTGGCCATACTGACTGTTTTTAACTTTCGATGGTCTGTACACATTAAAAAAGTTCCATCCGTTTTTTTCACGAGTAAGCATGGAGAACTGTAAGGGTTAGAACTTTGTTCGGCAAATCCGTTTTGTAACAAATATCTTAATTTTTTTCTCATTACCTCCCGCTGATACGGTACCAGTTGACAGGCGCGCTGTACCCTTTTACCCCCGGGGTATTTGGAAATTTCCAACCCTTAACCCCTAGGGGGTTATTTTTTTCCCAGCACATTTTGCAGTGGTTTTTCTGTTGTTTTGAGGTGTATCTCATGCTTCGTCAGGTTTGTACGTTTCAGGATGCCCGAGATAATTTCAGGAAAACTTCTAATTAATCGGTCTAATTCCTCTTTTTCCTCTTGGTTCAAATGAGTTAATTTTTCTCCCAAATTCTAAATGATAGATGAAATATTCACTTTGCTTACTGCTCTTACTTCATATCCGTCGTTGTCTTCCGTGGATGGTATGGTTTGCGACATACGCACATGTGAAGTTTCGGTCTCGTTTTCGCTCTAGTAGGGTTTCAGTAGGTTGATGTGTACTCTCCTTAGATTTTTCCTTCATCCGGTGGTTTCGATAAAGTTGGTCAGGTCACTGATCTTCTCTAAAATCTTAAATGGTCCTTGAAACTTGTTGGTGAGTGGGAAATTCATCGGCAGGAAAACTCATACCAGTGTTCCTATCGAAAATTCACTGTCCTTACTTTTCACATCGAACCTATTCTTCATTTTTCCTTGACTCGTCTTGAGGGTTTCTAGAGAAAATTTCCAGATTTCACCAATCCTTTTCCTCTAATTCTTGACATATTCTCCATCCGTCTCCTCTCAATCCTTCCATTTTTCTGCTAACATTTTAAGCGGCCCTCGGTCACTTTGAACTATTTCCGGTATACCGAACTTAGAGAAAAAGTATGGCTTCTGGGTATCATGTTACTGGACACATCAAGGTTAACATATATTCGTGAACTTCTTTTGTCCTTGGTAAAGGTCCTACAATGTCGATCATTACATTACTGAAGGGTTCTCCTCGCAATTCTATTGTGTGTAAGGGAACTTTCTTAATGCATTCATTCGGCTTTCCAGTTATTTGATAAACGTGACATGCATGGCTAAACTGGCTCACGTCCTTATGCATGCCAGGCCCGAAAAAGTGTTTCATTATCTTCTCCGTCATCTTCCTGATCCTCTTATGTCCCGTCTCGTGCGCGACGGCGATCACCTTCCTTCTCAACAGTTCGGAAATCAATATCTGTTGATATATTCCCCATTCGGCATTTCCAGGGATATTGGGGGGGGGGGGTCTCTGCTTCCTCATAAGCAACCTATCCTTAAGATAATAATAGGTTGGAGACTGCTGTGGCACCGTCTCGTCCACCACACGGTACAATAACTCTGTTAATTTTGCATCCGTCCGTTGCTATCCTATCAGCTTTTTCCTACTCATTTGTCCTATTTCTAATGTTGAATTTTCTATGTCTTACAAGTCCATTTCTTCATTTTCTTTTTGTCTGCTCGTTTGTCATACCGCTTTGCTCGGGTCTACTCTGGAGTTCTCTCCTTCTGTATCATCAAGGGAATCGTCTTCTTTGGAAAACAAATCCTGCATATGGATTGCTCCTTCGATTTCTTTTCTTCTTCAGCAGCCCCTTTCTTCTTCATACTCCTAGTTGTCACACTACTAGGAAACAAGTATGGGTAGTCCTTCTCGAGTTCAGTCATAGGACTATACTTTAATGGTTTCTCCATTACAATGGGACAAAGCATGAACGGCACTGCACCAACCTCATTACCCAGCAGGATGTCTACTCCTTCAACAGCCAAAGAATCCTTTACCGCAAAGTTTAAATTACCTGTCACCAATTAGCATGACAGTTTCAAGCGACAAAAAGGGGTGACCTCCTAACCTCCTATTCCCTTCAAAATAACTGAGCCCTTGTGAGAGACTGTTCCACCAATGGATGTACTCCTCGTACTACCACACTATGGTTACAACCTGTGTTGCGTAATATCCTGACCAGGGTTCGCTCACTCCCGTCTATTGCTGCTAACATACATTCATATATATATGGTTTAAAGGTATCCATGCTATTTGGGTTCGTCCGTTTCATCGTGTAAACGTTAGCTGGTTTATTTTCCACTATGTTCTTTCCTGATTGCTTCTTAGTGTTTGAATTCGGTGAAGTCGAATTTTTCTTAATAATTTGTGCAACTGCTTTCGGTTGGCTTGAACAACATTCCTTACTGATATGGCCTCTATTGCTACACTTAAAACAGACAATGTCAACCTTCTGTACATCTTTCATGATACTTGAGGGAGGACGATGTGACGTTTGTTCCTGTGGTACTATCGCATTCTTCTTAGGGGCAGTACCAGTGCTACTTCCGTTGTAACTGTTGAACTTGTTCCCGTAGTTATTTCCGAACTGGTTTCCATGATTCGGCGAATGCTTGACACTTGGTCAGAACGACGGTTGAAACTTCGTGCCCGAGGAGGGTTTACGACTGATAATATTATAATATTCGCTCAGCGAAGCGGCTTTATTGAGTTTCTTCACCCCTCTCTCTCTCTAGTACACTCAAATGTGTTCAGGAATTCCTCATAGATACTACTCTAGTATTATCAATTCTTTTAATTCAGCCATCTCCTTTATGTTAGCAGCCTCTGTACATCTCTTGAAACATCAGTGCACCTTATAAGCATAATCCAGGAAAGGCATTTTCTTGTTTTTTTTTTTTCAAACTTCTGAACCTTTCATTATAATATTCAGGGGTCATCTGATAAACGTTCCTCTTCCTTTCTTGATACTCCACCCTCTGGGCCTGAGATAAGGATATGTAAGCACTGCAGCCCTTCCCAAAGAGCACACTCTGCAATAGCACAGACCATTTATCTTCTGGCCATTTCATCGCTACTCTGACCATTTCAAAGTGATCGAAGAACTCATCTGGGGGACTCTTCTGTGAACCTTGGAATTAACCTCTGGGCTTCCGACACATTAAACACGGGTTCGTGCCTAGCAGGAGTCATCTCTGTCTTGTCTGTGGTTTCAGTTGGGCAGAAGTTCTAGCTCCCGCATATACCTCGCTTCCTCTTTTTCTTTTTCTTCTCACTTTGCTTCCATTAACCTTGCATGTCTTGCAATCTCTCGGGCTTCTTCTTCTCGCTTTGCTTCCATTTCTTTCTCTCTTGCTTCCATTTCCTTCGCACATCGTCTTTCTTCTCTCTCATCCTCTTCTTGTCTTGCTTCCATTTCCTTCTATCTCTCTTCCGGTATTGCTTCATTTCCCCGTCTTCTCTCTCTTCCTTTTCGTTCTGCCATCATCTTAAACCTAATCAAATTCTCTTCCGCTGCAATACGTTTGATATCAGCTTCTACATCCTTATCTGCTTTCATGCCTTCAGTTTGAGGGTCAACCGGTCCTTGCTTTGCTAAAAATTCTACCTCAGCTTCCTCCAACAATTCACGGGCTGCCACAATATTCTCTTCCGACAACTTTCCCGAGTTCATCAACGCTTCTAAGGCTAGACTCTTGATTTGGGCATTATTCATCCCACTTGTAGTATGGCCACCATATGCCATTAAGATCGAGAGCCACTGAGCTTAAGTTACATTAGCTTCTGACAATTTCTGAACACTTGGTTTACTTAAAAACTCTTGGATATTAAACTGTGCTAACTTGTAATTTAACAATAATTAATGCCTCTCCAAAAATAATATACTGACAATACTCAAAACCCCAATCAACACTGTACTATAGAAAAACCTTTAATCAAAACACAGCCCTATTATCCCCCATATTTAAAACAGACTCACTCGATTCCTTAGGGTCTGGGTACCAAAATATATCATACTGTCTGGATCCTGGGTCTGACCACCCAAAATATATAACACGATTTTGACTCCCGAAGTCTGGGCTTTGGAAAATATACTACACTATGGCTCGTGACTGGGAACCAAACATTATATATTATATATACTATGGCTGGCAATCTAATTAACCACTCGAATTCCAAAATACCTTTTTTGCTTTTACATTAAAACTGTTGCACTTTAAAACATTAATGGCCTAATTCTGAGACCGTTAAATAACTCCCAGACAGCAATATATAAAATAATGAACAACCAAAGGTCTCTTAAGCACACTCAAAACAAAACTGGGTGATTACTCTTAAGTATTAATAACGCTTATTTAACTCTCACTGTGGTTCTTAACAAGAATCGACCGGAAATCTTGTCTTATATAATGATGATTGGAATAATACAATGGTTACAAAGATAAATATATTCTATATAAATTACAACACTTTGAAAAGAATTTACATAAACTTAGTCATTGGAAATAAAATATTAATTCTGAACAATACTTAGAAAAGACAATTATGTTACGATATAAATTTATATAACTTGACTTGAAGTATTATATCTTAATAAACCTTAAACCTTAAGAAAGAAATTATGCAACGAAAATGATAGAAATGCTTGAAATGATTCTGAAATAATGCAATGTTTGAGTTTGACTATAAATTAATAATAGTTACCCAGATCACTTTAAAACCTATAATGTCTATAGGGCCATTTACAAAAAAACGTTATACAATGCCAACACCCATCCTAATAAAATGAATTAAAAAATCACCTCTTAGTCTTGCAGGATAGACGATTTGCTTAAGAGAACACACACTAGAACGCACTGAACAATTCTGACATTGAACTGGATTTTGTGTGGGAGAGAAAGAGGGATAGGGGAAGGCTGCTGTTGTAACTCAATCTCTATGTCTGTCTGTCTCTGATTCTAACCTTAGGTCCTTATATATAAATTTGAATAATTCCCGAAGGTTCCAACTTGTTTGCGAAGCATGGGTGTTTTACCAAGCATCAAGGTTGCCAAATATTACTCTCCCAATCGCTGTACGTACGCTACACCAGACGGCTCTCTCAATCAGCAAGTTCCACCCACCAATTTTCCCCGAAATAGAAATAAATATAATATCCTCTCTCTGGCTATTCTCGAAAATTTGAAAAAAAACATGATAAAGAACATTCCTAAGCACAAGTTCTGAAATTCTCTCTCAAACATGACGCAATACATCATAAAATATAAAATAATATTACCTAAGCCCTAGTTCCTTTCTCGGATGAATCCTACATCACTTTCAAATACACAACATAAGACTTCATAGCAAACATACGTGAAATAAAACGGTAATTCTTTACAAAAATACATTAACTACATATTTTAACTTGAATAAAGAATATGATGAAATTCACGACGAACCTCTTACGTAATTTACTTAAAATACTTATATCTACATGAGAGGGGCTCATTTCATGTGCTGGGTATCATCTCTTCTATGTTCTTCTATGCTTAAATAGATGTAAATAAAATAATTAATTACTACGATATTTACCCTAATCTAAACTAGCTTAATAGGGATATATATATATATATATATATATATATATATATATATATATATATATATATATATATACGTGTGTGTGTGCGTGTCTGCGTATGTGTGTGTGTGTATGTGTGTTTATGGTATTTTTATGCCAGTTTATCCCCGAAAATTTTCTTATTCTGTTAATCCATCGTCTTCTCTCCTTTTTCTTGCTTCTTTTACAATTTATAGGGATCCATTTAATTAATCTTAATATCCATCTATTGTTTTTCCTTTTCATTATATGTCCTGCAGATATCCATTTCTTTGTCTCACATGTTGTTAGAATATTCTCTACTTTAGTTTGTTCTTGTATCCATGTTGCTGTTTTTCTTTCTTATTGTATTAATCCCATCATTATTCTTTCCAGAACTTTTTTTTTCTTTTAGAGAAAGTGGCATTTTAACTTTTATAATCTCACTTTATTTACCCAAATCTATGCTCCCCATGCATATCGTTCTTTTAATTTCAGTCTCATGTTCTTGGGAAACACTATTCCCAAGTATGTGTATTCATTAACAATCTCTAGAGGTTCGCCAATAATCTTTAATTGTTGTCTCTCTGTATTTTCGTATAAGCATTATCTTGGTTTTATTCATATTAATTTTCAGTTTTACATTTCTGCTTTTTTTATTCAAATCTTCTATCATCTTTGGTAAGTCCTCCCATGATTTACTAAATACACTCATGCCTTCTCCATAAATGTCAATACCTTCATTTTTGTAACGTAAATTTTTAGATGATTCTTCTTGTCATGCTGTGGGGAATTCTATATATATATATATATATATATATATATATATATATATATATATATATATATATATATATATATATATATATATATATATATATATATATATATATATATATATATATATATATATATATATATATATATATATATATAATTTATATATAATTATACTGTTTATATATTAATACACCAAGTCGATTGTAATATAAGGGAGCAGTGGGGAATATACATTATTTAAGATGTAACACATAACTACATGCTATATGTTTAATATATTATCACAATGCCTTGTTCTTTTGTGGTTTTACTGTTAAAGATGAGAGGACAACGCGAAAACACAGAAACACGTTTCAGGTTTTGAAGTGTTTTATAAGCTACTTCTTCATTTATAGAACGCCAGATTTAAAGAACGTAGTGGTTTTATTCAATGACATTATGGTACAATATTTGCTATATTGATAAAGAAGAGGGCGCTGAAATTGCAGGAACTGGAGGACATCGAAGTGATACTTGTGAAACCTCATATCCCCGGTGTGTTAGTGAAAGAATTTTTTTTTCTATACACACACACACACACACACACATATATATATATATATATATATATATATATATATATATATTATATTATATATATATATATATATATATATATATATATACACACACACACACACATATATATATATATATATATATATATATATATATATATATATATATATATATATATATATATATATATATATATATATATATATATATATATATATATATATATATATATATGT
>NC_090733.1:48817103-48819603 GCF_036898095.1 Palaemon carinicauda
AGATAATGTTTCTTTAACTTTGTATGACTCTTTTAAAATTTTAGGTGTAATTCTCGACAGAAAATTTACTTTTGAGAAACATATTAGGTCAGTGTCTTCTTCATTTGCACAACAAATTGGCCTATTGAGAAAGTCTTACAAGATTTTCGGTGATCAATCTATTCTGAAGAAGTGTTTTAATTATTTCATTGTACCTTATTTTGAGTATTGTTCTCCTGTCTGGTCTTCAGCTCCTGATTCTCATCTTAATTTGTTGGACAGGAACTTAAGATCTATGAAATTTCTTATTCCTGATCTATATATCAATATCTGGCATCGTCGTTCAATTAGTTCATTATGCATGTTGCATAAGATTTTTCATCATTCTGATCGTCCCTTACAATCAGATCTTCCTGGATAGTTCCATCATGTTCGTAATACTAAGTATACAGTTAATTCTAATAGTCAGGCCTTCTCCATCATGAGGCTCAATATTTCACAGTATTCTAGAAGCTTTATTTCAGCTGTGACCAAGTTGTGGAATGATCTTCCTAATCGGACAGTTGAATCAGTAGAACTTCAAAAGTTCAAACTCGTAGCAAATGTTTTTGTTGAACAGGCTTACATAAGTTCTTTTATAGTTTATATATCAAATATCTGTTTTAATGTTGTTAATTTTAAAAAAAAATATTTTATCTAAATTTTTCATTACTTTTTCTACTATTTATTTATTTCCTCATTTGCTTTCCTCACTGGACTACTTTTCCCCGTTGGAGCCTTTGGGCTTATAGCATCTTGTGTTTCCAACTAGGGTTGTAGCTTAGATAATAATAATAATAATAATAATAATAATAATAATAATAATGATAATAATATGCCAACCCTTAAATGATTATGTCATTAGGCAAGAAAAAGGGCAGATGAAGTACCCTTGAAGTTGGTGGCTAAGAAAAGGAAGTTGAAAACCAAAAGAAATTCTATTATGAAGTGTATCATATATTGCTGTAACACAAAAGGTATAGCAAAGGTTACACCTATTACACATACAAGTTTTAAACAGATCAAAGAGTTATGTAATACAAGAAACACGGATCAGATTTTGAAATATATGATCAAATCATTAAAAGTATTCCTGAAGAATACCTGAACAATGTGCATGGATATACATATTGTTATCAGAAGTTCAGAAATGTTTCCACACTTCTGAAACGTGAGGCAACCACTGAGACTGATGATTTTTCACACCATCATTTGCAAAGGAGACGTGAGTCAGGCCATGCAGGTGTAGTGCTATCGAGTGATAACTGCCTGTTTAACAATAAGCGGGGAAGAAAAAGAAAAGGAAAAGATGAAACCCTTTTTAAGTGTGAAACTACATCAGACAGTAATCTAAGAAAGGAGAAAGCACTAACCACTTCTTGATTACTATAGCTAATCAAAGATGAATGACATTAATCTTTTAGCAAGAGTGGAGTGTTACCATCGCTCTTGTTATAGGCTGTTCCCACACAATAATGAGTGGAATTTACTACAAGCCAGTGGAGAGGAAGAGGCCAAGGATTGAAATGTTTCCTGTGCATTTGAGTAAGTATAAGATTACATTAGAGAGAGTATCGTCAGTAATTCAAGCGTGGGATGACTTGGCACTCTGAAGGAGAAATGTCTGCTTTTTATGCAGCAAAATTATCCAGAACTCTCCAATCCGAATTACAAATCTGACGAACTAAAAAAAAAAATCCTTATTTCTGGCAGTCAAATTATCGCACTGAGCTCATCCATTTATCGCATGTTCAATCAGCTCAAACAATGGAAATTGCATTTTATACTGCTGAATCAAAAATCAGGAATTTGGAAGGATCTGCCATGTAATTGCGAAAAACTGTAATAGTTGCTTACAGAGAACCTCCTGATCTACCATGGCCACCACCTACAGATAATAAACTGAAGGAAAGAGATTTTCCACAAGAGCATCTTTCCCATTTCCTTTCTGCACTTCTTGTTGGCAAAAGCATGGATGCACTATCTGCTGATAGAACACGTAGCATATTATCTATTGGCTGTGACTTAATGTATGCTGTGATAAAAGGCAAATGGATGACATGTACGCTCATATTACTTAGAATGTCAGTCTAGCACTTGGCAGGATGAGCAAAACAGAGTAAAACTACTGAACATCTTTGGGCATTATGTGTCATATTCAATGCTACTGGAAATCATTACCGCAATATATAAAGCAATCAAAGACCATAATAATTCCATTCCACTAGATATCAAGATGAATGGTAACTAGGTGCTGCATTTCTGCTGGGACAACTTTGATCTCAATGAACAAACTACATCTGATGCTGGAACATTACAATCAACACATGGTCTTGTGATTCAAGAAAGTCAACAGTGAGTCAAGTGATAAATCTGAACCCAGACTTGCCCCTTGTAGAACAAAGAAGGGGTCAGTGAAAGATGTTCTAGTTATAGACCATTTTATGCAAAGAAACAGGCTGAAACAAGCCTTTGTAATACA
>NC_090733.1:48827103-48834603 GCF_036898095.1 Palaemon carinicauda
GTTGTTATGGAGTTGGGTGCGGTTGGTAGGAGGTTGGTTGGTTCAACATGGCTGGCGTAGTTGTGGGTTGAAATTCTGGTCGTTACCTTAAAGATCGGTGATCCACTGAAGTCTTGCAGGACATCTCTTCTGCCATGCAGGTAAGACATCTGGCGTTCGTTGGTTCACCGGCCTTAAACTGGGAGAGGCAGGTGCTGGTGTGGTGTCATCTGCTGTTGTAAACAGCACAGATATCTGTGCCTGTGCAACGGCTTTTGTTGTGACCAACTTTATGGCACCTGAAGCATCGGAGGGGTTCAGAGAAGTACTGCTCTGTGTTGAAGTTTCCCCAGTAGCCAAAGGAAATCTTTGGAGGTCGCTGTCTGTTGAAGATGGCCTCAAAGCTTGTAGGATCTCCTTCCAGAACGCCCCTTGCATCTTATGCCCGAGACAACGGTTGGATCGTTTAAAACAGGTTCCAGAGGCTGGTTCAGGTGGTAGCAGATGATTATAGTTGTCGTTCTCTCGTAAGGGTTGAGGGACATGACGTTTTCTTGCTACCTCAGAAAGTCTTAGGTTTCATTTTTCTAGTCTTTAATGATGAGGTCTCCTCTGATGTTTGTTCGGATGCTATTTCTTAGGGGAGGATTCTTCTTCTCCATAGCGACAATGGTGGCATAAGAGGACACATTTTTGCTTGGAATGAGCCTGAACTTGTCCTGGTGTGTAAACGGGCTGTCACTGGGCTCTGGTGAGTGGGGGGTCTTTTGTCTGTTCCTGGGAAGCTTTAGATTTCTTATTTCTGAGATTTGCTTCTAACCATGGGCCTTCAGAGGAGTTCTCGTGTATCTAGTCATTGCTGCTGTTGTTACTGTTGTTGTTACTGTCATGTGATGTCTACTTGATCCTTTCCATAGCTGGTTCGGTGGTCGAGGTCAATGGTACAGGGGTTGGAGTTTCCCTTTCTTTGCTGTTGCTTTTAAGGTTCTTTATGATTTTTTTCCTCCTTCCCTCGGATGTACATTGGCAAGAGACATGGTTCCTCCTTCTGGTACCGAAAGGTAGAGACGCGGAAGCGGGCGTGGCCCTGGCTACCATCACACACTCATGTTGGGAGCTGACAACTGTAGGTGGCTCTGTTGTTGATGTCTCAAAAAAAAAAAAAAAAAAAAAAAAAAAAAAAAGGCGTGGTTATGGCACGGTTTAAAATTCGCTAATTTAAAAACTCGAGAAACACTGATGAAGGAAGCAAAAGCACGTCCGTGGACTCACAACAATAGACTGGGAATCTGAAAATATGCAGAATAACCACTTTAGGGAGATCAGTATTATATTGTTATACAGAATTAATGGTTTTTACAATTGCCTAAAAACTAGTTCAGCATGTTACACACTACAATAATTTCTCTTTTTATTGTACAATGAACTGTAACAGATGTTTGTTTTTTGTTTCAGAAAACAGGTAAGTCTTATCTGATTGCTTGCAATTCCACTTTTTTATCCCTATTGCTGTGATTAAAACATGGGACAGGAAACTGTATTGCTGTCAAGAAGCCAGAAGCCGAAGACATTTATGATGGGACTGCATTTGTTATATGTAAGACTACATCAAGGAGAACGTTAACAGTTAAGTTTTACCATGATATTGATTTTTATTTTGTAATTACCATTTTCCTATTAATTGTATGTATAACATTACATCATGGAAGAGAAAGTGGCTACATAGATTTTACTCATACTGGAATTTTTTTTCAGGAATTGATTATGGCCATGGAAAATCTGTCTGGCCGCAGAACCATTGGTTGATTCTTCCATCACCTTAGACATGTGCATCAACACATTAAAAAACTATCGAAAGCCAAATCCTTGTAATTCAACTTACAATCTGAAGTTGAAGAGATCAATAGTAAAAGGAGACAGCAGTGATAGATATGAGGACCCCAAAAAGATAGAATAAGAGTACTAGTTCCAAAAGCAAAGACAAAGAAATAGTGTGTAATCTATGGCAGACGAAAAGAGAGAATGATTAGTGGTGATAGAAATCGTTGTTTATCAGATCTCAGTGTCTGATCGCGCAGGAACCTGATTGAAAGTGTCCCTTGACATCTTGAAGCTGCCAAGGAGAACAACTTCGCTGTAACAAAGTATTAAGTAAGCATTGGGGCGTACCCATACTAAATTTAAAGTTTAAACAAATTATAATTACGGATTTATAGTTTAAAAAAGTTTTGAGTCTTCAAAAGCTGGGGAAAAGGAAAAGGATCAATACTTTAAGAGTCTAAAAGATGGGCTAACATAAACAAAGAGGTTGGTGAAATAGGTATATTTAATTCACAAACTTGCATACGTATCAATGGGTCGATATTGAGCCCCCATACAAAAAAAAAAAAAAATAATATAAATCAGATTTTTGAGCCAATTCACACCCTTTTAAAATAAAATAAACTTCAAGGAATATTTTAAACTAACAAAAAAGGTAAATAAAATCCAAGTTTGAAATAAATATTTATTATAAATCAATAAAAAAAAGGTATACAAAAATATCATTACAAAAATATTCACCAAAAATCTAAGTATGAAAATTGACAGAATATTCTAATAATTTATTTCAGGATATTTGAGCACTATTTGTGGAGATCCAGGGTAGCGGGAGGAACCACCATGGAGCGTTTCCTGAAATGACAAAAGAGTATATATATATATTTTTTTTCCCAAAAATATCCATCATGTTTAAAAAGATTTTTTTTTTGGGGGGGGGGGTAAATGACATGGTTAGTGGCGGTATTTCCTTAAGAATATTGCATTATAATTGTCCAAGGAAAATATGTAAAAAATATGCACTTGGATATTATTTAATGTTATATAAAGGGGTAATCTTTTGTTTTTGTTTTGATAGCCGAGTTCTATCATGAAAATTTCCAATTTTTTTTTTTTTACATCTATTGCTGAGTATGGTATCTATGGATGAAAATATCAGAAATTTTATAAAAAAAAGAGGTATACATAAAACTATGCCAGCTTACCTATCGGATATTCTCACTTAATGGCAGCAAACCAAACCACCTTCTACGGCCAAATCTGCTACCTGAAATGGAGAAAGATGTCAATATCAGCATGTTATCTACTGTTCGAGGATTTGAAAAAAAATATTATGGTAGCTGGAATGAATATTGTAGATTATTTTGCAATTGCATATATAAGTTATTAAAGGTACAAACTTACAAAAACCGAAAAAAAATTATAAAATATTTTACGGAGACAATGGATAATATGCATGTTTATGAATTATAGAATGGTAAAAAAAATATATATTTTTTTTTTAATTTCATACCTAGAACAACCATCAAGCACTCTCTGGGCACAGCACAGTTTGGTGCTGCAGACACGTGGGTTTCCGACACCTGAAACCAGCTGTGTTTGTCTTGTGATTGTTCTTGGATGAGCAGGTTTGTCATCAAATTCTTTTTGGCAGCTTGATGTGGCCACAGGGTTTGACATGTCCGGGGTCAACTTGCTGTAGCTTGAAAGTGTCAAGCATTAGTTGATGGAGCAACAAGGAAAACTTACCCGCAGACATGTCGTACCGATGTTTCAATTGTGGGGCAGACAAATCAAAGGCGATGGCCTTGATGAAATTTCACCGTGGCATCGACTTGGAGAAGGGCATGAATGTATACAGAATATAGGAATTGACCATTACTATATGCAGTATCCCATAAAAGAGACACAGTGGCCAGTGTCATGTATTATGTATAGAATTGGATTTAGCACAAATCTGATCAAATGTTTCTACAATCCCCTTCGTCGAGTTATAGAACATCTGAATATCAGATTTCCTATTCTTGATCTCAGATGGATCATGATGAAGGGAACTCAGCAACATGACCCCTCCTCCTCTTCCTACTCCTCTCCTCCACTGGGGTAAGTCACTCCTCCTGGGGAGTTGTGTAAGCCACATGAGGTTGACGCTGAATAGTGATGTCGTTGTTGTAAACACCAACGCACTAGCCCCCTTATCATCCCCCTCACCCTCTGTGTTTACAAAGGGAACTATGTCGGTGTCAGCAGCTGACTCATCCTCCTCCAACACACTTTCCTCCAACTCAGCTACATCCAACTCCTCCTCGTCTGTAATGTCGATGACTACCAGATTATCATCAACATCACTCTCTAGCTCAAGTAAGATAGAGCTGTTTTGATCATAACCCAGAGTGTGTTGACGATTGGGCATGATTAATAAAAACTGAAAAATACGCCCCAAAAAAGGAAAATTTGCATTCACTTAAAATACAATACATGGCACTATATGGCATCTCAGCCCACACCTAGATCACGCATGTGGTGAAGAAATCATTCACAAACACTTTACAGCAATCCCTTTTTTATACAGATCTGAATACTTTTGCACATGTAATTATTATGTAAAAACTTTGATATTTGACAACTTACTTGAATTCTGGATTCCATGGGTCGATCTCGACCCTAGGGTATCTCAGAAAAATGACAAGGAAGATAGCTGGGAAGAAATGGCTCCTGAACTGACTGCTGCACGCATGGAACTGAGGTATCGCAGGTCGATATCACATGCTACTGGTACAGACAAAAAATTATGGGAATAAATATATTTTTTGGGGAAACTCCGCGGGTCTTATATGACCCATCGCACCTATTCAGGGTTACAGTATAAGGAGAAACTACTACATAATACAATTCCTTCAAACTGCAAGACTTTTTTTTGTGAACTGTTCTTCTACTTTGATAACAGCAAAAGAAATTGCTGGTGAAAAAAGATGCTGTAGCATCGATTAGCTACACTGAATATGCTAGAAAAAGAGGGTACAACCCCCTTCCTTGCCAGTGAATGTTAGAATGGCATAAAACGGAAGAAACCTGGTAAAGCCTCCTTAACTATGGAACTTATAAGTCAATATCCATAAGATATAAGGAATGCAGAGACTGATGCTCAGTTGACAGCGTTTGAGTTCATAGCTCTTGTGTGAAAATTACTTTTGAAAATGTTAGACCTTCACACAATCAAGGAATTGGCTGAGAGGTTTTCGAACAGCATTCTTGTTACCGATTCCGAGTCCACAAGGATGAACATTATTCTTTGTTTATGAAAAATCACCAATTAAACACATGGAATTGGGAAAGTTTATTTATTCAGAACAAATCACTTTCGCTATTAGGTCTGAGAATCAGAACTACCTGTCGATCTTGCCATGTTCTGGAACTCTGTGTTAAACAAAGTTTTGTTGCACTAATATGTCTTGTAGTAATGCTGTAGAATATGAAGTTGTACAAGGAAATTTAGTTGATACTGAAAGTTATAGATGCTGTCTGAGCAAAGATCTGGCAGTAGTTTTAGTCATCTGGAAGCGTTTTAAACATTATGGATGCTGTCTGAATAAATATCTGGCAGGAATTTTAGTCTTCTGGAAGCGTTGTGGCAGTAATTTCTGTTTTCTGGAAGCTTTTTAAACCTTATAGAAGCTTAATGAGGAAAGATCTGGCCGTAATTTTAGTCTTCTAGAGCGTTTTAATCATTAGTTATAAAAAAAATGAACATGGAGAACCTCAAATGTAGAAACAAAAAACAAAAAGTATATTTTATTCTCAGCGAAAAAAGTTAATTCATTAGTTTATTTTAATTAAATGTAATTTAATTCAACGTAAATACAGTACATTTTAGAATATATAAATTTTTTTCTACATTCAAAACAGCTGAGGGCTGATCAGCTGATTTGAATGTAAATAATGCATGAGATTATAATTCACTATATTTTTAATTTATACGATACTAAAATGTGAATATTACATGCATTCAAATCTCAGAGCTCTCAAGTAAACAAAAAAAAAAGCCAATGAAAGAATCCTGACACAGATGCATATGTCAACTTCTTATGGCGGGATTAAAGAAAACTAGTGTGAGATGTGACTGCGAGACCCAACTCCTGCTGTTACCAAACCAGATCCTCTCCAGCATGGGTATGAAACAACAGTTGTCGACACAAGACCAACGCTACAACCAGCATTGTAAAGAAGTAATGACCTTCCTGCTCTTTGCAGGTACCCAACATCACATGGGAGTCTCAGACCATGCAGATTTAGAGAAAGGAGCATCAAATGTGTGAGATTTTCTGTCTCATGTGAAACCAACAGGTGTAGAAATCTTAATAATTAATGCCACTAATACCATAGCCATATACAATTGTCCTATCCAAAACCCTTGCATAGTGCCAGTGCCTTAGATAAGTTCTTTTTATAAAAATCTGTATATAAAATACGTTAAATGTATTTTAAGGCCTCATAGGTATTGACATCATTGTTTAATATCTGGAAACTACCTTAGAACCATGACGTAGTGAAAATAAATAAGTCACCTATATTGAATTGTTTTGACAGTATGATAGATTATACATTTCTAAGAATTTTACATGGATGGTTTATGATATAACAAATATTGAGTATTCCTGGCCTTATAATTTGATAATTCTGCATATTTTGGTGGAGATTCCGTTTCGGCGGATGGCAGTACAGTAGCAAAAAGGACGTGGCTATTTCAGCTATTTTGCCATCAGTAGGAAATGTGTAACAACAAAATATTTTTTTTCCTGGAGCTTCAATTAGAGGATTCCTGAAGAGTTCAGATCCAGATAAAGAAATGCATACAAAACCACTTTGAGCTACTTCAGTAATGATCATATAATCCCCTATTATATAGAATATCCTTCTTTTGTAATGTTTATGCAATCTCTCTGAGTGACGGTAGATTAAACGTTTAATACAAAAAGAAAAAAGAAAAAAACATTGAAGGTATTTGCTGTTCTTGTAAAATCGAATACATTCCGCATAATTATAGTAATAAACGCTTTCATAATTATAAGTAGCCACACCATCACACCTGAAGTACCTTGGATAATGGGCCATGCATTGGGGTTAATGATTGCTCCTAATATGTCGGATTACTCCCAAGTACACCTCATTCCTTTTCGATGATTAGGCGTTTGCTTTACGGAATATTCAGGCTATTAGCAGCATCGTTCTGAATAATTTTCATAGTATAATCAAATCGTAACTTGTGGTCAAAGTAGTATTGATTGCCTCCTGCATTTTTCTTTTGTAGCATCACTTTTCTAAGCATTCGGAAAATATATTCGTGATTACAAATTTTTTATAGCTTTATTGGTCTGCTTAATGAGAATCTTCTATTTTAGTATTCAAAGTTATTTCTAAACTTTTTACTTACTGTAAGATAATACAAAATTTGAGAAGACTTTGGTTGCTCAATCAATATGGTTAAATATGTAATTCGGCAATAAGATATATAGGTATATAGATATGAGCATCTTCATTTGTGGAAACAATGTTTTTTCTTTTTATTCTTGCTACAGAGCAACATAGAGATAGAACCACCATTCTTTAATAGAAAAACCTATATTGTTTCTTTGAATTGAACAAGGACTGTTTCAGCATTGCCACAGGAATGCATTCGTTTCTGGTCTTTCAAGACCGTTTGGT
>NC_090733.1:48839603-48859603 GCF_036898095.1 Palaemon carinicauda
GGTACAGCACATCAATAAAATCAGCCTCGATGTCTTCCAAGAGGCTTCGGAATTGCCTGTGATTCAGTCCCCGTGCTCTTATTAAGTTCACTGCACGCACCACTGGATCCATAACGTGTTTGAGTTTAAAAGATGATCTACAGAGGCTTTCTTGATGTATGATGCAGTGAAAAGACAACACACTGTGCGATGGAAAATATTCTTTGATTTTATCACTCATCAAGGTCACAAGGCCACAGTGTTTACCTATGAGTGAAGGAGCACCATCAGTTGTAATACTTGCCAATTTATCCAGGCTTAATCTAGACCTGATTAGACTGTTAATGACCCTATTGTATAAATCTTTTCCAGTAACAGTGTCTTTGAGAGACTCCATAGATAACAATTCCTCTGTAATTTCGAAGTTTTCGTCAATTCCTCTGATATAAATGAGTACCTGGGCAGTATCCTGAATGTCATTACTCTCATCTAAAGCAATAGAAAACCACTGAAAACTAACACTGGCTGTTAACACCTGATCTTGAATATTCATTGCAATTGCATCTATGCGACGAACAATAGTTCTTCGTGACAGAGATATGGCTTCCACTTTAGATATGACTTCAGGACACAACACTGACAGCATCAACCATGCAATCTTTAATAAATTCTGCTTCTGCAAACGACTTATATTGTTTTGCAATTTTATTTGCCAATACAAAACTTGCCTTTGTTGCATTCCTTTGTAAAGATGAAGTTTTTTCAAACACATTTTGTTGTTTCTTCAAACTTTTCATCAGATCAGTTGCCTTGTTTTGCAGTTCTTGCTTTGATAAATTGCTTCCAAAGTTGGTGTGCTTGGTTTGAAAGTGCCGTTTCAAATTGTATTCCTTGAAAACAGCAACTGTATCATGACAAATCAAACATACAGCTTTAACTCCGACGTCAGTAAAAAAATACCTTTCAGTCCACTCTTTGTTAAATACTCTGCATTCGTCTTCAATTTTTCGTTTTTTAGAAGGCTTCGAATCACTCATTTTGGGTAAAGTTTGAAAGATATAAAAGCTGTTCTGAAATAAAATGTCCAACGTCTTCTTTCTCCGGAATCTGCCAGGACACTGAAATGATTGAATATAAGGCAATAAACTCGTTGGCGCAGTAACAAAGTTACAACGTGACCAAAACGTTTTGTACACTATCGAGATTTAATCCCACTGGCCACTGGTAGCAAACGTGTCCGATACACGCTTCACTCACGCATACGCCCATCCCAGATGCCGAACTGCATCTTTATTCAACGATGGCCAATTATAGATTAAAAAATGAATAAATAAAATAGAATAAGAAAATTAAAATCATGAAAAAATCTATTTCCGTCTGGTTGAAAAAAATAATGAGTGAGAAAGGATGCAAATAAAATAGAGAAAAAATGCAAGATAGAGAGACAGAGATAAAAAAGCAGAGAGAAAGAGATAAAGAAGAGGTCAGGCAAGAGAATAGCCCTTTTGTCCGTAACAAAAGGGCAGGGAAAGAAATAAGAGTGAGCGAGAACAAATTTCCGATTACTTACATTCCAATATTAAAATACTGGTTATAAAATCCTTTTGGACATTTAATATCCAATATTTGGAGGGCCGCATGAATTCCATTGGAGGGCCGCATGCGGCCCTCGGGCCGTAGTTTGCCCACCTTTGTTCTAGATGATAGTCCGATGATGAATTTATAGAAGTCTAATTATAGATTACTATAAATTATATTTTTGTCATATAGCAAGCTATTCTAATCCTTTTTTTTTAATGTTCAGGTCTATTTAAAATAATTAAATTTATATCTAGTATGACAGCTAAGAACTTTCTTGAAAAGGTAAACAAAGAATGATATTATTTCATTTTTCTCTAACTGGACACTAGAATACTCTTTAACTTTTCATATAGTTTTACGTAAAAAAGTACCTAGTATAACGGGGATTACAAGGGGGATTTCTTTATTTTGGTAAATATGACCATGTAATCAGGTCTGCATATTCTTTGCGCCCTAAGGTAAAAACAATATATTATTTGTTTTAGGGTAACGTGAATAGAAATTAATATCAAATACTTTATCGGCAGGCTTTGAAAATATGGAAAATTGAATTTATCGATTTATCTAAGAAACAAAACGTCTAGAACCAGAATACTGTTAGGATTTTTCATTATTAGAGTAACACCACTCAATTCCTTTTGCTTATACTATCCCACTTTCATAGATTAATATATATATATATATATATATATATATATATATATATATATATATGTATATATATATATATATATATATATAGATATATATATATATATATATATATATATATATATATATATATATTTATGTATATATATATATATATATATATATATATATATATATATATATATATATATATATATATATTCATATATATAAACATATATATAGATATATATATATATATATATATATATATATATATATATATATATATATATATATATATATATATATATATATATATCATCATTATCATCATCATCATCATCAGCTGTTACTAGTCCATTGCAGAAGAAAAGTCTCAGACGTGTCCTTCTAATCTCATCTATTTATGGTCCATCTGTGCTAGTCTAAAACCACAAATTGTTTTAGTTTAGCAATACAACATATTCTCTACCCTTTTCCAGCTTCTTTTGTAATCTCTATGCATCTATTCTGTAATTCTTAATGTCCATCTATTTAGTGTGTCATTCTGATTATATGTACTGCCCATGTCCATAACTTTTTCTTGCATGTTAGAATATCCTCCACTGCAGTTTGCTTTCGTATCCGTGTTGCGTTTTTTCTGTCTTTTAGCGTTAAACCCATCAATATTCTTCCCATAGCTCTAGAGTTGTAAAAAGTACATGTTCTAAGACTTAAGTAAGCCTCCAAATTCCCTATTCTTAAGTTAATTCTGGTAAGACCATCTGATTAAATACTTTTCTTTTCAGAGAAAGTAGCATTTTACTTTTCATAATCTCATTATTTTTTTTATCAAAAGCTCTCCATCCCATGCTTATCCTTCTTTTAATTTCGGTCTTATGTCTTGGAAAACATTTAATATATGTCCTGAGTACGTATGTTCATTATTAATCTCTAGAGGTTCATCCATAGCCCTCATAGGATGTTTTATAGATTTTCATTGAATATCATCTTAGTTTTACGCATATCCAGTCCTACATTTATGCTTTCTTTATTTAGGTATTATATCATATTTTGCAATTCCCCATGATTCACTAAATAGAACTATGTCAATTGCAAACCTTAAGTTGTTAAGGTATTCCCCATTAATATTAGTTCCTCTATTTTCCCAATCTAAAGTTTTAGATAATTCTTCCAAATATGTAGAGGATAATTGTTTCTCACTATCTTTATGTAGTTTTAGGATTACTGTACTTCCTGTGTCGTTATCTTCAAGTACTCTAACCTAAGATTCATCTAAAGTGTTTTTTTTTTCATACTCTGTTGATTATTTTTTTCATCAAGTGTTTAATTACATAAATATGGTCAGTTGTTGAATACCCATTTCTAAAGCCTGCCTGCTCTCTTGGTTGTTGAAAGTCTAGCTGTCTTTCAATTTGACCTGTTATGCTTTTTGTAAATATCTTAAATATTATGGATAGTATATTTATTGGATATTAATATTTTAGGTCTTTTGTGTCTCCCTCTTTGTGAATTGGTATAACGATAAAGTTTTCCAAACTGTAGGTATAGAGCATTCTTGCAAACAATTTGTGAAAAGTTCGGCTGGTTTTACTACAGTACTGTGAAATCTCCTCCTTCTAATATTAAATGAAGGTTAGGCCATCTTCCCTTGCTACCTTGCTTCATTTCCTGCCCTTCAGTTAATTTTTACTTCTCCTACTGTTACATTTGTTACTGGCTTCGGTGTTTTATTATTTCTTTAGGGAAAGTTATTTCTTCAATCACTATTTATAGCATTCTATAGATATCCTCTGCAATTTTTATCACTCCATCTCTATTGCTGATTTTTCCAAGTTCATTCTTTAAATCAAACATACAATTCTTCTTTTCGTCAATTTGATGCTTTTTCCTTTCTTTTGTGTTTCCTAATTTTGGTCTGATTGTGTTTACAAGTATGTTGGGTATTAACTTGTTTAACACCGTTACATCTTTAACTAAATAAGCTTTCTCGCTCAGAACAGAATCTATACCGTTTTTCGTTTCTCAATTTGGACCTTCACATGTCAATTTCTTATGTTCCTTTTCAAAAAAAGATGTTCATTATTTTGAGACATTTTCTTTCATCAAATTCTACAAGTATGTCTCCTCTGTCATTTCTTGTCCCTACACCTAATTTACATGCTGCTGATTCTTCTCTCTTCTTTGGACCTAATTTAACGTTGAAATCACCAAGAACAAATGTAAATTGAGTCTTATGTTATTTAATAGATATCTCCAGATCTTCAAAAAAGTTTCTATTTCTTCCTCTGTAAGGGATATTCTTGGTGCATAAGTTTGAATGACCCTCAGGTTATTCCACTTATTTATTTTGATAATTAATTCTGCAATTTTATCATTAGTACTGCAAAATTCTTCAATGTTACCTACAAGATTTTTATCAACAAGAAAACCCCTCCATTTTCTTTGTTCCTTTCATGTCCTTGGTAACAAAATATATGGCCATCTTTAAATTTTACATTTCTTCCTATTTAACTCAATCCAATTGTATCCCAATTTATTTCTTTCGGCTCTTCAAATAATTGATGTTATATGTTACTAGCTTCAGTTTTCCAATGTGACCTGCTCTTGTCTAGAGATTCTTAGATCCTCCTACAGTGGGATGTAACTGCCAGCCACCTTGGGCAGTTGTTCCACTGCCTCTGGGGACTGAGGGCCGAAAAAAATGGGTTGTTCTACTAATTTCTGAGTTTTGGTCAGTTTTCATCACCACACAGGCCACTGTATATTGGAGATTTTGGTCTGATCGTTCACAGCAACCCATGCTGGTATGCAGAGGGTCTCGGTTAGATTTCGCCAGCCGTCTTTATCTTGAACTTTTAAATCAATACTTCTCCATTCATCTCCTCGTATTTTACGCTTCATAGTCCTCAGCCATCTAGGTCTGGGGCTTCCAATTCTTCTAGTGCCTTGTGGACCCCAGTTGAAAGTTTGGTGAACAAATCCCTATTGGGGAGTGCGAAGAACATACAAAAACCATCTCCATCTACCTCTCACCATAGTCTCATCCACATATGGCACTTGAGTAATTTATCTTTTGGTTTCATTCCTAATCCTATCCTACCATTCAATTCCCAATATTCTTCTGAGGGCTTTGTTTTCAAATCTACAAAATCTGTTGGATATTGTTTCATTGTCATACCACAACTCATGTACATACAGTAACACCAATCTCACTAAACTGAAATACAGCCTGATTTTATATGTAATTCCAGGTGATTTGAATTCAAAATCCTAATTAACCTAGCCATTGTCTGCTTCGCTTTTTTCAATCTTTCATTAAACTCCAATTCTAAAGAACCTGAATTGAGGATCATAGTTCCTAAATACTTAAATGATTCTACCTCATTAATCTTTTCTCATTCTAATGATATTTCATCTTCCATTACATATTTTGTTTTATCATCCTGTGTTTCTCCTATTTAGTTTGGGCCTAGCCTCCTGTGATATTTCATGCATTCTGGTAAGGATGCATTGCAAATCCTGTGGTGTTCTGCTAATAGGAAAAGCGTCATCAGCATTCTCTAGGTCAGCTAATTTCCTATTACCAATCCATTCAAATCCTTCTCTACCATTTCCAACTGTTCTACACATTACAAAAGCAATGAGGATGATAAACAATATAGTTGACAACATATTCCCTTGGAGTCTCTGTTGTTCACTGGAAGTTCATTTGATAGGACTCCAATAACATTAACTTTACACTTACTATGCTCCTGAACAGACTTAATCAAATTTACATATTTAATAGGAAATCCTTAGTGACGAAGGACTCTTCCCAAAATTGGCCGGGGCACACTATCAAAGGCTTTTTCATAGTCCACAAAAGTCATCAAACGTAGTTTTCTATATTCTACACATAGCTGAACATGTCTTAAAATGAAAATTTGGTCAGTACAACTACCTTATCTAAATCCTGCTTGTTTATCTCCCAGCTTTTTATCAATCTTTCTCTCTAGTCTCTTTAGGAAGAGCATACTATATATTTTCATGACAACTGACGTAAGTTTGATGCCTCGGTAATTATTGAAATCAGTCAGTTCTCCATTTTTGGCATTTTTGCCAACACTTCTAGCTCTAATTCGCCAGATTTTGCCTCTTCATGGTACATTCTACAAAATAATTTTGTAAGTATACTGGGAGCTACTTCGTTTTCGGCCAATATCATCTCAGCAGTTATTTCATCGTATCCAGATAATTTCCATCTGTTTCAACTTCAAACAATTAATTCTGTCATGGGCATATCAAAGTCTTACTCAGCTTATAGTATACCAATCAGGTTATTCCCTTCATATATCCTCTTCATGACCTCACTAAAGTGTTCCATCCAACATTGCCTTCCTTCATTTTCAGTTTTTATATGTATATATATATATATATATATATATATATATATATATATATATATATATATATATATATATATATATATATATATATATACATATATATATATATATATATATATATATGTGTGTGTGTATATATATACTATATATATATATATATATATATATATATATATATATATATATATATATATATATATATATATTTATTCATATATATATATGTATATATATATATATACATACATACATACATACATATATATATATATATATATATATATATATATATATATATATATATATATATTCATATATATACGCATATATATATATATATATATATATATATATATATATATATATATATATGCATACATATATATATATATATATATATATATAAATATATATATATATATATATATATATATATATATATATATATATATATATATATATATATATATATATATATGTATATTCATATATATATGCATATATATATATATATATATATATATATATATACATATATATATATATATATATATATATATATATATATATATATATATATATATATATATATATGTGTGTGTGTGTGTGTGTGTGTGTGTGTGTGTGTTATACGATTATGGCTCCCTGGACTGGGCACCAAAAATATGTTATACTATGGCTCGTGACTGGGAACCAAATATATAATGTTATATATATTATCACTGGAAAGTCAATCAACCTCTCGAAGTCCAAATTCTCTTGTTTGCTTTTACATTAAAACTGCTGCACTTTAAAATTTTAATATACTAAAATGAGACACATAAATAACTCCCAGACAACAATATATAAAACACTGAATGTACAAACGTCTCTCAAGTACACTCAAAACCAAACTGGTTGATTACTCTTCTGAATTATCTATGACTTACTACGCCCCTAACACAATACGAGCGGTATCTGATTCAAAACAAAGGTGATTGGAATAATACACTCTTTACAAAAATAAATAAATATTCTATATAAATTAAAATACTTTCAATAACATTTACATTATAACAAAATAAATCACTTGAATTATTAAGTCTGAACAAATCTTAGATTAAGATAAAAATGATACGATCAGATAATTATATAAATACTGGACTTTAAACATTAAATCTGAATAAACCTTAGACTAAGACAAAATAAATAAAGCATAGTAAATTATACAAAAGCTTGAAATTAAATCTGAGTAATACAATATTCAAGTTTAATATTTAATGAAAAATAGATAACCAGATCACAATACAATTAAATAACCTTCCTACAGGGCCAATTACATAAACCTTACACAATGTCACCACTCACCGTAATAAAATGAATTCAAAATCACCCTTTCATCGTCCGTATCTTTTCGACACACGATTTGCTTTGAGGCACAAATTCACTCAGGAGAGGACACACTATACATACTGAACACTTCTAAAATAATACTCTGAGCTGTGTGCGAGTGGGATGGAAGGGAAGTTGTCTGTCTTAAGGCTGTAATTTCTCTATCTCTGTCTTTCTATAACCCTGGTGTTGCCTTTATATATAAACCTTAGCTGCTTCCAGAAATTTCCAAAAGATTTGGGAAGCTTGGAGGCCTTGGCCTCAGGGCATCAGAGTTTCAAACCTGATAAAAATGTCAAGTGGCAAATCAGGGGGTTTCAGGCAACTCTCAGATGCATACCAACTCTTCCGTGAGAGGACTCTACCAGCTAAGTCCTCCTACCACTTTTCTCTGAAATACAAAAAAGATAACATTCTATCACTAGGTCCTTAGAAAAGTTTCTAAAGTACATGGAACTTAAAATTCTCTCTCAAACATGACGAAATACTTTGTAAAATATTAAAGACCATTACCTAAGCCCTTGTTCATATCGTGTATGATCAAATAATACTCTCAAACATATTACGTAAGATTGCATAACAAAAATGCGTGAAATAAAAAGTTAATCCTTAAAAACAATGTAAATTTACATATACTAACTTGAATTAAGATTGCAATAAAATTAAAACGAAAGTCTTACGTAATCTACATAACACACTTACGTCTACATGAGAGGAGCTCATTTTACGAGATGGCTATCCTTTTTTCAATGTACAAATAAAATATAAATAAAATCATCAATAAACTACTGTCTTTACTCTACACTAGACCAGCTTCGTAAGAATTTATATATATATAAATATATATATATATATATATATATATATATATATATATATATATATATATATATATATATATATAAATATAAATATACATATATATATATATACTGTATATATATATATATATATATATATATATATATATATATATATATATATATATATATCTTTATATATATATATATATATATATATATATATATATATATATATATATATATACATATATATATATATATATATATATATATATATATATATATATATATATATATATATATATATATATATATATATATATATATATATATATATATATATATATATATATATATATATGTTAGATTGTGTGATTTACTTGTTAAAGAGAAAGAAGCAGAAAAAGATAAATCTAAAAATAGTGGTCAATTTCATGTCTGCAGTAGAAAAGTTAATTCATTCCTTGATTTTTCACAAAGACGATCTTTTTAATGCGTTTATATAGCATTATATACTATACAAACTATATAAAGTATATTATATATAATTGTTTCATGGCCATTTTCCTGGAAATTTGTATTCCCTGCGGATAGAGAGTGGAAATCCACTTCCATTTAATCAAGGAAATTATCTTTATAGACATAAGAGCAAAGGAAGAATCTCTCTCTCTCTCTCTCTCTCTCTCTCTCTCTCTCTCTCTCTCTCTCTTTCTTGGTTTGTGTGTGTAGCGGACGAGCGCGACCTTACAATATAGTGATAGTTTGAACTCTCAGCAACTCGAAAAACTGCTGATTGATATTCGAACTGGGTAGCGTTGTATTTCTGGTTGGAACTTCTGCTGAGACAGAAAGAAAGGTTGACGACTACATGCTCTAAATTACAGAATATCTCTCTGTCCAAGGTGTTAGTCGATGGTTATGGAGAGAGAGAGAGAGAGAGAGAGAGAGAGAGAGAGAGAGAGAGAGAGAGAGAGAGAGAGAGAGAGATTAGATGTGAATTTCTATTATTCAGATAAAAGCACTTAAGCAAATGTCATGAAAACGGTCCCGGCAAAGTTTTCGTCTCTCTCTCTCTCTCTCTCTCTCTCTCTCTCTCTCTCTCTCTCTCTCTCTCTCTCTCTCTCTCTCTCTCTCGAGAGAGAGAGAGAGAGAGAGAGAGAGAGAGAGAGAGAGAGAGAGAGAAAGAGAGAGAGAGAGAAACGAAAACTTTGCCGGGACCGTTTTCATGACATTTGCTTAAGTGCTTTTATCTGAATAATAGAAATTCACATCTAATCTCTCTCTCTCTCTCTCTCTCTCTCTCTCTCTCTCTCTCTCTCTCTCTCTCTCTCTCTCTCTCCTTTCATGGATTGGAAAGAACGGATAGAAGAAAGTGGTTGTATATATACATATAAAAAAGAGAGTAATAGTAGCGCAGAAAATAAGAGGCAATTTGAAAAGCTTAAGGGTATGCTATTAGAAAATTATGCAACAAATAAACCACATTCCAAGAAGAAAGGACAATGTCTTAGATTTAGTAATTGTGAATGGGGTGAAATATGTTGAAGAAATAATAGTGTATAACACGCGAATTTCAGAACAAAATGTCATAGAATTAATAGTCTATTCCAAAGCAAGTGATCGCAGAGATAATAAAAGCACAAAACGATGGGAAGGATATGGAAAATATAATGTTTATAGTAAAAATACAAAATGGTCAGAAATAAATGAAGAATTGAACAAAGAATGGAAAAATTTATTCGTAAGTGATAATGTACAGGTAAATACGGATACACTGTACAAAATACTGAAGAAAATTGTTGAAAAATATGTACCGGAAAAACAATAAACATCAGACATGCATACCAAGAGACAGAAGGATCTTGTTTCAGAAAATTAGAAAGTGGAAGAAAAATCTTGCAAAAGAAAAGAAATGTTTGGAAAATGATGGAAATAAAATGTAAGAAAATGCAGAACAAAAGATTATACAATCGAAAGAAAATGAAAAAGGGGACTTGGAAGAAAGGACACTTCAAAATATAAAAAAAAACAAAGTACTTTACTCCTATGCAAAAAAGACGAATAAAGGGAGATTAAAAATAGGCCCTCTAAGAATTGAAGGACGGTTAACGAATAACAAAAAAAGAAATATGCAACATATTTGCAGAAAAATATAAAAGTGAGTTCACGCCAAGAATTGCGAATGAGAATAATGAAACAGAAATGAGTGAAGAAAATTTTGAATATTGTGCAAGCTATAAGCGAAATTAAAAATGGATCGGCGGCCGGACCAGATGGAGTTCCAGCGATTTTGTTAAAAAAAAACTGCACAAACTATCGCGAAGCCGCTTGCAATACTGGTAAGTCAAAGTGTAGATATGAGCGAGATATATATTAAACGTAAATTAGCTTATATAACCCCTATTTTCAAAAGTGGATCTAGACTAGAGGCAAGCAATTATAGACCTGTTAGTCTAACATCACATATTATGAAAGTGTATGAAAGGGTAATAAAAAAGAAAATGATAAATCATCTGGTTAAAAATAATATGTTTAATATAGGTCAACACGGTTTTGTGCCCGGAAAAAGTACACAAACCCAACTGATAGCACACTATGAAAACATACAAAACATGATAAATGAAAAAGACACAGATGTGATGTATCTAGATTTTGAAAAAGCCTTTGACAAGGTAGACCGTAATATATTAGAAAAAAAAGGAGAAAGCATAATATTGTGGGAAAGATAGGAAAATGGGTAAAAAAAATTCTGCAAAACAGAAAACAAATAGTTGTTGCAAATGACGAGAAATCAGATGAAGATCAGGTAATATCTGGAGTGCCACAATGTACGGTATTAGCTGTACTGCTGTTTGTTATTATGATCTCAGACATAGACTGTGGTGTTAAAGACTCTGTAGTAAGAAGTTTCGCCGATGTCACAGGAATAAGTAGAGAAATTACTTGTGATGAAGATAGGGACTCATTACAAAGAGATTTAAACAAAATATATGAATGGGCGGAGATAAACAGGATGGTATTTAACTCCGGTAAATTCGAATCAATAAACTATGAAAACAGAGAAGGAATGGTATGTGCATATGTAACGTTTATAAATTACATAATTAAATCCATGACCCAAGAGGTCAATGGAGAAGATAGGAGGAGTGTGAGAAACGTCAAGTCAGTCATAAACAGGATGCAAAAACCAAACCTTGGCAATGTAACTTTTTTCATAAAGAGTAAACACAATACAACCGTGAGAAGAGTTGTGTCTCACCGGATCTAGATAGCTTCCTGTATTAATGTTGTGTTTACATATTTACATAAGTGCTGAGATACCCAACATCTTAAGAAAACGAAGGACTGACATTCAACATTTATCAAACATTCAAGAATCATATCCAGGAAGCACTACGTTCAACATTACGACGAGAAATCGGACCGAAAACATTCCCCCAAACAGCTAAACTCTCGCAAACCAGTGAGAGAGAAAGGAAATGACGACATCACCCCTCGCCCATATAAACTCAAGCTAAGTACATTTCTTTATTAATTTCAGTTTTAAACAGTGAAGTGTTGTTATCACGAGTCGATCGTCCATTATTGCTGGGGTGAGTTGTTTGCTAATCTTCATTTTTTCTTTCATTAAAGGAAACTGTATTCAACTTCGAATTCTCGCCTAATTCCGTTTTCTTTCAGAAGTTCTCGGGAAATATCTTTATATTAGTATCATTGTTTTGGGGGATTATGTTATAATCTTTATTGTATAGTGCTTATGCGTTTACGCAGTGGACGTCTGTATTCATATAGATATTTAGATAGGATTGCAAGGAGTCGTAGAGATAGAAAAAAAAGTAAAGTAAACATGACGCCTCCTGTGAGTCCAAGTAACCCCACCCCCGGACCTAGTAACCCCATCCCCACTCCCATTGTAACACTAGCAAATGCCCGTTCAGCTATCCTTCCTTTTCAAGGTCGGGTCAATGGGTTCATACCTCAGAATGTCGAGTCATGGATTTCTTCCGTCGACACTCACTTAATTGCTAAACAAATCATAGACCCATTTGTACAATTACAAGAAGCTAAAAGTTTTATAGACTTTTCTAAAGGAGATGCGAGTGCGTACTTGAGAGGAGTTTCATTTCAAGAGGCACTTACATGGGATGATTTCAAAGTTAGGCTACGTGCGATCTATGGCGGTGAGGAAGCCTTAGATGTAGTTTTAACATTAAGAAATACACTTAATCAAGCCACTTTGACTCGGCTTGATATCATAGAGAGAGCAGCTCTCATTGCCGATAGGCTAAACGAGTATCAAGATATTTTAGGTAATTCCACTTGGGTTACTAAAGATAACATCTCCGTGAAAGATTTCTTACGATTAATGTATTTAACCTGCATGACACTTATGTTGCCAGAAGCTTTAGTGCGGTGTTTTGATAAAAAGTTAACGCCCGAAAGTACAGAATTGGATGTGTATAAACAGATAAAGAAACACATGTCTAAGTGTACTGATCTTGATCCCTTGTTTACACAAGTTTTGCAAAAAGTGAAACTAAGCTACAACCAGTAAACGTAGTTAATAATAGTCAATTTGCAGGAATGACGTGGTATAATTGCAAACGTCAAGGTCACTTGATCGCTGACTGCAGAATGCGATATTGTTCATTACTTAATAGTTCAAGTCATTCATATAGTCAATGCTACTCGTGTAATCAACAACAGAATCCTAGAAATACACAGTCAATTCCACAGTCAGTTCCCTATGGAAACAAAAAGAAAAATCCTCAGTTCAATAAGAAGAAACAGCCAAACGTCAATGCAGTTCAAAATAAAAAACAAACAAACAGTTCTTCAAATAACTCTGATCCTGGGCCGTCTAGCCAGAACTCGCAAGGTCAGACTAATTTTTCAGAATGTGCAGAGCAAAGCAAATACCACATAATTAACTCCAATTGGGAAGAGAGTGATGTTGGGTCATTCATATCAACATCAGTAGTATTAAATAATCCATTTAATGTTTTATAAGATCATTGTGAGGCAATGAATTTTCCTATGAAACACACGACCGAATCAAATAAATCAGAGCATGATCCCGTAGATTTGCAACAAATTCACACAATAATAAGCCAAAATGAGTTACGACCAACATTATATGCTGTAAATTTAGAACACCGATCCTTTACATTATATTTTGACTCTGGTAGTCCACGTAATATCATGGATTTGAGGACACATCATTTGTTGTTTTCGAACTTCTCTATAAAGAAGTCCGGAGTAAGGCTCTCGGGTATAGGAAATAATGAATGAAATGTAATAGGCGTAACTCATGTTCAGTACAAGGTTGGTAAGCGCACGTTTGCCGATACCTTTGTTGTTGTACAAAACATTGATATGTATCCAGCTGTAATTATAGGATACCCGTCTATGGGCAATCAAAACCTTATCTTAGCCCCTGCCAAGCATGGCGTGTATATCAAAGGAAAATTCTATAAGTCTTCTAATACCTTGAGTTTTGGATAAAAAGGAGACGACAAATAAAACAGTGACGTACGTTGAAGAACCAATAACTTGTCTCATTAATAAAGAAATAATATACGCGACCCAACAAAATTCTCGTTCACCCGTAATATCATCTTGCACGCAATCTATCGAGCCGAACATAACTTCGAATTTAATAGTGCAAGTAAAGAAAACGTTACCGGGATCTGAAATATTAATCCTTTCCGACACTTTGAAAACTAATGGATTGTCCGTCACACAAGCTATTTATACAGTAGGCTCACAACAACAATGTAATATTGAAGTCTGTAATCATTTAAATACCACTTTAGTAATTCACCAAAATCAACATATCTTGGATGTAGATGTTTATAATCATCGTATTCTTACCGTCGCTGAAATCAATCACGCTAAATCAGTTGCGGATGACTCCCTTTTGCAATCTATTAAAAATAAAATCAATAAAGACATTCAAGAAGAAGAAATTCAGCAGAAATTTTTTGGACTTTTAACTGAATATTATGATGTTTTTTCCACTACGGATGGATCCTTAGGAAAAATGGATGTTATCGAACATCAAATAAGGTTAAAGGACAAGCAGGAAATTATCTATGTACCCTCGTACAGACTCCGTATGAAATTCCAGAATGAGATAAATGATGAAGTAGGTAAAATGCTAGAAGAAGGAGTCATTAGGAAATCGAACCACACTTATAATTTTCCATTGATAGTTGTACCGAAAAAAGATCGAACATGGCGTATCTGCGTAGATTTCCGTCGCCTAAATCAGGAAACGATCCCTGATCGATTCCCAGTGCCATGTACTGACGATGTTTTATCTTTGTTAGGTCAGAATATATATTTTACCAGTTTGAACTTACTTAAAGGCTTTCACCAGATATCATTAGAAAAAAATAGTATCCCATACACTGCCTTCAGCACAGCCAGGGGACATTATGAATTTTTACGTATGCCTTTGGTTTACGTTGTGCTCCCATAACATTTACTAGATTGATTAGTATAGTGTTTGGAGACTTGCTAGGGGATATATTGCATGCCTATATGGACGACCTTGTAATCTTTTCCAATACCTTAGAAGAACATCTACATAAATTAGAACTAGTCCTACAGAGACTAAGACAACATAACTTAAGGGTAAAGATTAGTAAGTGTGATTTTTTCAAGACAGAATTAGTCAATCTAGGTTTTACGGTGTCTAGCCAAGGTCTTAAAGTAGTCCACGATAAGGTGTCGGCTATCCGTAACTTTCCGATACCTACTAATGTCAAGGGAATACAGCAATTTCTGGGGTGTAGTGGATATTACAGGCGTTTTATACGTAATTATTCAATAATAGCCGCTCCCCTAACTGATCTTACGAAGAAGGGCATAGATTTCATATGGTCTGAGCAGCATCAACAGGCGTTTAATACCTTGAAAGATGAACTGTGTAGTTCTCCTATCTTAAAATTTCCTGACTTCGGTAAGGAATTCTTCATTGCAACAGACGCCTCAGATTTAGGAGTAGGTGGGGTATTGCTTCAGCAATATGAAAAACAGTTTTTCCCAATAGCTTTTTATTCACGAAAACTGAGAACTTCCGAAAGTAAGTATGCAGTAATAGACAAGGAAGGGCTAGCTATTGTTAATTCACTAGTGCATTTTAAGTTCATAATATACGGTTATCCCATCAAGGTTCTTACTGATCATAAACCCCTAACCGACTTCTTTAAAGGCTTTAGTCATAGCCCCAAATGAACTCGGTGGCATTTGATCATCCAAGACTTTGGCGTGAGAATCGGGTATTTACCAGGGAAAGCAAATATCATTGCTGATGCATTATCACGCAACCCCGTGTCATCTTGTACGGACCCTTTAGCTGAATTAATAGATATATCAACATCCATGCCTATTGTTAAAACTGTATTTGAACAAGAAGATCTGGGCTGGATCGCTGAATTATTACAGACTGAGCAAAGAAAAGATCAGAAATTAAAAAAATTATAAATGCTTTGGAAGGAAATCATAATGAAAAGGAATATATAAAGTATACGCAGTAGAATTATATAATCAAAGACAATATTCTGTGTAGATCCGTGACAAGGAAAACCTGCAATACACCACATGTGACTAACGACCAGGTAGGGGTACCAATCTCACTTATATCCACTGTCCTAAATTGGTTGCATGCAAATCCATTGCATGGACACCCGGGGATCTCCATAATGTCACAGAAAGCCAAATCATTGTTTTATTGGCATACGATGCTTACAGATATAAAAAAACACATAGCTAATTGTCGTACTTGTCAGGAAAACAACGGGCACACGAAAACACCTGTCAGCCTAGCGGCTTATCCCGTGCCCAATCAACCCTTTGAAAGGATACATTTAGATTTATTAACAGGATTTTACGAGTCAGACAGAGGAAATAAGCACCTCTTAGTAATTGTAGATGCTTTGACTCCATATACAGAACTGATAGCACTTAAAACTAAAACTGCGATTGAATGCGCTAGGAAGTTTTACGAGTGTTACATTTGTAAACATGGAATTCCACATATGATAATCTCAGACTCGGGTGGAGAATTTAATAATAATTTCCTTACCTCATTGTGTGAATTCCTTAGCATAAAGAAAATCAGTACCATGATCTATCACCCAGAGTCGAATGGGCTAGTGGAAAGAGCGAATAGGAAGGTTTTAAACATATTAAGATTAACACTAGGGGGATCAGACCCCAACTGGGATATTGCAATACCTGCGGTACTAAGTACTCTGAATCACTCATATCATATATCAATTAAAATGTCGCCGCACGAGGCATTGTATGGTACCCCAGTTAGTACCCCTTTCCATGTATTAACGCCTACAACTAACTTATCAAATCCTTTAAAAGAATGTATAAATGCAAGCAAAAGTCGATTTGATATCCTTCAAAAGAATTTAGAAGAATCACAAATAATAATGAAAAGGAATCATGATAAAATAGCGAAGCCAACTAAAACATATACCGTGGGTGATAATGTATACATACAGGTAAATGTATGTAAAGGACTCAATTATAAACTAACACCTAAGTTTGAAGGCCCATTTAACATTTTGTAAACATTAATGGCCAATAGATTTAGAGTTCAAAACGTATCCCAACCCACTGATGAGAGAATTGTACTGTTGGCTCACATAAGAAATTAAAATTAGAGAGAAGGAAGTGAGGGAAATTTTTTTTTTATTTTTTATCTATGAAACTTATATGTTAACATTTTTTTCTTCTTAATACAGGAGTAATTACATATATTTTTCTCATTATAGGCTTCCAAGATGAAGTTTTTATTGTAAGGAGTGATATTGTTCGCTCAGACATTATTCTCGTGTGGGAAGAGCTCTAAAACTAAAAGTATATATTTTAAATATGGCACTATAGTAGAGAGAACAGAAGACGTATTTATTACTGCAAGTAATATAGTTATAGAAGTATGCATGCGTGCAATTTTTCTCCCAGAGAATGACGTCACTAGCTTAAAGAGCGACATTTCAAGGTTTGCAGCTTCATTAAATGAAATGCATAAAACACACTTTCCTTTTAATACAGAGAGTTCGCTTGCACCGACACTAAAAGTGGCAGAGATGCTTTCACAAGACTTGCAAAATAAGACTTACGAGGCAGAATCTTTGGCTCGTGACCTTTTGATGTGGACAGTAAGACACACTAACCTTGAAAAACGTAACCCGTTTATTTTTGCTGCACTAAACATCTTTGGATCTGTTGCAAGTTTAGGCTTAGGGATTTCAAATCGTCTTAAAATTAGTAATCAAACTAAGAAAATTGAGTTTTTAACACATGAAAATGAATTAGTTTTATCAGAACTAAGGAATCAGTTAACTTCTATCAATCAAATTATGAGTTTGGTGAACGAACATTCTAGTAATATCAGTCAGATTATGAAAGTGCGAGACTTGTTGGCAACATTAACGTATTATAATTCAAAAATAGATCATATCCATAATAAAATTGCACATTTCATTGAGAAATCAAAAGACTATGTGGAAGCTATTACGTTAGCGACTAAAGGTGTTCTCTCACCGCGTTTGTTGCCGATTAAAGACTTAACGTTAATTCTGGAGAACGGACGGGAGAAAAAAGGTTATATTCCTTTGTTAGACGCATATAAATTAGAATTTTATTACAGCCTAATTACAGTAAGCGTAGAAAATTACAGGATTATGATTACAATTCCCTTTGATTCTTCCGATGCCTGGCAATCATACAGGATATCACCATTTCTGACTTTCATGACAAATAACTCAAGCCCAGTAATATCACGTTTTACAGGACACGTATTGAATTCCCCTGATAAGGAAACATATACGGTCATCAAAGACTTAAATAAATTAACTCACTGTTCAGACGCAATGAATAAAAAAATATGTACAGGTGACTCCTTTGAATTCCATAAAAAATCAATGGATTCATGCGAGTTAGGTATAGTGCTAAAAGGTGCTCTCTCCCATACACATGAAAGTTGTCTGTAAAAACTTTATCCCTTTGACGATAATAAGTTCAATTGCAGACTGAACAACGGCTCGTGGATACGATACGACAAGCCCAGCTTCAATGTATCATGCCTGGACAGATCCACGTCCTATTCCCAAATCTTCGTTGCAGCAGATGGTTGCATCGGTACGTCCATGAATTACACGGTCCGAGGAATTAACACTATCATTAGAAAATGGGCCTACTTCGCGAATTTCACGTGGTCCACTACAATCCCATCTTTACCTCTCCCATACAACGCACCAGTGGCTAAGCAGTTGATGAAATTAACCGAGATGGACCACCCGTCGCTGACTTATGCAGATCTTCGTTTCTACGTGCTACTAGCAGCAATCAGCGTTACGGTGATGATATTTATCGCCGTTAACATCTTTGTTTGGCGTAGGTTAAGGCATAGACAGATGGAGGTCAAACCGAACGTTTTGCCATGTTCAGACAAAACTCCTTATTTGTTTCAATTTAGAGCCATTTGAAATTGGTCTTTTCATTCGCTCGCAGGAGTAAAATTGTTTGGAATAGTGTTGTGCATGAAAAGTGGTCAGTACGCTAGTAATATGTAGTTGAAGAGACTCTAAGACATTTGCATTTTGAAAACATTAAAAAAAAAAAAACTATTTTTTGGGCACCTAATACAATATATAAGCCCTAAATGTTAAAATAAAGAATCTATGGGCATCTAATAAAATATATAAGCACTATATATAAATATACGAAACCGTGGTGCATGTACGTACTAGGAATTTTTGTTTGTGCACTGAAATTATATCTTTAACAAATATTCGTATTAGTTACCGTATTATAATAATCTGTATTTTTGACAAAGGTGACAACTATTCTTTAACAAGTTACCGAATCATATGTACATCAGTATTTTTTTTGGGGGGGTATCATATAATCATTTGCTAGCAATGTACCATATAATAATCCGTATTTTCCATGCATTTTTCTCTGTTTTTGACAATGTCTGTTAGGTATGTATTTTTTTTAAATGTACCTATTTGAACATTACTCCTTAATCACTTGTTTATGGCTAAAGTATATATATATATATATATATATATATATATATATATATATATATATATATATATATATATATATATATATATATATATATATATATATCCAGTCACACTCCTAGAAAACATATTTTTAATTGAAGGTAGCTGTCTGAGTTAATGTAATGTTTATAAATTACATAATTAAA
>NC_090733.1:48869603-48872103 GCF_036898095.1 Palaemon carinicauda
ATGGCAACGTATATAATTTATGTATTCATTGGCGTGTGTAATAATTCCAATAAGAGAGCGTTGAGTTGTTGTTGGTCGATGAGCCACTCAAGAAATCGCACAGTTCAGTGTAGATTTTGGCTGTAGCAATAAAATAAAAAAACGAATAGAAAAGGCAATTCCATATTTGAGGCAATGCATATTGTTCTAAATTCCACCTCCTACGTGCGCGTTTGCACACAAACACACACACACACACCCACATAAGCACACATACACACCCACACTCCCACACACACACCCACACACACACACACACACTCACACACACACACACACACACACACACACATATATATATATATATATATATATATATATGTGTGTGTGTGTGTGTGTGTGTGTGTGTTTGTGATCCTTTAGTCGTTAACACCGATGACTCTAATAGATGTAAATATGCACCAAATATAAAGGATTTAATATCGAATTTTAACCTTGAGAATATATATCTACTGAAAAATTTCTTATTATAAATGCTACTGGTTGGGCAAAGACTCGAACCTATGCCAAGGAGCCAATGAGGAGATTGCAGAGATATCTGGAGGTTTCTTTCATGCCTTATGCAGTTTTGGCTTCTAATTAAAATCTGGCTAGTTATGGTACCACAAGGAAGAAGCATGACATCGTTGATTGGTGTCAGGTTATCCCTGTCAATCCACCAAGTACTTTCATGTTACTGTTTTCTTTCTCAAGAGCATGATGTGCTCCAGGGGCTTGTAGACTTTTTGATCACAATACCCCTTATCATAAATTTCCATTTCCTGATACTCACCATAGTGCAAGTAATCTAATAATGATGATAACTGATTAAGTGAAGCAATATTGACATTAACTTTTGAGTATGTTTGTACTATGATAATGAGATTAGGACTTAGAATTATGAAATAGTTTTACTTAAAGAAAAATTCTTCGACATTTATAAGCATTTCAAGATAAAGGGTTCTTTGCATATGATAATGGTTAACTCAATTACCAAGTAAAATAAGTAGAGGTAACCATCCCTTTCACAAAAATTGTGATATAAGAAATGAGATTAAAAATGATCTCGAGCTTAATGAGATTTTGGCAGTTTAATATCAGATTCAATATTTGAAGAACAGAGTTCAGTTCACACCTTTTACATAATTGTAATATATGTAAGACTACACAGTGTTGTTTTTTTCTACCTCGTATGCATAAGAAAAAACTTACACTAATAATTTTTTTTTCATTCCAAAGATGTAGATATATATATATATATATATATATATATATATATATATATATATATATATATATATATATATATATATATATATATATATATATATATATATATATATATATATATATATATATGTAAATATATATATATATATATATATATATATATATATATATATATATATATATATATATATATATATATATATATATATATATATATATATAGAGAGAGAGAGAGAGAGAGAGAGAGAGAGAGAGAGAGAGAGAGAGAGAGAGAGAGAGAGAGAGAGAGAGAGAGTAGGTGGATGTAAAAGGGAGCTAGTGAGGGTTGAAGAGCTAATGATACCGGGGGTAAAAAGTAAATATTAAGAAAGGTTGAAAATGGCATATAACGAAGCGAAAGTAAGAGAAACTGGTAATTTAGAGGAGTGGAAGTTAGTAAAAGAAAATTTCGCTGGGATTGCAAGTGATGTGTGCGGCAAGAAGTTTGTTGGAGGCAGCATGAGGAAGGGCAGTGAATGGTAGAAAGAAGGAGTGAAGGTAAAATTGGAAGACAAAAAGAGGGCTTTTGGAGAATTATGAAAGATATAGAGAGAAAAATGTGGAAGTAAAGCGCAAGGTACGTGAGGCAAAGAGGGCAGCTGACCTGAAGTGGGGTGAGGGATTGGGTCATTCATATGAAGAGAATAACAAGTTTTGGAAAGAGGTGAAGAGAGTAAGGAAGGCTGGTTCAAGAAATGAAGAGACAGTGAAAGATGGAAATGGAAGGTTGTTAAAAGGAGAGGAGGTAAGGAAAAGGTGGGCGGAATATTTTGAAAGTTTACTGAGAGTTGAGGATAATAGGGAGGCAGATATAATTGCTGTTGCAGGTGTTGAGGTGACGGTGATGGGAGATGAGAGTGAGAGAGAGATTACAAGAGAGGAAGTGAGGAGAGCATTAGATGAAACGAGAGTAGGAAAAGCATCTGGTATGGATGGTGTGAGAGCTGAGATGTTGAAGGAAGGGGGTGTGACTGTACTTGAATGGTTGGTGAGATTGTTTAATACGTGTTTTGTGTTGTCAGTGGTACCAGTAGATTGGGTTTGTGCATGTATTGTACCACTATATAAGGGTAAGGGAGATATGCAGGAGTGTTGTAATTCAAGGGGTATTAGTTCGTTGAGTGTAGTTGGAAAAGTGTATGGTAGAGTACTGATTAATAGGATTAAGAATAAAACAGAGAATGCAATCCTAGAAGTACAGGGTGGTTTTAGA
>NC_090733.1:48879603-48897103 GCF_036898095.1 Palaemon carinicauda
ATTTTTTGTGTTGAATGTAATGTGCTTTTGTGCGTACAATTCACTCATCTCTTCTCTATTAATGGGTCAACATCAATAATACCACTCATTTTATCCATTGAATGTTTTTTTTTTTTTTTTTTGTAAAATATTGTTTAATCTCTCTCTCTCTCTCTCTCTCTCTCTCTCTCTCTCTCTCTCTCTCTCTCTCTCTCTCTCTCTCTTAGTAAAAATCCATCCTACTCCCGTTCCAGGGTGATAAGGAAAAATATTGACGTCAGGGAAGAAGAATAATATTACCCTTTTGTTTTCGTCTGCTGCAATCTCAAATAAGATTTCGTTCGCAAATGAAAACGTTGACTTATTTTTCTATTACACCTAGGGATATGAATGTGAGGCTTTACAGGATGAATTCATAAGTGAAGAGAGAGAGAGAGAGAGAGAGAGAGAGAGAGAGAGAGAGAGAGAGAGAGAGAGAGAGAGAGAGAGAGTCATTTAAGGGGAATCTGACTTTCAGGATAAGATCTTATCAATAAGTTTAACGAGACAGAATGCAAAGCCAAAAGAAGCAAGCTGAATGACAATAACATGTTAGCAAAATAGTTAAGGCAAAGTTGGGAAACCTACAAAACATTGTAATTCTGTGTTGAAGTTGTGTGACGAGGTTCTAAAAAGACATAGCAACTAACACTCACCTGACAACTTTCATTGCAATGTACTGTAATCATTGTGCTACCTCATGTACACAAAAATCATTGACCTCTGTATATCTATCTAAACATAAAATTTCTTCCCGCCTATCTCTCTCTCTCTCTCTCTCTCTCTCTCTCTCTCTCTCTCTCTCTCTCTATATATATATATATATATATATATATATATATATATATATATATATACATATACATATATACATATATATATATATATATATATATATATATATATATATATATATATATATATATATATATATATATATATATATATATACTGGGTTTAAAGCGATGGACAAACTGTCTCTTTGGCTTTTACTCCTGATGCCTGGCAGTTGATGTTACTAGAATTAGTAATACCCGGCAGGGGTCACTTGCCATAGTTTGATACCACAAGGAACTGGCTATCCTTTGATGTATTTAGCCGATGAATCCTCTATGAATTTAGTCAGTTATGGATAGAGAAGATGAAAAAATGGGTGCTAAGAATCTCCCGGTTTATAAATACTGTGACGAGCCGAGAGAAAAGTTGTGACTCAAAGGCAGGATACAACCAACAAGACAACAGGAAATTTCATGTTCGAAAAACAGACAATGTTACAGAGGAAAAACGCAGACATGTTTATTCTGGTTCTTTTTAGTGCGAAGGAAGAGCGAAGATACAAGCATAATATATACAAAATGAATTATGTACGATTGTGTGACACACGGTTGGTACAATACCAAAGAAAAAGGGAAAATAGGTAATTGGAATGTTAGACACCATGAATCAGATTGGGAAGTTACAGCAAGTGGAGAATGAATCTGAAATATAGTTGTGTAGATGTGTAAGAATCTATAGAGGTGCAGATATTGGTAGTGATCACCAGCTTCTCATTGATATACTGAAATTAAAACGGAAAGGACCCAACAGAAACGTAGATAGAATACCTACAGTAGGTTCGATACAACTAAGCTTTTACAAGAGCACAGATAAATATTTGCCATTGAATGTGCTAATCGATTTGCATTTCAGATTCTAAGAGACGAAGAGCAGACAATTAATGAAGAATGACGTGATATTAAGAACATATATCAGTCAGTTGGCAGTTTGGTAGAGAAGTCTTGGGACACAGAGTTACAAGGAGAAAGCCATGGATATCAAATGATACTTGGGATACTATAAAAAAAGGAGACAAAGACAGAAATTGATGGTAGAAAGTTTTACAGGAAGTAATGAAAATTACAATGTAGAGCGTGCTAATTATTATTATTATTATCATTACTACTAGCCACGCTATAAGCGCAAGAGTTTCAACAGGGAAAAATAGCATAGTAATGAAAGGAAATAAGGAAATAAATAAACAATATAAGAAGTAATGAAAATTTAAATAAAATATTTTAAAAACATTAACACCATTAGAACAGATATCTGATTTATAAACTATAAAAGGAATTATGTAAGCCTGTTCAACACAAAAACATTTGCTACGAGTTTGAACTTTTCAAGCTCTACTGATTCATCTACCTGATTAGGAAGAATATTCCAAAACTAGGTCACAGCTGGAATAAAACTTCTAGAGTACTGTGTAGTATTGAGCCTCATGATGGAGAAAGCCTGACTATTAGAATCAACTGCATACATAGTATTGCGAACAGGATGGAATGGTGCCGAAGATTAATATGTAGATAAAGAATAAAAAATTTAATAGTCCGTAAGGTCATATCCAACAAACTAAGATGAGAATCAGCAGCTGAAGACCACAAAGGAGAACAATACTCGAAACAAGGTAAAATGAAAGAATTAAAGCACTTCTTCAGAATAGATTGATCACCAAAATCTTGAACGACTTTCTTAATAAGCCCATTTTTTTGTGCAATTGAAGAAGGCACAGACCTAATGTGTTTCTCAGAAGTAAATTTGCTGTCGAGAATCACACCTGAAATTTTAAAAGAGTTGTACTAAGTTAAAGAAATATTGTCAATACTGAGATCCGGATGCTGAGGAGCCATGGTTCTTGACATTCTTTCAATCACACTTTGACTTTTGTTAGGATTCAACTTCATACCCTATAATTTGCAATAATCTTAGCTAGATCTCTATTAAGGGATTCAGCAACCCTAGATCTACATTCAGGAGATGGAATTGATGCAAAGAAAGTAGCATCATCTGCATATGCTACAAGCTTGTTTTCTAGACCAAACCACATGTCATGTGTATACAGTATGAAAAGTAATGGGCCAAGAACACTACCCTGAGGAACACCAGATATCACATTCCTATACCCACTATGGTGCCCATCAACAACAACTTAAAAATTCAATAATGATGCTAAGAAACTCCCAACTGTTTGAATTAAAAAAACAAGAGCCTCATAATAGTAAGGTCAGAAAAAAGGCCAGAAATGACTGGAGAGAATATTTAGACAGGAGAGCAGATGAAGCTGACAAGGCATGAATTTATCAAGTGGCTAAGGTGTAACAATTGCTCATAGAATTATTAATGCAATCTCAACTAGGGTAAAGAAGAAGAAGCATATATCCATCAAAACGAGATAGATCTATTATAACTACAGAAGATGAAGAAAAAAGACGTTGGATTAAACAATTTAGTGAGGTCATGAATAGGAGATATGAAGGGAATAATTTGATTAATATACCTGGGGCTGAGGATGACCTTGATGTGTCTATGAAGGAAGTCAGTGTGTTTGAAGTCAAAGCTATCCTCAAAACACTAAAGAGATGGAAAGCCTCTGTATACGATGGAATAGTTGCTGGGATGATACTGGCCGAAAATGAAGTGCCTCCCAGACTCCTTATATGATTATATTGTAGAATGTGGCATAAAAAGACAAAACTTGATGAATGGGAGTCAGGAGTGTTGGTGAAAATGGCAAAAAGAGGACACCTGGCTGATTGCAATAATTACAGAGGTATCACACTTATGTCAGTTGTTATGAAAATATATTGTATGCTTATTCAAGAGACTGGAGAGAAAGGTTGATGAAAAGGTGAAAGATGAACAAGCAGGATTTAGAAAAGATAAAAGTTGCACTGACCAAATTTTCTTTTTGAGGCATGTTGTACAGCAATGCGCAGAATATAGAAATCCACATTTAATGGCCTTTGTGGACTATGATAAACCCTTTGATAGTGTGAACCAACCAATTTTGTGGAGAGTCCTGGGTTATAATGGAATTCTTCTTAAATATGTAAATATGATGAAGTCTGTTCATGAGCATAGCAAGTGCAAAGTTAATGTTAATAGGGTCTCAGCAAAGGAATTTCCAGTGAACAGCAGATTACTCCAAGGGAATGTGTTGTCATCTATATTGTTTATCCTTGTCATGGATTTTGTAATGAGTAGAACAGTTGGAGATGGAGGAGAAGGATTGGACTGGATTGGTGGCAGGAATTTAGCTGACCAAGAGTATGCTGATGATGCGGTCCTTGTTAGCAGACCACAAAGGATTTGCAATGCTTACTTACCAGAATGCATGAAATATCGCACGAGTTTGGGCTGAAGATAAATAGAAGAAAGACAGAGGTGATGAGAACGGAGTATGCAAAAGAAAATGAAATATCATCAAAGGAGGAAGGATTAATAAGGTAGGATCATTTAAGTATTTGGGGACTATGATCTCCAATACAGGGTCTTTAGAATTAGTGGTTAGTGAAAAATTGAAAAAAAGAAAATCAGACAATGACTAGGTTAAGTAAAATTTGGAAATCAAATCGCCTGAAATTACATATAAAAATCAGACTATATATCAGTTTAGTGAGATCGGTGTTACTCCATGTACAGTTAAAATCAAAAGAACGCCGACATTCAGGGGAAATCTTTCATCAGATGTCTCTAGTGTTCCCATGACAAAACGGACAAGGAGTTGCTCTTCTTACAACTTCTACGAAATGGGCGGAGCATTTTCAAACCTTAGCGCATCAGACAGTAAAGGGCCGTCTTTGTTAATAGAAGTATACAAACCTTACAAATCGAGTTGCCATATTTCAATTCTGTATAATCATTTGACGTCTCAACTTTTCAATACAAACACAAAACACACACACACACACACACACACACACACACACACACACACACATATATATATATATATATATATATATATATATATATATATATACTATTATTTTTCAATTGCCACTTTTTTCGTAAGAGGGACCAAGTAGACACTTTCCAGGGAATGTGGGGGGGGGGGGGGGGGGGTTTCTCCTTCAACCCACTGCCCAGGCCATTCCGACACTGAGCAAATAGGAAAGTCATTTCTGTTTTAGGGGTTGTGGAGACAGGCTGCTTGTAGACTCATGATACAGCCTGTAAGATATTGTATTATAGCCTGAGATTTATTTGATAACAGTCAATGTTCTAGTAAATTTGGCTAACCTAATTCATTATTAGTTGATTTGTAAAAGATAGCAGCAGTAGAATAAAATAGCTGCTGTTGATGGAAGGTCGATAAGTAACGAAATTTAAGTATTAACTTTGCATAATAGATAATCGATGATGGATATAATAGATACTGATGACTGCAAAGCACCTAAAATACAATCAGAATTTATTATTTCGTATCGAAAATAACTTATATTGAGGAAGATGAGGACGCTATCACATTCTGTCAAAGGGTTTAAAAATTTTGTTTTATTGACGAATCATAGTCTCAGAACGACATAATTTTCAGAAATTTTGTCATGAAACTAAGATATACCTATTTTCCCAAAATGAATTCTCCTATAATTTTTCCTGAAAATATACACGAATAGATGGCATAAGCACGAAATGATTCCCCATTCTAATACCCTGATTGTAAGTTATCAATGATTATATAATTGCTAGTAGCTTTATCTTGAGAAATTAAACAGCTTTGAGATCAAACCAACTTCTTATCAATTTCATGCACAAAGGTCTTATAATCTTGATTCAAATAGGCTTAGCTTTGTATGAAAAATTCCTTATTTACAATGATCAAGTGCCCGAATTAGCCCAGCTGTGCGGTGCTAGATGAAGGTCTCTTGACCGGGTAAATTACGCGAGGTAGATGGGCGCTTAACAAGCGAAAAATGCATTACTATCCGTGAAACTCTAGTTCGGGTTGTTCGAGCAAAAGCTATCCATACCAGCTCCTCAGCCTATCAGGGTATTAGTTAAACCACAATTTCTACAGCTGGTGCTGTGAGTAGGAGAAAGGAAAAATCAAATATTAGAATATCTCGGAAATGAAAGTTTGATTATCCTTTTAATCACTAACTCATACAGCTGAGGAGCGATACTTACGGATTCCTAAATATTTTCTCTCATTCTTTAGATTTTATTTCCTGAGCTTCTTCCTCTCTCCCTCAATTCATCATTTAATATTTGTGTTTCTTTATATCATTATTTATTCATTTATTTATTAAATATTATCTTTAAAATGAATGCCCTTCTACCTCGGTGCTCGTCTTAGGGCGTCAACTGTGGTTCTTAGCTTCTCACTGTGCCTCGATAAAAGAAATCTCTCCCAAGCGGCAGCAGAAACACCTTCACTTGACCATTCCAACTTGGAACTATTTGATACTTGTGTGACACCAAGACAAGATATTCATTAGCTGGATTCCGGAATAAGGCATTTGGAGATCTGTATTTCATTTTCCTCTATCTTAGTTTTTACAATCTCCATCGAAGTAAAAGAAAATTGCATTGTGAAGCATGCTTCCATGAATAAGTGGTGCGCCTCAAATTTTTTATACAATATATATCCCATTCCTCTATCATTATTCTAGTTAACGAAAATATCTTAGTCGATTTTAAAGCAACTGGTTAAATTTTCCTACAGAGCATTTAAGGTATATAGAGGAGTATAAAATATAATGATCAAACTATATGCAGCCGGACAAATGTTGGTATACGGATCCTTAAGGAAGCAAATCTTCCACCCACCCAAAAGCAATTATAGTTATTTTCCCCACAAATCACCCATTATTTGGATAAGCGTTTGATTCTAACAAAATAGTCCCGTTATTTATATCCTGTAATAACTATCTCAAATTCAGTTTCGATAATTATCAAGTGAATAAAACACTTACGATAAAGATTGAATTAGCAATGTAGTAAAGATTTAACTATATATGTTTAAGATTTTAGTTTAAATGGCAATGCTAATCTTCCAAGGCCAAGATAGCAGACGGTGAGACGACCAAGCTCAACAATGGGAATGTAAAATAAATGATGAATAAAGGGAAAGTGGCTTAGAGTCTAAAGACTGAAACGGCGCATACCCCTGAATCTGAAAAAAATGGAAAATATTTTACAATAAAGTATTATCAGGTATTACGAAATGTTACATTCAATGAATATCTATAAACTGTAAGTAGTTTTTAGCAGTCAATCTAGAATGTGAAAAATAACGATAAGCTTTTGGGAGCATAATAAAATCATTTCTATTGGAAACCTTGTATAATAATGACAGACAATATTTTGATATGCATAAATGTCTAAAAAGGAGTTTATGTGCTGTTACATTACTTCACTAACTAGAGTAAGCTCAAACTATTTGATCTCTCTCTCTCTCTCTCTCTCTCTCTCTCTCTCTCTCTCTCTCTCTCTCTCTCATTTCAATGCTTCCGCTAACAAAGACAGCCGTTTACTGTCTTTGATTCACCAAGGTTGGAGAAGGCTCCGCCCATTTCGTAACATTAGTAAGAGGAGCAACTCGTTGTCTGTTTTGTCATGGGAACACTAGAGACATCTGACGAAAGATTTCCCCTGACTGTCGGCGTTCTTTTGATTCTAACTGTACATAAGTCATGGTATGAAAGTGAAACACTCTCCAATAGATTTAGTAGATTTGATAACAAAGCCCTCATTTTCCCTTTGCCTACACATACATTGAATAGTCTGGCCTATTCTTTACATATTCTCCTCTATCCTCATACACCTGAGAACACCGAGATTACCAAACAATTGTTCTTCTCCCAAGGGGTTAACCACTGCAGTGTAATTGTTCAGTGGCCACTTTCCTCTTGGTAATACGCTAGACTTAGTTATAAGTGATGACATGAACAACATTGTGTCTGATGTAAAAGTCAAAGAAAAATGTACTATCTCCCCAGTACACAAACTTATTATGTTTAGTCTACCTCTACAGAAACATGCATTAGTAAAGGAAATAAACTTTAGCCATAAATAAAAATGTTCTCCTACCGTTTTTATTGAAGAAGTTACAAAGAAAATGATACTATCAACATTCCCTGTGATCATGATGACCAACGCCTGTTAGAAGCTAAGTGTGCTGACTGTCTTATGACCACTTACAATAAAGTGAGTATAAGTGAATATGATACCATGTGCCCACCGATGGAAAAGACTATAACCGTAAAAGACCAATCTCTTTGGTTTGATAGAAAGACTTTGCTAAAAGAGAGGGAAAAAAGACGTAAAGAAAGAAAGTGGAATAGGTAAAAAACTGAAAGTACTTGGGTAGAATAAAAAACTGCTGCGTGTCAATAAATTCAAATTCAAATTCAAAAAAGTTTATTGACATATAGATACATCAAATGAGATGTATTAGCATGCTAATGCATGCCCAACAAAACTTATTACAATGCTCCTTTATCTATTCCAGTAAAACCTAGGAAACTTGATAACAATTTTTTTTTTTGTGATATTATCATTTAAGACAAAGCAAACTTGCTCAGTAACACTATTGATAGAAACATTTCTAAATTCCCTAAGTTTATCACATTCTAACATATAATGATGTAGAGTATGCGAGTATGCTTCACCACACAATCTACAGGGTATACCATCACCATCAATATATTGCCAACAATAATTATACCCCACTTCATTCTCATAAGAAAAGTATCAAATTTAGAAAGGACCTTGCCGTATGTAACATTAGTATTTTCAGTAACAAGCAATTAATGCCTCATACTGACGCTGCCCTCTTCCAAGATCTTTAAAGCCTTTTCTGTTCCCAAAGCCTCTCGTTTTATTCCCATACCTCGTTTTATTCTATTAAGGCTCATAGAGGTTTCTATGTCAATGTCAGGGTTTCTTGTGGCCTCCTTGGCCAGATTGTCGGCAACTTCATTTAATGAAATACTAATATGAGATGGAACCCAATAGAACTTTACAGTTATTCCTTTCTCCTGAAGCCGACAAACCAACCCTTCACAAAGAACAATCACCTCGCTATTAGTGGGTGTTTTTCTATTTAAGGCTAACAAAGCACTCTGGGTATCAACGAATACAAATATATCCTTTGTTTTATTAACTACCATTTTGAGACCCTCATGTATAGCATGTAACTCTGCTACCGTTGACGATGTTTCATCTTCAATCCTCTTAGACATCATTTCATCCACGCTAACATCATTTTCATAATATTCACAAACCACCACACCACAACCAGCTTTATTACCATTCACAAAGCCATCACAATATATATGAATGGTATTACACTTGGGTAACATGTTAAATTTACTAAGAAAATATTGTCTTAACACATATTTTTTACATTCGCTCTTTTTATAGTTCAACTTGCTTATACATATATTTAACCTACAACATAACCATGGTTTTGGACACATTACTCTTTCCAACTGAACACAATATTTAACAACGTCATATTTTAACAATATTTTATATAGTTTTCTCAAATGAACATTAGGTTTATTCGAGATTCTACGGTTACCAGACATCATATCAATAACCACTTTTAAAAACTCTTCACCCCTCCTTATACTTCGGACAACCGCTGCACAGACTATTTCTTGAACTCTTTCAGAGATACTTGGAAGGTTCAACTCCATTCTCATGATCTCTGTGCGCGTGCTCATGGTACAACCTAGTATTAGGCGCATTGCTTGATTTTATATTATTTCTAACTTCTTTAATTCTCTCTCCGGATAGCAGACTAGCACTGGGGCTGCATAATCAATAACCGAACGAACTGTGCTTATGTACATCATTTGCAATACAGGTATACCGGCACCATTGCCTCGGTTAGCCAATACCTGCAAAGGTTTTAATCTTGCCAGACAAATATTTCTTACATAATTTACTTCATCCATACTTTTGTGAAAGCCAATATACATACCAAGATATTCATAAGTTCTTACCTTTTCCAGCTGCCACCCATTAAATGATATCTCATTTTCAATTGGAGAACGTGACTGAATTTTACTTTTATTCTCATTAACAACTAATCCCATGTGCAAGCATAAATCATGTAGTTCAGCTAAAGCCTCTTTCAAAACTAACTCATTTGTGCACTGGATCATTATGTCATCAGCGTACATTACAACCTCTGTGCCATTAGGAAAAGAATGCCTTGCTATACGATACATTAATACATTAAACAGAGTTGGGCTTAATACTCCCCCCTGTGGCCTACCCAATTCCATATCCATTTCTTCAGATTCATGCCCTTGAATCCAAACCTTAGCCCTTTTTTCACTTAAGTAGCTTTCAATCCACCTTAGCAAGGATCCCTTAATAACCTTATTTACAAGCTCTTCGAGTATTACATCTTTATTTGCCCAGTCAAATGCTCCTTTGAGATCAATGAATGCCCTGCATTTTACACTGCTATTGCATAACGCTCTTAAAACTCAATCTGTTGTACATTTTCCTTTAATAAAAGCATATAGATTTTGAGAGAATTGATCACCAATAACAAATAGTAATCTATTAAAAATCATTCTTTCCATTAATTTGCATATGCAAGATGTTAATGATATAGGTCGATATTCTCCATTACTCTTAGGTACAGGTACAAGCAATGTCAGTTTTCATTTAATGGGTAATTTGCCATTTTCAAAACAAAGATTGATCAAATCCAGTAGTGGGCTATCTTCCATCTATATAAGACAATTAATTATATCGTATGTTACCCCATCTTCCCCAGGAGCAGTCGACCCCCTTTTTTAAATTCCCAACAACAATTCATCTTTCGTAAAGGGCAAACTAGTCTCATCCACCATATCTAACTGTCGTCTCTTTGAACAACGATTACGTAAACTAGCCTGAACATTGTTTGGTAAATTACTAAAGCTGGAGGCAGCTGCCCATTTCTTCATTAGCTCATTTGCCATTCCTCTTGGGTCATGATGTGCAATATTTTTCCTTCTGACCCCTCTTAATTTATTTACAGCATTCCATACACCACTTAGGGACTTCATAAAAGATACCTCCTCTAAAAACCGGTCCCAGTATTTTCCTCTTACTTTTTTTTTCGTATTTCAGAAGTACCTTCTGCAATTTGTATCATCGTCTCTCTACTATTTACATCATTGGGATTCATATTCCACTTCCTTTGTGCTTTCCTTAAAAGATTGTTCCAACCCTTTATTATTTTGTCATCAGAATAGTTTGCTTTTTTTAGAATTTATGAAGGGACAGTTCTCCTTGTTCGCCTTCTCGTGCAATATAGAGTCTATTACTTTAAGCAAATCGCCCAAACACACATTCTCATCATTTCCATGTCCATTCAAATATTTGTAGTCCTTATACCACTCGGCAACCTTAGTCATAAATATAACCTTCTCATCATCCTTGATACTTAATCTTTTCCTTTTGATACTGTAAGTTGTCTTTTGTATATCTAGACTCACCTCTAAAGCAAAATGGTCACTTACTAAGTTGGCAACAACTGAAGCCAAAGCCTTATACTCAGACATATTAAATAGCAGGGCGTAGTCAATTCTCCCACCTCTCACATGAGTGAGGTCTTTATTCCCCAAAAAACAAATGTGATGAAAAGAATTAACCATACTGTTCATGACAAACCCATTTTTATTTGAACCCCTATTATTTTCAAAATTTTTATGCCGAGCATTAAGATCACCCAGTAGTAAACACTTTTCTTCAAAAATACATGCAGGAAAAGTTTCAATATTCAGCATATCACTATGAACATACACATTAATAATATATATAATATATATATATATATATATATATATATATATATATATATATATATATATATATATATATATATATATATATATATATATATATATATATATATATATATATATAACAATCATTAACATACAATTTCAAGGAAACAAACTGTGCCATTAATCATAACAGACTCGCATAAAATAGTAGGAATGCTGTCCTTAATAGAAGTGGTTAACCCTCTGGTATTGTTCTCTAGGCTTGCAGGTAATTAAAATCTTTGATATCCTGACAACTGAAAGCCAGCACCATTTAACCCTACTTCCTGCAAAGCAACTACATCAGGATTGCAAGACAAAACGTGTGCATGAATATCAGTTGCCATTTTACTTAGACTATTCATATTCCATGATAAACATTTAAGTCTAGAAACATCCATTACGACTTATATTTATTTGTTCCCTAAAAGATTTTGCTTTCGTAATTACGTTAATCCGAAGCTCATCATTTGGCTCTTCCATATATTTCAAAACGGCATCCAGCAATAAGACCACATTATGAACCTGATTTTTGTACGAATCCTCTTTCCCTGCTTGACAATCATTCTTTGAAATGTGTTTCCTGTCAATAACTACATCAGCAGCGTGGACCTCAACCTCACTGTAAAGCGGCGATTATCTTTAGCAGGTGTACTTCTCACACCCTGGTCAATCTCGGAGAATATACCTTTCACCTTGCTGATCTTATCGATCTGACCTTGCATTGTTAAAATTATCTTCTTAAGTTCATTTACTTCTAATCGAAGATCGCTTATTGCATCATTATGTTCTTTATTCCTGCGTTCCCATACATTAACAACTGGAGCTGCTGGACTATTTGAGTCTAAACAATTCTTAGGTATCTTCAGTGAAGAGCTTAATACCTTTGCTACTCCAAATGATGGTTTTCTCTTGCATAACCATGAATTTGCGTTATGCCCTTCTCCACAATTGCAACACTTAGGAATAATCTGAACTTTATCCCTAATTTTCTGCAGACATTCTTTTGAGTCATGGGGCTTGCTGCAGAACCTACACCTGAAATCATTTTGACGCTTATATGCTACATTTATAGCACATGGTCGGAGGCTCATTAAACACAGATACCCTTCTATAGCCAATACAAGAAACAAAATTCTTATCTGGAACTTCACCTCTAATAAGCGCTATCGCCTGAGGTTTAGGACACACCTCACCCGCTTGCTTAACTTCTCTACGCTTAACCCACACAATTCACTCATCACGTAATATAAGTTTAAGATCCAAACACAATGGAATGCCAAAAATAATAATTTTGGTTAATTTTCCTTCCTCCTTAGGTTTTTTCAAAACAATCCCATCAAACCCAGCAGCAGTTAAATACTTCACAGCCTTCTCATCTTTAACAGTTACGAATTCTCTATATTTACCTTCCTTGAACAACACTTCAAACTCAGGGTGATTCTTGTATAGTTTAAATGTCCACTGCAGTTTGTTATTATAATTAATCTCAAGTGAACGTGGAAAATACAATCGCTTCCTTCCAGTAACATTATTCAGGCTCGCCGGATCTTCTTTATCTTCATCTAAAGAGACATCGCTATTTTGCAATAAAAGTTCACTTTCACTCACCCTTTTCCTCTTGTTAACCAAACCAAGGGCATTACTTTTCGTGCAAATAATTGTTGAAGGTTTGTTCTTCTACTCCGTGTGAACTTTCCTTGTTTTTCCACTTCTTTTTCTTCTTTGACATCCTAAAAGGCTCCTTCGTATGATCAGACTCACTACTCGACAAAGCTAAATCCTCCCGCACAATGGCTTCATCCACAATTATCTCTTCATCCGAAATCATACCAGTTATTCATCAACATGGAATTTGTAAACCAGATCTTAAGATAGTTTGATTCAGCGTTATCTGATACTGCGTGTCAATTTAACTACCTAATAAGAAGGACAAAAGTGAATGCTGTAAAAGAAAGATCCTCGAAGCAGCAACAGACATAAATAAGTTATATCATCTCCTGAATGGTATAATGGGAAATGTAAAGGAAAAGAAACTACCTGGTGGATACAGTGACCAGGAATTAGAAAATAGTTTTCTAGTATTCTTTAAGAACAAAATTGAAAACATAACGCGGTCATTTGTAATTACTCAACATCAGATTAATGAGAAACCCGGCACACAGACAAAATTAATACGATTTAACAACATAACACAAGATGGCATCACTAGAATTATCAAGAGAGGAAAGAAAACAAATTGTGCGATTGATCCTATGCCTATGTCTGAAGTAATTGGAGCGAGAGACTTTTCTAGTCTAGCCGAAATAATAATGAGAATAGCAATTACAAGCATTGATGAATGTAAGTTTCCTAAATCTAAGAAAATGGCTATAGTCACACCAGTTCTGAAAAATGCACTGGACTACCAGGAATTAAGCTCATATAGACCTATTTCAAATCTATCCTTTGTATCAAAAGTGCTTGAATATTTAATTCTTGAACAACTAGTCAGCCACTTAGAAGCTTTGCCTGACAACCAATCTGCTTACAGAAAACTATACTCTACGGAGACAGCCATCTGCTCTGTTGTAAATGATATACTAGAAATGATGGATGAAAATAAATGTGGTATCTTAATACTGCTCGATCTTAGTGCTGCTTTTGATATAGTGGTGCATGAACTGCTACAAAATGATCTACGGTCCATCGGCATTGAAGATCAAGCCTTTGAATACCTAAAAGAATATTTGGTTTTGTTGAAATTACCGTGTACAAATTGGAAACTCATATTCATCATAGGAACCCTTAAACAGAGGAGTACCCCAGGGGAGTGTACTTGGCCCAATCTTATTCTACATCTATACTATTAGTCTATCGAAAATTCTACAAAAGAATGGCGTGAAGTTTAAACTATTTGCAGATGACACACAATTTTACTTCTCCATAAATGATAGCCTATACATGACACTACTGAAACTCTAAACCTAATCTTTGAAAGTGTTAGAGAATGGATGACATTTAAGCAACTAAAATTAAATGAGAACAAAACTGAATTCATGGTGGTGGGCACGAGAAACAGCATGAGAAACTTAGGTGATATTCAAATGAACATAAATAATGACTCGGTGCCGATATCTAGTAAAGTTCGAGATCTAGGTGTATTTCGTGACTGTAACCTGTCTCTAAATGCCCAAATAAATAATAAAATAAACAGTGCTGGCTATCATCTAAGAAGTATTGCGTTTATAAAAAAGTACCTGGATGAAATTCTGTAAAGAAACTTGTGATAAACTTTGTTATTAACAGAATTTACTACTACAACTCTATTTACTAATATTTACCAAAAGTGCAACTCAAGAAATTACAAAATGTAATAAACAGAGGAGCAAGACTGATAAAAGATGTCCCAGCTAGAGAAAGGATCACTCCTATACTAATCGATTTATGCTGGCTGCCGATTAAAGCGAGAATTGAATTTAAAATATGTACAATAACCCACCAAGTTATCAGAACTGGGCGTCCAAAATACTTCAGAGAATTGCTACACATGGCGCAGCCAACAAATCGTGTCGACACGAGAATAGTTACAGGTGGCTTCAAATTATTGGAACCTAGATATATGTCTACTTTAGGCTCCAGATCCTTTAAATATGCAGCCCCGAGACTATATAGTAAGTTCCCACGAAACATTCGAATGATTGAAGACATTAAGGCTTTCAAGAGGAAACTGAAGACTTTCTTATTTCATGAGTCTTTTGACAGTGACGATTTAACAGTAAATGAACAATATGTGATATGAAATGTTAAATACCCTGAACGGCCAAGATAAAACGACAGTGGAGGTCCTATAGAGAGTGGGGTTTCCCTATTGTATGGGTCCGGAAATGCAGCCATCAAAATAAGTAAAGTAAAGTAAGGGTAGAAGAGACTCTTTAGCAACGGTAAGTAGTTCTTCTAGGAGAAGGACTCTCCAAAATCAAACCATTGTTCTCTAGTCTTGGGTAGTGACATAGCATTTGTACCATGGTCTTCCACTGTCTTGGGTTAGAGTTCTCTTGCTTAAGGGTACACTTTGGCTCATTATTATATCTTATTTCTCTTCCTCTTGTTTTATAACTCTTCCACTGTTTTTATAGTTTATATAGGAAACATTTATTGTAATGCTGTTACTGTTCTTAAAATATTTTATTTTTCCTGTTTCCTTTCCTTACTAGGCTATTTTCCCTGTTAGAGCTCCCGTGCTTATAGCATCCTGCTTTTCCAACTAGGGTTGTTGCCTAGCAAGTAATAATAATAATAATAATAATAATAATAATAATAATAATAATAAAAAAATTGCAGGAAAGGATTGGAAATGAAACTATAAGAGATATGAATCGAGTGTCATATGGGGATGAGATAATGATAAGGGGTATAAGGAGATGGTTTGGGCATGCTCTTCGCACTCCTCAAGAGAGATTAGTTCGCCAAACGCTCAGCTGGGCTCCACAAGGCACTAGAAGAGTTGGAAGACCCAGGCTTACAAGGTTGAGGACTATAAAGCGCATAGTAGGAGATGATGAATGAAGAATTAATGATTTTAAAATTCAAGATAGATGCAACTGGCAAAATCTAACTGAGGCCCTTTGCGTCAATCGGCGTAGGATAAGATAATGATGATGATATATTATTACTAGCTAAGCTAAAACCCTAGTTGAAAAAGCACGATGCTATAATAACAAGGGCTCCAACAGTGGAAAATAGCCGAGTGAGGAAAGGAAATAAGTAGATATATAATCTATATGAAAAGTAATAAGAAATTTTAATAAAATATCTAAGTAAAGTGATATTAAAATAATAAAGTATTTTAAGAACAGTAACAACATCAAAATAGATCTTTCATATATAAACAATAAAAAGAAACTTATGATAACTTGTTTAGCATAAAAACATTTGCTCCAAGTTTGAACTTTTGAAGTTCTTCCAATTCAACTATTAGGAAGGAAGATCATTCCAGAACTTGGTCATAGCTGGAATAAAACTTTTTGACTACCGTGTAGTATTGATCTTCATGATGGAGAATGCCTGACTATTAGAATTAACTGCTTATCTAGTAATACGAACAGGGTGGTAGTATATGGGAAGATCTCAATGTAAAGGATGGTCAGAATTATGAAAAATTTTATGCGACATGCATAACGAGTTAATTGAACGATGGTGCAAGAAATTAACATTTAGATCAGGAATAAGAAATTTAATTGACAGTAAGCTCCTGTCTAACAAATTAAGATTGGAATCAGCAGCTGAAGACCAGGAGAACAACACTCGAAACAAGGTAAAATGAAAGAATTGAAACACTTTTTTAGAATAGAATGGTCACTGAAAATGTTAAAAGATTTTCTTACAAAGCCATTTTTATGTGCAATTGGAGAAGAGACAGACCTAATTTGTTTCTCAAAAGGAAATTTGCTGTCGAGAATCACACATATAACTTGAAATGTCATTAAGAGTTAAATAAGCATTATCAATGCTGAGATCCAGATGTTGAGGAGGAACTGTCTCCGAACTACTTATAATCATACTATGAGTTTTGTTTGGATTCAACTTAATGCCCCACAATTAGCATCATACACAAATTTTAGTCAGATGTCTATTAAGGGATTCAGCATCTCCAGATACACATTCAGGAGATGGAATTCATGCAAAGAGAATAGCATCAGCTGCATATGAACCAGTTTTTTTTCAAGGCCATACCACCTGCCATGTGTAAATAGAATGAAATGTGATGGACCAAGAACCCTAGTATGAGGAACACCAGATATCATATTCATATACTTACTATGGTGGCCACCACCAACAACTTTTTACGACCTATTACTTAGAAATTCAGTAATAATAATAAAGAAAGACCCTCCCACTCTCAA